>NC_056732.1:494519140-494611640 GCF_019279795.1 Protopterus annectens
GATGGGTCACTCTTTCGTGGCCACCAACCACATTCACGTTCACCACCAGCTCATGCCACACATGGACATGGAAAGTGTGGTTGCTCTTATCTGTATCCAGCATGTGCTATCTTTGCTCACAGAGGGCCTGCAGTATCATATCATTCTCTGTCTAATCAAACTTTTATAGTTATTTCTTATCCTTTGGAACCATGTATCTACCAGTAAATGTAAATACATAGTATTGTGCAACAATATCCATAGTGATTACATACCCATTTGGCAGCTGCATCACCAGGTTCCCATAGTGGTCCAGTGGGAATGGACTGTGTTGTGACATGCACCCTTTCAACAGGTTATGCTTACCTGAGCCTAATAAAGCATGTCCATCATGTGCTTTAAATATTCAGCTTCACCCAGTATCAGATATCTAATGTGCCACTCCCATCTCAGCTTATTCACCTTTTTCCATATGTGTTCCACTGATGCAGATGCTGTGTGTTGCAACACAATCATCTGTCTCAAATTCATACCAGTGGTTCTAGTGCACCTCATGAATTCCCATAACCAGTACCTTGGTGGTCTACTATCCTGTCTCACTAATTATTGTAACCATCCCTGTGTTATCCACACCACTATCAGCAAATGGCTATGGATCCACCATTCCAAAATAAATAAGTCTTACAGTTATCCAGTTAATTTTCCCATCTACCTATAGCTTGTGTAACCCTATGCCACCAGATGTGCCATACTCCTGTAGTTTGTATATCACTGTGGTTATTTACTACAGTGCTCTATCACAACCCTGTCTGTACCTCATCTCTCTTTTCAGCAGGTAGATGTTGAACAACCCCACTCATTCAACAACAGTAGGGGCTATGTTTATGCAGTCATTCTCAGCACTTGCCACTGACTTGTGTACCCTCACTACAGCAGTTGTGAAATGGTCCATTCCTCTGTAGACTGATAGCAATATCCAAAACTTTTCTCCACTCACTATTTCTACAACATTTGGAAATGGGATGAAGACTGCAATGGCTGCAGCTGTTTTTATCATGCAGATTTCAAGGCACATAGTGTGGTAATTATGCTAATAAGACAATTTAGGGTAAATGTCTTTGAACTGCACATTTAGCAGTGTGCTCTGGTCCTAGACTGTACAATGAGGTTTGTGCCTGCCTGTACACAGGCATAGAACACTGGAAAGCTGTCTAAGTTTGCTCAGGAAGTCCATGACCTCTACAAAGCTGCAGTTTCATTTTCAGTCTCGCAGCCTCTAGGGCACCATGACACAGCCATGGACATTGATGCTGTACATATGGGGCTGATACCTTTAGGCCACCCAAGTTTCCTCCACCAGCTGGTCATCACAGTTGTTAACATGTGACTGTTATGATGATATTAGGCTGCATCATGCTGTAGTGCTACCCATCAATGTATGCCATGTAATACTTAAATGCAAAGTGAATTTCCTACCATTTTCCTCTAGATTGCCAGCTGTGACATGGCCATAGCTTCTGAAGGTACTGAGTGTTGGAGGATGCTTGAACTGTATGGGAAATAAACTAAATTAAAACCTTTCAATACTTCCTACATAGGGACAACAGGAGAGCCTACTGGGGTAATCCTATGAGGGTCTCAGTTTAAAGAGGATAGCTGGCACTGCCTTGTCCTGGGCATCACTCACTCTGGTGAAGTGCTAGAATCAATACTGTAACCTAAAGACATACCACCAAAACCTTCTTAACCCAATAGGAAGAGGAGGTTAGAGACAGTAAACCAGAGTTCTACAGTAAGTATAACTGACTGGTAGTTTCTTGTACTTAGTGATTCTTGTTCATGTAGATTTGGGACTTGTGGTTCATAGACATCCTTTTTTTCTGCTTTTAGTACCCTGTGAAATAGAGGACAATTGACTGATTTGCCAGTGGCCTCAGGCAAGACATCACAGTACATACTGATGCTATAGTTTCATATTTATTAGAGATCTGCTTCATAGTCCATGATTGTATTGATGCTAATTATGTTAGCCATTATATACAGCTTTTCTATATTATTATGTCCCACATACCTATTCAGTTCAGGTTGAACTGTTCTAATATCCATCCTACTGCCAGACATTCCCACAGGTGGCATGGTGATGCTTAATGGTCTGACAGTGGGTGATCTACCACTATCCAATGTCATCATCTTCACTGGACCTCATTCTTTGCCTTTAAGTGTCATGTCCATGGCCTTAATCATGCTGTTACTACAACACACCATGATTAGTCTGATATACCTTACTATTCCACTACCCATTTAATTTCCCTTGCCTGTGATAATTACACCTGGCATACCTTGGGCATCCATCTGACAGAATGCCAATTGATGTGTCATGGTGGCTGCCCTATGTTATGGTATGTTATTGCCACCAGGTGTCAGTGTCCCATGTGTATTACAAAAGGAAATCTATGTTGGTGTCCCCATGCCATAGCCACCACAGTGCCATGTAGGGTACTGTTTGGTAGACTGTTTATTCTGCCCCATGGGATGTCAATTTCAGGTTCCTGGGATTATTTAGCTCAGCTGCTTAACTGCTCCCCAGTGGTCATACTCTTTGTAACTCATGCACTGTTCACATTACCTGCACCTTTGGGGACTGTTTAAATGGTATTTAATCTTGATCCCTTTATGCATAGTACTGTACTACCTCTTTATCTGGCCTCTGTATTGATTTTTTTGCCATAGCATTGTTAACATTATTTTTCTCCTCCATGTACTGTGCAGCCACCCAGTATACCATTTTGTTTCTCTCTCTTTATTACGGTCTTATTTTTAATTTGATCTTTATTGCTTTCTTTCTCTCCATTTGCTTTCATATTTTATGCAGCCAACAAACCATGTTTCTGCATTGCAACCCCCTTCTGGATCCCCAGCTGTCTCTGGCCCAGCCTGTCTGCTGGGTGATGTAAATCATTCAACAGAGGAGTGAACTGGAGGGTTTTCTGGCATCCACGTTTGGTCTTGCTCCTGTGGGTGGTACAGGGCCATCTCCAGAGCACTGGTCAGTCCTGGTGCCTCACCCAATAGGAGTGGGAAAGCCTGGTGTTGATCTTATTGGAAAGGTGACAGAATACCTACATTGACTGGCTGGAACATATTGTCATGTGACTGACAGATATACACAGCTGCCTGGCCCTGACCAGTGGTCAAACAGTGGCTGGAACCAGACTTGGGTAGTTTTGGAGGTCAGTAACTTTGGGTTAGGTGAAGCACTGTACAGTATGGCAGTCATATGGCATGTTACCCTATCCTCCTTCATAGTATTTCCTGTCCATGTGTGTCAATTCCCTCTCCAGTTTTACTACACTTTGCCTTCACCAATTGTCCTCCCATTGTCTCACTTTTATGTTCTCTACCATATTTGTTTCCGCACCATAATTGTTTTTGACTTTGTATTTTGTATTTGTTTGTCTGCACCTGCTGCCAGTCTATACCCACTTTCCTGGCAACACTTTTGCCTTGCTACCTTCACCCTTAACCATTTTTTTTTCATATTTTCAAGGAGGGTAATGTCCACCCCAAAAATACTTTTCTTTCTTCACTCTGATATCACTTTAACTTTCCACTTGCCATTCAGCATGTCTCTGCTTATTTTTTTCTCCTATCCTATATACCCATTTCTCATATAATAACAGTAGAGAGTTTGCTGCTAGGCATCAGCTGTTCTCATTGCAGTACATCATTGCTTGTGTGAATGTGTGTCATTCTGAGGATGTTGCATGCACTCTAATGGGCCCATGAGCTCATATAGCCCCTGTTGTACTGTCCTCATCATGTAACCTGTTGAGATTTTTTGATAGAGAATTCCATACTTATTTTGAACCCATGGCACAAAATCACCCATACTGCATGGTTAGTCATCTTCAGGTTAGATTGAGCTATTGATCTGTACTATTTGGTCCTTACATGACCATGCAAGGGATGTTTCTGAAGGCAACCATATGTTTGTGAAATGCAAACTTATGTAATATACAGTGTTTTAAGATAATATTGTATGCATCTTTCTATGGCTGTGCTACACTTTGGCCCAATGGTTGGTGCTGACGTCTCACAGTTTTGTTATTTTTAACCCAGTAATCCAGTTCAGCTCTTGAACAGGGTGTCTTCATCCTTTCTTTACCATATGCTCTGATATTGTTCTGCTTCCCAAAGTCTCAGCAAATGTAAACTGGTTTCCAAAATGCTTTTAGGTGTGTGTGAGTGTTTGTCTGTGTGTGAAAGAGAGCACAAGCATGAGTATACATGTGCGTGTGTGAAAGTGTATGTGTGAGTGCATGAGTGTACACGCATGTGCCTGTGCATGTGTGTGTGTGTGTGTGTGTGTGTGTGTGTGTGTGTGTGTGTGTGTGTGTGTGTGTGTGTGTGTGTGCATGTGTGTGAGAGAGAGAGGGGGAAAGAAAAAGAATGTGGGAGTCTGGATATACTGCAGCCTGTCTAGGTTTAACTTCTCTTCCTTGTGCCCAGTGATTGCTGTCTTGCAAGCCTAAAACTGAAATTGGTTAAAGCAGATAAATTGGAGAATAACTGAAGGGATAAATGGATAAATTATGTATTTATGTAACTATGACATGCACTGACTTCTCATAAAACAGCTGCATGACTAGACACGGTGATGATGAGTACAGCTGAATTATCAAGAGCAAATGGGAATAATGCAGTACTGTACAAGTACCAGCGGTCAACGTGGGGGTATTAGAAACCAACTTTTCAGTGTTAGTGGCTCAACAGGTAGCTCATGTGCCATTCATGCTGAAAAATCAGAAGATCATGGTATCTATTCCCACACCAAGTATTTGGATTCATTTTCCAGTGCTGACACTGCGGTGCACCATAAGGGGTGGGGGGGTCTGCACTCTTAATGTGCCGTCCTTTGGATAAGATGTTAAACTGAATCCCCATCTGCTCAAGTTAGGTGGATATAAAACATGACACAGAATTTATCAAAAAACAATAGAGAGATTTCTTGGTACATCAGCCGAATTTCATCTTGTTAGTATAGGTTCATAGGTAGGTACTAGGCTATTGGCCCTAGGGCCTATATATGCCTAGCCAAAAAGGTACCCTGGCTTTCACCACCCAAGAAAATGAATTTCCTGTGCCCCTGTCAAGCAGAGCCACAGAGGTGATCTCTGGGGTGAATTTTCCCATCATCAAGATTTTTCTTGAAGAGTGCTAATGAGGAGCTTTGTTTGATATAGATAGGTAGTTTGTTCCAGAGTATGGGAAGTCTCTGGACAGGACTCTATCTCTCCAGCATGAAATAAACAGCCCTTGCAGGCCTTGAACCCAGGTCCCTGTACAGTATAGTCAGCACAGTTAACCACTAAACCATCACAGCTATAAATACCAACTTAGATCTCCCCACTAAAAGGGCCACTGGCTTAGTGGAAATAACCTAGATAACAAAAGAGTTAAAGTAAAAGAAAAAATGGCCTGAGGGAACTAGACTGGACAACAAAAGAGTTGAAAAAATAAATAGGTGAGACTAACTTGGCCAACAAAAGAGTAAACCTCATCATAAGAAAGAATGTACAATATAGATTCCCAATGTGATTTAATTTGATTATAGAAAGTGTGCTAGCAGTACTAATTATGCAGTTCTGTAAATCTGCATTCTAAAATGGAATTGCTGTTACTGTGGTATAATGAGCATCTTGTACATCTCCAAAAACATAAAGCGGAACTGAGCAGCACATACATACTGAGAAAAGCAATAGAAATATTATATTGTATAATTCTTGACTCTGGAAGGTTATTTTAAAAAGGGATACAGCAGAGTGTGGTATGAAATATAATTCAAATTCTATTAGTATTAAAGGAATTTGTTAGATTATAATTATGGCAGCTCAGGACAGGATTCACAAACCCTGTCCACAACTGCATGGAACTGTTGTGTAGTAGTAAAAATCACTTAACATGATTGTACACAATTCATAAAAGTTCTGTAAATGCATGCACAGTCAGCATAAACTGAATGATTCCTGGTATGGAGTAGGTATGGAAACAGGGTCCCTTAGTACATTTTATCATTCATAAATGTGTAAGTCATAGAGCATACTGTGTATGAGAAGCTGAAATACAAAGTGATGAAAGTGCAGATTAACCAGAGCAGAGATATACTAGATATACCTAATGTTCCTCTAAAACTTATGTTGTCCTTAACAGAACATGGGCAATACCTGCATCAGCACACAGAGCCAAAGATCCCAAAGAATTATTTATAAATATACAGCCACATCTGAGATCATGCCAGTAAGCATTCTGATCACAGCCGTTGAGTGTGAAAACTACACCCTTTTGTACCCCACATATTGTCATGTTGCAGAGTACCAGTCAGTGGTAGTTTATGCTGTAACAGATTTCTTCATATGCATGCAGTGCAAATGGCAGTTGCTCTATAGCCAAAGCAACAGATATGGAAATATTTAAGAATCTCTTCTGCCCATGATACCAGAGCTCCGAATACCATTAGCACAAGCTATTCTAAGGATATGGGTCTAGGTAATTAGTAGGTAATATATAGGTGGATTAGTGTATTCATCAGCTGAGCACTGATCATAGATGTATTTGTAAACTATCATACATGATATGATAAAAGGCAAGTGGCATACACTGGTAGGTGACTGCATTATTCTTCCACTGGAGCAAGTACTACAGCACTACACCCAAGTTAGGTGTTAAAGATAATGATGCTCCCCAGGATTCAATAAGCTCCATGTAGGTTCTGTGTGGGATGTACACAGCCATGGTTCCCCCTCAGCAGCGCACCATGCATTTTAATCATGATGTACTGCCAAGGGAGATCACAGTAATACGGATATTGAATCCATGTAAGCAGTAGTGTAGAGGTTGCCCCATAGTTGTGCATTGCCCAGGAAATTCCAGGACAGATGTTATCCACAGGATAAGAATCCTTGTAATGTACCCTGCTACTGTAAAAATATGTGTGAATTTTAATATTTTTTTTTATTTTAACTTTTTTTAATGCAAATTTGTGTGGTGCAGCAAAACACAGAGTGCAGCAGTGCCAAGCCGCGGTTACACACACACATCTGACACCTGCCAGATATCTAAGAATAGAAACCAGATGTAATTATTTATTTTAATTTCTTTTAATGCCCATTTGTGAGATGCAGAGTGGAATGCAGCAGTGCCGAGCTGTGCTTACACATACACAGGTGATGTCTGTCAGACATCTAAAAATAGAAACTGGACATAATTAATTATTTTTGTCTATGTTTGTTTTCTCTGTGAATGGCCGTTTGTGCAGTGTGGTGCTTAGCAATGCTAACAGGTAGCTTAGTAGTATATGTGAAGGTATACTGTTTTTCTCCCTATGCAAGTAGCTAAGTAGGTTGAGTCATGGTCTAAAGTGTAGTAGGTCCTGGGTTCGAGTCCTGAGCAGTCATACATTTTTACATTTATTGCTGTGAAAATGTGTGAGGTGACCTAAAGGGCAGTTTAATTCAAAAACAAAACTATTACATTTGGAAAAGCTGCATGGTGCTAAGCACTGCTTAAACATGGTCAATGACTATTTCTGTTTGTGCATTTTTAAGCGCCACTAAAAAAACGGTTGTACGAGTTTACACAATGCCCAACTCCACTAAGCTGGTTTGTGTGATGCTAAGCAATATGGCAATTTTTGAATGTTACAGTATGACGTGAAAGGGTGGGAAAGCAGCCTATATTAATGGCAATAGGTGGGAATTCACAGCATTCATTGGAGTCCATTGTAAACTGTCTATATGGCTGGTGGTGTTGGTGAGGAAGCATGCTTTCAGGCACAGAGGTGGGGTCTGCAGGAGTCCAGAGAGTTTGTTGGATGCTGGTCCAAAACATTGAACTTAGGCTGTTGCAGGGTGATTACCAGGGCTCAGTATGAAAAGCTGAAGCTTGGGAGTGGTTGACCATGGATCTTACCAGTGCTACTAGTATCCCTCACACCAGTGAGCAGTGTCATCACCACTATGATGACCTGAAGCAAAGAAAGAGGGGAACTTTAGACACCTTGGACCAAGAGGCTAGGGCTGGGCATGCCCCACAGATATGTAAATATGTTTGCTACTACTTTAGTAATATACAAGCTGAATCCATGCAAAACTGATATGCATAATGGTTTGCTTCTCTTCCAACAGCTGCAGCTCAACGGGCTCATAATGTCTAGTCTCACACAGGGCACCTGGTCAGGATGCACTGTGAGTGTGGTAAATACAGATAATTTCTCATAATTGCACTGCAATAAACAATACCAATAACAATAAGCAATAACGTTTAAAGCATGATTGTGCTTTGATAAGAAATGTGTCCAAATAACTGCCATAGGGCTGTATTCACTGCATGTTTGTTCTAATGTGACTCCAGTCAACTGTAAAAATGAAATTAATAGGGAATGTAGAAGTAATTGCATGATAAATGTATTGCTCTACCCACAGTATGGTTCAGGGCTGTCTTCAGGCCACTTTGAGTCAAATAATGCTCTCTGTTCCTCCCACTCCAGGAACAAAGTATATGGGTACTTTAGCCCACATTTTGGGCAGATATCATGTTTATAAGTGATAGATTTTAAGGAATAATAACAATAAAGTTTAGAGCAGGATTCTGCTTTGATAAGTAATGTGTTCAAATAACTACAGTAGGGTTCACTGCATATGTGCTCTAATCTGACTGCAGCCAATTGTTACATTAAGTGCAGATGTCCTCTGGAGTCACAGCTTTTGGGTTCTATTCCCATGCCAGCCAACTAAGACATGAATGGCTGCGAAGTCTACTTCATGTACACAAACATACCTCTCAACTGTCATTATTTTTTTTTAATGAAATGTTAGCTGCCCAATCTGTCTGGTCCTTGACTAGCAGATAAATGATTACCTGGAATGCAATGTACTTGCAAATCCGTTTACAGAACACCTTGGTAGTAATGTTATGAGCACATTGTGTACCTGCATCTGTTAGTGCTTGGCCCATACTATCTCATGCTAACAGCTTGAGAAGTATGTATGTGTAACATCATCTAAAGAAGAATCAGAGTCACTGTACTCACAAATGACACTGCACACCTGCAGAAGTATGCATTAGTAGTCTGTGTATTTATATCAACTGCAAGTTCACTAATTCATAGGTTCATAGGTGTGTACTAGGCTAATAGCCCTGGGGCCTTTACAAGCCTAGCCATAGGATTACCCTGGCATACCAAACAGGAAAGGACCCAGGACCAAACCCTGTGGAACTCCACTTGTGACTAGTCGGCAGTCTGACTTGGAGTCCGGGTTCTATCGGTGGGTCAGTTTGCAACCCACCTAGTGATATAGGGATTGATGCCTAGCTTAGTGAGTTTTCTATGATTCCTGAGTGGGACTAGTATCAAAGGCCTTGGCCAGATCAAGGTAGGCTGTATGAACCACCTTGCTTTCATCCACAGCTCTGGTGACTGACTCAAAGAAGTCAACCAAGTTGAGCAGGCATGATCTACCCTTCACAAAACCAAACAGTGTGGGATCCAGAGTTTGGAGATTCCATATATACCCTTGTTTATTAGGTCCATGATGATGTGTTCCATACTTTTGCATATCAGATTTGTCAGGCTAATGGGGCAATTGTTCCCAGGGTCTGTACTTACTCCTCCTTTGTGGAGAGGGATGACTGTAGCAGTGCACCATTCTGTAGGGACAAGGCCTAAGGTGAGGCTGTGATTGAACGGGGTACACAGGTGTGGTGTCAGTTCACTCTGTAGTTCATGTAGAACACAGCCAGGGATATTGTCAGGTCCCATAGAAGCTGTATTCTTGCCCTTGGACAGTGCTGTTTTAACCTGTACAGCAGTAATACCAGGTGCCTGGCAATCTACTGGTATTGTGATTGGTCCTTTGGGGAGGAGGGGTAAAGTTGGCACTGAATCTGTTGGCCAGTATATTGGCAATATCTGTTGGCTTGGTATTGGAGGTACCATTGTGCAGTAGCTCAGAGAAAATCTGGGTATTGCCGTGGAGATTATTTACATAACTATAAAAGGCCTTGGGGTTGTCTTTACTATCTGCTGCAATTCGGTTTTCATATCTAGCTTTAGAGGATTTGATGTGGGATCTCAAATTTTCGTTGAGGCCGATAAGGAAGTTTTTCCATTCTTGGGACTTCACCTTGTTCTGCATCAGTTTCTTCCTTCTGTTGTAGAGTTTGGTTATGGCAGGGGACCACCAGATTGGGTTTCATTTTTTGGAGGAGAGCGGCTTGGTTCTATTGGGTATGGCGAGATCCATGCATTTGTGTACATGCTCGTACAGTGCACTGGTCTATGATTCAGCAGTCATGCAACTATTCTCCATTTGCATGACTGCAGTGAAGTTAGCCATCCCTGTTTTTAGGATCCCAAAGTTAGCTTTGGAGAAGTTTTTCATGGTGGTTACCTTTGCAAGGAGGTGAGAGGGATGTGGATTTCCAAGGTGATTAGATTGTGGTCGGATCTAACCAGGGAGGAGTTGACTACTGGTGTAGAGCGGTCACCCATGCTAGTAATGAATAAGTCAAGGATGTTGCTACCTCTAGTGGGGGTAAGAATGAGCTGGTCATGGACATTGAAATTAATGAATTCCAGGAAACGTTGGGCAAGTGTATTGGTACATGAGTAGTTTTCCTAGTTAATGGAGGGGTAGTTGAAGTCGCCTAGTATGAGAGTGTTAGGTTGGGCCCTAATATTCTCCAGGGTGCTTAGGAACGTAGAGTGTGAGTCTTGGGACATGGTTAGGGGCCTATAGCAGGCTACGGCTGATTCATTGTCTTACCCAATGTTAGCTGCATCTGAAGTATCTCTGATGCATTATGCTGGGCTACCAGTCTGGAGGTGTACGCATACTTTATGAATATGGAAACACCATTGCCTTTGGACCTTCAGTCCAAGTTCTGGGGCCGAAAGGTATGGAATGAGTTATAGTCTGGTAGTGCGGGGTGCTTTCTGCTGCCTTGACCTATGTCTCTGTTAAAGCACAAATGTCGGAGTTCTCCATTTTAAGGAGTGCTTTGAGTGAGTGCATTTTGAGATTTAATCCTCTAGCATTGATCAGCATGACCTTCAGATTGCATTTGTTTATAGCTGTTACAGTGGTAATTTGGTCTTTGGAACACCACCTAAAAAAGGCACTATAGGTGTTGGCAAGAGCCTTGGCCAGTATCTGGAAGCCCAGAGGTAACAGATGCAGGCCATCTCTGGCAAAGCATCAAAATCTGTCAGTCATGTCATCCCAGGCAGACAGATACTGGATCCCCTTAGAATGACACCAGAAACTTATCCAGTTGTTGAAATCAATCATTTTCTGCTTGTACTGTGGTATCATTATGGGTGATGGTAGGATGCTGCTCAGGGCTAGGGTCATACCCACCTGGGCTACATAATCTGAGAGCTCCTCCATGTCTCTTTTCATGTAGTCCAGGGAGGTACATCTCAGGTCATTCACACTCACATGTACAATGACAGAGTCATATTTGTACATGTTGTTGAGGGACCTATGTGGGTGCGTTATATGGCAGATCCTTGCACCTGACAGGCAGATGACTGTTACTTTCTCCTTATTCACCCTAGTGAGTGGGACATCAGCGTGCCTCACTATTGAGTCACCTACAACCAGTGTGTTGGGCATGCTGTTTTGCCTTAGGGGCTTTGGTTGAGTGGCACATAGTTTAGGAGAGTTATGTGTCTCATGATTAGTATTGTGCTGTGCAGGTTGAGTGCATTTCTGCCTTGGAGGTCTCTGCTGTCTGGCTAGATTTTTACTGAAACCCTCCACAAAGGTGGGTGTGTGGTCTGTGTTTTTATGTGAAGGCAGTGCTGGTGTGTGTTCTGGAAGGCTGTTTTTCTCTCTCTCTCTCCCAACCCTTTATCTTCTTCAATTTATTAATGTTATTTAATATTATGATTTAATATTAATATATTCTATTAAACTAACTGTTATGTTGGCCTTATGCTCATTTCCCAACGTGTAAGCATCCCAACATCTCAAAGTCCCTGACACTTTCTTCTACAGTCCCCCATCCCCATGGAGAGATTTTTTTGCTCCCAGCAACATCACTACAAGTTGGGATAAACTGAAACCTGATAATAAGATTTAATTTCATAAAGAATGGAAGTTCTCAAAGTCCCTGACACTTTCTTGTACAGTCCCCCATCCCAGTGGAGAGCTCTTTTCAAGCCTAGCAACATTGCTATAACTTGGGATAAACTGAAACCTGATAGCAATATTTAATTTCATAAAGAAAGGAAGTTCTCAAAGTTCCTGACACATTCTTGTACAAGTTCGCCATCCCTGTGGAGAGCTCTTCTTGCTCCTAGCAACATTGCTACAAGTTGGGATAAACTGAAACCTGATAAGATTTAATTTCATAAAGAAAGGAAGTGTATGTTTACTGTTTATTGCATTCTATATACCTTCTTTTACCAGTATGGTAGTGGTTTAAAAACTATTGTGTTGATTGTACGCCTCACTAGGGATGACAGCTGTGTGGCTTAAATGTTTTTGTTTCTCTCCCTTCCCACATATACAATTAAACCCTATGCCTTACAGTTTATTTCCCCAGTTATATTCTAAGTGCAGAAATCTTTTGTTGCACTAGCAGAGATACAACTTGTACTTATTTTTTTTTGTCCTTCACTCTCTGGGTTGGTCACAAAACTACTGTTACCTTAAAAGGCATTACTGATTGTTTCTTGTTTTCCTGGGTTTCTGCCCACTCTGTTCCCCCTCACTACACTTGGGCTCACTCTGCTGCTCTACACTACCCCCATTCCCACCCACCCCATCTTTCTCAAACTTATACTCTCAACAACTTAGCATAGCCATACCCACAACCAAATCACTCAATTTCACCACCCAAACTAGACTCACGCCCTCCCACCTTGTACCCCTTCCCCTTTCCACAATCAGCAACCCACCAACTAATCTTTGACAGCTCACATCTGACAATTTTCTTCTCCTATTTTCTCTAACACCCACCTCAATCATGTTTCGACTATACCTCTTAAGCCCCCTACTCTTCTTTCTCTCATTCCTAACCTCCTATTATGCTGAACTGACTTATTTCCAACCCATCTCCCCCACACACATCCCTTACCTAATAAAGACACTCTCCTTCATTTTTAATATCTCTTTCTCTATTTGACATCTCCAGTGTACAACTCCTTAAACTCAAAATATTTACACAAACTCCTACCTCACGCAAACTCAAATAAAAATTGCTCAGCTACTACTATCCCTCCAAAACCAGCCCACCTACAACCTTTTACTCAATGGGACCATTCACCACAACCCAGGCCCTCCCACTCCCCCTCCATGCCCACCACCCCCACTCATCTCAACACTAAACTTTCACTCATTAGTCTCCCTCTGTTACCAAACACCTCACTATCTGCTCAATAAACTTACAAACTCTACTTAAAATTACAGACTTATACACTTGGATTTTCCATCACTCTCCACATATCCTAACCCTATCCAAAATGTGGCTTAAACCACATATCTGTAACAGAGAAATCTTACCCCAAACTACAACATTTACTGCCTAGATATTAACACCAAAAAAGGGGGAGGAGTAGCAATAATGTACCCAAATCAACTCAACTTATCCCCCCTACCGATAGCTCTCTCAAACTTCCTCCCAGCTGAAATACTTATTCTATACTGTCACATTAACCCACAAAAGAAATTTGTTATTGCAGTCATCTCTATTCTACCTGGAAATAATATTCCTGTTCTAGAAACTATCCTATCCATGATTTCTCTCCACATCCCCTGCAAAACTATTATCCTTGGAGACTTCAATACTGATTGGCAAAAAATATCAACCACCTCCTCAGACCTTAACATCAATCTCAGTGGCTTCAACCAACTCATTACAACACCCACTCACCATAATAAAAATAATAAAAATAGTTCCACCATCGATTGGATCCTTATCTCTGCTCCTAGCCTATACCATAACCCAGGCACACTCCCCAACTCCCTGAATGACCACCTCCCCATCTTTGTACATAGACACTCTACAGATACCCAAGGTCTATCTTTGCGCAGACCACTGTAACCTCTTCTCCTTCAATGTCTAGACATTTAATAAGCGCTCTCATCTATTAACTGGTCTTGACTCAAATACCTTCCTCTCAATGATGCAGTTCTAGATTTTAGTCATACTTTCCTTGATATCCTTAACAGCTTGGTCCCATTAACAAAAGTTAGGATTAAAACAGCCCATACCTCTTGCCTTTCAAAGGACACTCTCACACTTATGAAACACCAGGACAGCACCCGGAAACTTTGGCTAAAATCTAAATTTATTGTGGTACTTCAAAAATATAAAGAAGTCGGAAATCTCACAAAAAACGTATTAACAAGGACAAAAATAATTTCTAATATGAAGCCCAGTCCACCCACAACTGTAACCCCCCAAAAATTCTGGTCCACAATAAACAAGATCTTACACCTCAAAAGACCCACTACTCCTGACCCCATCCCAGCAATGCTCCACAAGAAACTACCACTCTAATAAGCTGTCATTTCATTGATTCAGTTCACAAATTAAATAAAAATCACCAAAGTACAAATCTTCCAACAACCATTCCTAGCATTACAAGTACCACCTCCTTTTCTCTAAATCCTGTTCCCTTTGCTTATATAAAAGCTCTGCTACTAAAATGGAAACCATGTCCCCGCTCTGCTGATTACCTCCCTCCCCTATTTCTGAAACTCACACCTCCCTCAATAGCCTACCCTGTCTTTTTACTCATAAATAGGTCAGTACAATAATCTACTATCCCTGATATCTGGAAATATTTCTACACTATACTGTTGCATAAAGGATGTAACTCAACAGATCTAGCAAATTACAGATCCATAGCCATTATCTCCCCACTCTATAAATTTCTAGACAAATGCATACACAGCTTCTGAACTATTTACTTGACATAAACCTCCTGACCCCTACTCAGTATGGTTTCAGGCCCAACCATAGCACATTTACAACCTTTCTATCTTTTGCCCATACTGTCAGAAAGTCCAGAGATAAAAAAAACAACTAGTGTCATGTCTTTTCCAGACCTCTGAAAAGTTCTTGACACTGTCTCACACTCTAAACTACTAACTAAACTAGCTGATGTCAACATTTCCTCCTCTGCTACTCTATGGTTCTCTAACTACCTTTCTAACAGGCTACAGTGAGTCAGATGGCTTTCTACCTGCTCCCTTTTCTTACCTATCTATTCCAGCATCCCCCAGGACTCTATTTTAGGACCTCTTATTTTTAACATCTTCACAAACAACCTCCATTCTTCCTGCACCACCTCCTCCCTGATACAATATGCAGATGACTCTACCCTTATCTCCTACTCTGATGACATCTCTCCCCTCCACTCTATCACTCAAAACACAGTTTCCAACAAAGAATAATGGTTGACTGATACCCAGCTCATCCTAACCGCCCAAATAAAACAAACTCTTCCTTTTCCTCCCTAAATCTCTCTCCCACCATGAAACCACCTTTTCCATTTCTTCACAAGACGATACCATTATCAATGCAGATTATCATACTACACTTATAGGAATTGCAACTGATGATCAATTAAAATTTAACCTCCATTTTCAACACTGTGTTAAAAAGACAAGTCAGAAACTGGGTCTTCTCTACAGAAATAAAAAAAAAATCCTTGCCTCCAACTCCAAACCCTCTCTGGCTCAGATTTTCCTCCTACTTTGTCTTCTATACACCTCTTTAATTTTTGCATCCCTAAAATCTACCCTAATAACCAAACTGGAAATAACTTGTAACAACATTGCTCAATTTGCTAGCAATCTACCACATAAATCCCATCACTGTCTTGTTTTAAAACAGCTCCAATGGCTAGAGTTTCCACAACTTTTTCTTCTTATGCAGCTGCAGTTTACTCACATCTTACTTAACAAACCCTTAGCCTGTCCTGCTCTCTCTCCTCTCTCAAATCCCTCTACACCCCCTCTTGAACTCTACACAGCTCTGATCAATTCCTTCTTTATAGCTATAATGCCAAACAAAAATTGGTAACTTCTATAAAAAAGCACAGTTTCCCATGCCTGGAACAACCTACCACTAAATATTCGCAACATCGATGACACAACCCACTTTAGAACTGAACTTAAAAACTATCTTCTCAATTCTAGCTCCTGCCCTTGCTGGGACCCTATTAATACCCCCTTCTTCTCACCTCTTTACACCACATACTTCTCCCTACCTACTTACCTTTCAAGACTTATACCCTCCGTAATTGCACTACATTTTCACACATTCTATTATCAATTTAGTTTCTGATTCTTGTAAAATTATAAAATGTAACATGAAGCTAATTTGTGTCTCACTCCTCTACAATTTATTTCTACATTTAATTTGTATTTTAATTTCTGTTATTGTAAATTATATGCAAGGAAATAATCCATACTACTCATCTTGCTTTTGAAAGCAATATTTGTCATGCCCATGACTGTATGTTATAAATTTGTAATATTCTTGTTTTTTTTCTGTTAATTTTCTGTTCATTATTGTACTGTGTATTTTGTTTGTATCTTAGAGCTTTTATCCTTGGGTCTTCACTGAAAATAGGCCTTTGGCTCAACTGGACTAATCCGGTTACCAAATAACAAGCAAACAAACAAGCAAGCAAACAACTAAATAAATAAATAAACACATTTCATACTAGTTTGCTGTTAACATATTTACTGTTATAACTAAAATACAAAATTGTAGACATTGAAGACAAACCAGAAGATCAAAACATCTGTTCACAAGTGGAACAGTCCTCAGTTTGAAGCAAGCACTATCACAATCCAAAATAAGACAAATAATATTAATCTTCTGTAAAAATCCTCAAGATAAAAATGAGATGAAACAGAACAATTCAAAGTTTATTTTCTCACAAACAACCATTTTTGTTCCCCAATGGAAACTTCATCAGATAAAAATTTAACAAATCAATGTTACTTTCCTACTAAAACACCCCTTGGCATCATTCTAAAACTATACCTCCAGTTTCATTCTTAAACAAACTATTAAATATTCCACCCTACAACTTATAAACATACATAAAAATTTTAAATATGAATATACATAAATATATAAATATAGACAAATATATTGTGACGAGGGCATCTATATTAGGAAGGATAACAAATACACACACAGTAAAGTACAATTTCCCTTAAGAGCACACAGAGATCACAGTCAGTCTGGGGCTGGTTTCTCCCTTTCTCTCCTGATCCCCAATAAGACTCCCCACTGGCACAGCTATAGAGTGGGGTCCTTAGCCAGGGTCCCAATCCAAGTCCTCCTAGCACTCTCTCTGTCCAACCAGTGATTTGTGTCCCTGCCCAAGCAGTTCACACACACACACACACACACACACACACACACACACACACACACACACACACACACACGCACACACACACACATATGCACTTTGAGATATGATTTATATACAATTACACAGACACTCCTGGAGAAGGCTGTCACAGGTTTACTAGCTGTGCCCCTTCTGTTCAGCCTATAAGGTAGAAATCACCACCAGGACCCTTACTTATCAGCTACTAAAAAGACCCTTACCAAAGGGTGTCCAATTATTACTGTGCAATATTATCATCCAAATGCTAAGTGTGACTGAGCAGCAAGGCTTATTTGGAGTGGCTTTCTACAGTATCACTATATACATGCAATGTACTCTAGTGCTTAAATTACCTCTATACAAAACAGACACAGCTGAAATGGTTAAAAATATTTAATAAATAATAAAAACACATGACAAATCTCCACAATTCAACACAATGCTAATCAAGAGTTCAGAGGAAAATGCTTAAAATAATACTGTAGAATAGTCTGACATAAGGGCAGCCACGGTGGTGCAGCAGTTAGCATTGCCACCTCATAGCAAGAGGTTCTCCAGTTCGATCCTTGGCTGAGGTGTCTTCTGTGCAGAGTTTGCATGTACTCCCTGTGGTCATGTGGGTTTCCTCTGGGTGCTCTGGTTTCATCCCAAAGACATGCTGTAGGCAGATTGGATACTCTAAATTGGCCGTAGGATTGAGTGCGTGCATGTGTGTGCTTTCTGTGGAAGGTAGGCTGCCGAGCTGGCAACTCAACACCATAAAAACTCCACTTCTAATCATGAGTGGACAAGTGATCCACTGTGGTGACCCCTAACTGGGAAAAGCCAAAAGAAGAATAGTCTGACATAAAAATAGAAAACAGCTAGACTAAACTTACTATTTTCTATCTATTTCTAGGAGGGATACTAAAGTCTAAGATCCTACTTACATACAGACAGAGCAAAGCAAGTGCTGGTGAGTGGTCAGTTCTGAAGACAAATGCAAAATGCTCTCTCTGTCTTTGAGAAATTCTTTTAAATTGATAATACATTCTGCTAACTCATTTTAAATTACATCATTCTTAACAATTCTCTGAATTCACAAGCTAACAGAAACTCTACAATAACATTTCTTAGTAAGCTTGCACCTGGTCAGTAAACTACAGCAATTAAAGACATTATATATGTAAAATCTAGTAATTAACTCTAGTCTCAAAACAATAGAAAAACAATCTGTTGGTTCAGACACCACAGCTCCAAGCCCTGAGATCAAAACAGTCATAAAATGCTTGACTTATCAGCTTTCCTACAGCAGAGTGCACTGTTGTTACATTTTTGCAGTTTGACATCCAATACTGTCTTTTCACATTTAAGAGAACAAGGCTGAGGCTTATATTACTATTTACAAATGACATAATTATCTACAAAATTCTATCTAGCTAGGCTGGTAGCCTTCACATATCTTCACACACACACACACACACACACACACACACACACACACACACACACACATATATATATATATATATATATATATATATATATATATATATATATAAATCAGTATAACTATGTATATAATTCAATGTGTGAAATTCAATAAAAATAAGTGAATGTAAAAACTGGGAATCAAATCCAGGACTTTCTGTATATTAGCCAGATGAAATTACCACTACACTATAGAATCTTCAATGTATATAATTTTTTTCTACCTTTGCATCACTTTCAGCTTTAAAATGCTACTAATCGACACCTGTTCATTTAGCCCTGGCCAACACATAGTATTCAAAAGTAACTGCCATATATGCTCACATTTTTCTAACAACAAGGTCCAGGGTCCTTACTTTCATTTAAGACTAGGGAGTTCAGAACAAACTTGAAACTATCTGGTTAATATGCAGAAAGTCCTGGGTTTGATTCCCAGTATTTACATTCACTGATTTTTATTGAATTTCACACATTGAATTATATACATAGTTTTATGGAAAGAAATATATGTATGTATATATATATATATATATATATATGTGTGTGTGTGTGTGTGTGTGTGCGTGTGTATATGTGCATATGTTTTTTATATATTTATATATGTATATGCATATTTAAGATTTTTTATGTATGTTTATAAGTTGTAGGGTGGAATATTTGTTGATAGTTTTTTTAAGAATGAAACTAGAGCTGTGGTTTTGGAATGATGTCAAGAGGTGTTTAAATATAAAACAAACACTGATTTGTTAAAGTTTTATCTGATGAAGTCTCCCTTGGGGAATGAAAGCACTTGTCTGTGTGAAAATAAACTTTGAATTGTTCTGTTTCAGATTTTGATTTTTACAGAAGATTAATATTACTTGTCTTATTTTGGATTGTGATACTGCTTATTTCAACCTGAGGATTGTTTCATTTGTGAAGAGTGTTTTATACTTACTGTTATGTTATTTATTATTGTGTTCCACATAATATACCTTAATATGTATTTGGATCAATCAATATTATGTTCTATTATGTTAATAATAACATTGGTTTGGTTTTTACTAATCCTAACTTATCTTTACATGTGATTTACTACAGGGTGACAAGGTAGGCCAGTTCCAGGTGATCCAACTACCTTGGCTCCTCTGGCTGTGACACTGGGGCCCATCACATCTAGACTGTAGCCTGGCAGTGCCTCCTCTGCTATCCCTTCACTACTTGCACTGGAGGACCAGTGCCGACAGTCCCATGGGTGGGGATTTGAGTCTCACTGCTACCTTGTGGATGTACCTGAGACTGGGATCCCTCAACACCCCCATCCAAGGTGTTTACCCCCCTCTTGTGTCACACACCAACCCTATCTGCTGTCTTGTCTGTCTGCAAAAGCTTCCTCATCTTCCCAACTTACTTATCCCACATGAACTTATGTCACTTCCCCAAAATTCCACTCTCATCTTAAAAAAAATGGGCTCCTGTTGCTCAAAAAAAAATTGTCCCGTACATAGCTCTTCATTTCACATATGTCCACTGGACACGTGTAATTAGGTTCAATTGGCTTGAAAACACAGTTATGTTGTCCTCACCCCTCTCTGTGGGGGTGACAATCCAAATTCAGCTACAAGTTCTGTCAAATTGCATAGTTGTTGCTGTACAAGAAATGGATAGCTATGGCTCTTTCATAGGTTCATACTAGGCTATCTGCCCTAGGACATTTATAAGCCTAGCCAGAGTGTGTTTGGCTTTCGCCACCCATTTCAAATTAATTTTGCTATGCCCTTTTTCGAGGTTAGTATCCTGTGCCTCTGTCTAACAGTGACACAGAAGTGATATCCGGGGTAAACCTACGATCTCCCATCCACTCATCAAGATTCCTCTTGAAGAGAGTCAATGAGGGACTCTGCCTAACCTGGACTGGGATTTTATTCCAGAGTGAAGGGAGCCTCTGGGTTATGAATCTGTCCCTCCAGCATGTCCTATTTATTTCAGTGCTGAGGTTAAAGTCTCTCGAGCGCGTAGCTCAATGGGATTTGGATTTTCTGAGGTGCAGCATGTCCATTAATTCCGGGTTGGACATGGCTTTATACGTCAGGCACAGATCGCCTCTGAGCAGGCGGTATGCCACTGAGTAGAGCTGGAGTTTTTTTAACTGGGCAGCATATGGCATCTGTTTGAGCCCTTTGATCCTCTTGGTGAGGTACTTTTGGGGTCTTTCCAGTTGCTGCAGGTGTCTGGTAAGGTACATCCCAAAAGGGGCATTGTACTCAATAATGGGCTTGATGAGGGATGAGTAAAGAGGCACGATGACCTCCCCTGATCTAGATGTGAATCCCTTCATGATTAGGTGGGCTATATAAAATGTTTTTCTAACCACTTTGGCCACGTGGTTGTCAAATGAGAGATTGCTGTCAACTTGGGTCCCCAGGTCCCTAATTACTTCTTCTGTACTTAATGGATTACCATCTATGTGGTAATTTGTGGGCACTTTGTTTTTGCCAAAGGGGATGACTATACACTTTTTGGCATTTAGCTTGAGGCCATGGCTCTGGCACCAGTTATCTGTTTCTATGAGGCCCTTTTGGAGGATGCTTGTGTTGGCTGGAGAGTCTATTATGGTGCCCAGTTTGCAGTCATCTGCGAACTTGGTCAGCCACAGTCCTTCCATGTTGGCCTGTACCTCCGAGAAATATATACCG
This sequence comes from Protopterus annectens, assembly GCF_019279795.1. NCBI lineage: Eukaryota > Metazoa > Chordata > Ceratodontiformes > Protopteridae > Protopterus > Protopterus annectens. The sequence goes on from NC_056732.1 coordinate 494,540,693, forward strand.
AAGAAGAGAGGTCCCAGGACTGAGCCTTGTGGGATGCCACTTGTAACTGGTTTGGAGTCTGACATGGCTCCAGCAATTCTAACCATGTGGATTCTGTCCTTGAGCCAGTTTGCAACCCATCTAGTGACATAGGGGTTTATATTTAAGCTGGTGAGCTTATCTATAGTGCCTAAGTGGGGTATTGCATTGAAGGCTTTTGCGACGTCCAGGTAGGCTGTGTGGACCACCTTCCCCTCGTCAATGGCCTTGGTGACTGTTTCAAAGAAATTGACCAGGTTTAAGAGTCAGGATCTGCCCTTAACAAAGCTGAACTGGGTAGGATCCAGTGTCTGTAGGTCCCCAATATCTTTATTTATGAGGTCTATGATGATCTTTTCCATAGTTTTGCAGACCAAGCTAGTCAGGCTTATGGGGTGATAGTTTCTAGGATCTGTTGAGGCACCACCTTTGTGGAGAGGGACCACTGTTGCTGTACGCCACTCTTTGGGTACATATCCTGTAGTAAGGCTGAGATTGAACAGTAGTTTTAGGTTTGGGTTTAGCTCTTCTTGGAGTTCATGTAGGATGCAGCCCTGGACACCGTCTGGTCCCATTGATGCTGTTTTTTGCTTTGGAGAGGGCGGCTCTTACCTGAGCATCTGAGGTGTCAGGGGGGCAGCACTCTGCTGGGATAGATATTTGCCCTTTTGGTAGGGGGGGGGGTGAGCTGAACCTGTCAGCTAGGATGTTGGCAATGTCTGTGGGTTCGGTGTATTTTTTATCATTTTGGACTAATTCTGAGCATAGCTGGGAATTCCCACCCAGGTTCCTAACTTAACTAAAGAAAGCCTTGTGATTATCCGTAGTGTCCTGTGCAATTTTTTTCTCGAAGCTGGCCTTAGACGATTTTATGAATGCCCATAGTTTTTTGCTAATACTGATCAGAGATGCCTTCCCTTTTTGGGATTTTGCTCTATCATGTAGTAGCTTCCTCATTCTATTGTATAGTTTGTTTATGGCTGGGGTCCACCAGACAGGATGTCTGCCTTTGGAGGATTGGGTCTTGGTTTTATTTGGGATTGCATGATCCATGCATTCCTGAAGGTGTTCATAGAATGCATTTATAAAGGATTCTGCAGTCTGTGCCGTATTTTCCACAGGCCCGGGGGCTTTGAAGGATTCCACCTCAGTTTTGAGGAGTGTGAAATTTGCTTTAGAGAAATTTTTCACTATGGTTTTCTGGGCAGGGGGTGGGGTCAGGATGTGACTATCCAGTGAGATTAGTTTATGGTCTGATCTTACCAGTGAGGGATACACTTCTGGTCTGGAGCATAGAGTCCCCATGTTGCTAATGATCAGGTTCAGTATGTTTTCCCCTCTTGTGGGAGTGGTAACAAGTTGTTCCATAGCACCCTTCCTGCACATACCTACCTACCTTTCATTATGCTTTTCCCCTTGCTTGTACCCCATTTCTCCAGTGTCCTACTGCCCCATTTTTCTTTTCTTTAAAGATTTTTTGCATGACACATCGCTCAGAGTTGCTAAACTCAGCTAAATGGAGCTATATTGATATATGTGTTTGAAATGCTAATAAACAGAAAGGAAATGTACACCTGTGCCCTATTCAACCTCAGTACCATTGCACCTGCAGACCAGTGCATTAACCTATCACACCACACAGCTGTTAATTAAACCAGTTGGTTTAAGCAAAACACAGTAATTGCAAGTTACCATCATTAAGTGTGTCTAAACAGAGCTGCGCATGGCAGCACATCGTGCAAACTTGCTTAAAGACTAGTGGAAAAAATAGGAGTGTAAGTTGGAGTCTGGTACAGGACTACGCCACTAGAAAGAAAGGCACAGAATAATAGATAGATGTAAGTGAGGTCTCTAATAGCAGGTAAATGTGCACTTTCATCAGCAACATTTAGAAATACACCTGCTAAAAGATTAATGGCAAAATACATGTTAATCTGGGACTCTGGTGGAGAAATACATCTCTATAAAGCCATGTGCATAATAATGGATGTAAACGAAGTATGTCACAGCCTGAATGTGCACAATTATATTTTGACAAATACAGCTGCTGTAACACTGACTTAGTAGCTCAGTCTGCTAAATGCTTTGCAAACGGTAATTTTTGCCATGCATGGTTTTTGGTTAAAATCCAGTAGTGTGTAGCATTTATCAATGAGAAATTATTAAATAATACATAACTATAATTGATGTGTCTTTCGGCTTTTCCCAGTTAGGGGTCGCCACAGCGGAACTCCGGTCTGCTAATGATTGGTAGTTGATTTTTACGTGCCGGGTTACCAGCCCTGCCACACAACCTTCAACGAAGGTACACCCATTCACGCATATCTCCACACAGAAGATGCTCTATCTGAGAATCGAACCGGACAGCGTCTTACTGTGAGGTGACAATGCTACCGCAGCAGCACCACCACCGGTTCAAATAATACATAACTATAATAAAAATAATAAATAAAAAATAAATGATAAATGCTTTATTTATCAATGAATGAATGACTGAGTCATCCACTATTTATCCACCTGATGCATTTCGAATGCAATGTCTGCTGTTCAATGATGGCAGTCAAAGACCTGCAGATAGGAACACAATTGACATATCCTTATAGCAACACTATAACATGCATAGAGTGCCAGGTCAGGCATTAATATGCATTTACAGAGAATTTTAACTTAGTTAATACAAAGGAGGCACACTAAAGTCACAGTGCAGCACACCATCATTTCATAATGATATTACAGATTAGCACAGCTGCAAAACTAACATACACATATGGAGGTTCTGCAGCAAGGACTGCCATCACACACATTCCAAATGACTACCGTAATGTAACACATGACCTGGCAGTTGCACAAATAGTTCCCATAATAGGATATTTACCCTGTAACTGATGGTGAGCCTTCTCACCACTGGATGGCAGTGTTGTATTTTTTAAAAACACACACACACACACACACACACACACACACACACACACACACACATGTGTGTGTGTGTGTGTGTGTGTGTGTGTGTGTGTGTGTGTGTGTGTGTGTGTGAGTGTGTGTGTATATAGATATAGCTATAGCTATAGCTATAGATATAGATATAAATATAGATATACCAGCTTCTTTCCGAGCAGTACTGTATTCCAGCAGGTATGTAATAATTTTATCACTAACATGATGCATATGGTGGAATATAGTTATGGAGAATGGGATTATGTCAGTAAGCCTGTCGTGGAACTTTACTGATAACATGTCATTAATCTCTATGTGGTACACCTACACAGGAAGCACAGTATAGCAAGTGTAGAATGCTATGTGTTAAATAAGGACACAGGTTCCCCTGGATAACACCGCTATTTGTTTGACACTGTTGGTTGTATAGAATTGTGGTGGGGGGGGATTACTGCTATGGAGCACACAACATTGGACTCCTGTCTTTACTGTCTTATCATACATCGGTAACTGTCATGCCACAAAGAGGAATATTTGTCTATTGCTACTCCATCACCTATGCCCACAACCTTTGTATGTTGTGGACATATCTCTCAACTGTACATATGTTAGCAAATTGTCCAGAGTCCTGCCTCGTATATTTGGTCCATTTTTCATAAAATTCTGTTTTTCTCAAAAAGTAGTTGCAAATCATTAAAGATTGCAGTTAGATAATAATTAAGGACGTCTGACTTGCAGACTTCATATCTACCCTGCAGAACTTTCATAGTCATGCACAACCTGTAAGCCCATCAACCGTGTAAGTTTGTAAAATAAGTAGATAGAAATTGTCCCTATTTTCTGGCCATTGTTCCACTTTTATATATGGATTTGTTCAGATTTTCTGCACTAACAGGTTGAGACATGTGGTGGGTCACTCATTTGAATTTTAGATGTGTAATCAAACAGTGAATACTGAAAGCTGTCCTATATGGCTGTATCTCTACCTTCTGCAACCCCACATATCTGATCCTGACATGTGTTCTCTTTTTGTTGTAGATCAGCAATAATGTATAGGCATCAAAGAGCCCCTTTTACTAAGCCTGAGAATGATATAATTGAGGCCCTGCAGCAGTATTATGAGATCTTACTGTCCAGGGGGAGGCCCAGCAAACAAGATAGGGCTGCATTATGGGATGATATAGTCCAAAATGTAAATGCAGTTGGTCACCAGAGCAGGGCATATGAGCAGGTGTGACACCATGCCACCGACATGATCCATGCCACCTGCAAAAGAGCAGTGGATGTGACCAGGGATTGTGGTTTCACTGGTAGAGGGTCTGCTGCAGAACAACCATTGTCAGCCACTGAGACATTCCTGGTGAACATAGGTGCACAAGACAGCTCCCAAGTATTCATTACACAGTATGTCATATGGATGTGCATGCCACCGTTTCAACACCAGAGGAGTGTCCAGGTATGCTTAGTAGGATAATCATTGGAATACTGTAGCATTCAATGTGTGTACATAGTTATAAGTGGGTGTCAGGTTTTATTTTGGGAGAAAGAGGTTAGCTGCAGTTTGAGTCTCAGGTCAGACTGTGACCAACATACCAGTTTATGTAGTAGCTATTGTAAATGTCAGATATTTTTATGTATTTTCTGTTATAATGTAACATACAGAGCTGTTTATGTTACCTCTCCCTTACATCTTTTCAGGAACACTGTTTTGTTACACATATATATTTAGTGAAATGTACATGCTAAAGCGTCTTTCTAGGCCTGATGGCTGGATTGATGTACTGTCTGCCTGATTGCCAACTGCAGAGATAGATTCTGACTACACACAGTTTACACTCATATCTAAGCCTTGTAGGTGTGCCCACAGTAATAGATTTGCAAGTACTGTCAGGACAGTACAGCTTGCCAGATGTGTCAACTGTGCAAGGGTTTTTCAAAATGTTCACATTGGACATAATGTAGGTATTTATCATAACTTTTTTATTTAGACAGCTTTTATTTGCTGGTAAATACAGATGTGGGTTAGACTATAATGTCCTCATATCGTACTAGTAGAGCTTGGAGGTTAGACAAGTTTGTGATAGTGACAGCAGTGTATACAGCATAACATATATTGCAACATAGTAATGCATAGCATAGTAGTGAGAGTATTAATGTAATGCTATTCCCTTTGTTTCACAGGTGACCATAAGGGTTGGTCTCTGCCCCCTTCACAACCTGATGCCAGAGTCTCTTCAGATTCTGATGATGATGGTGGCCAATGTGAAACACAGCAAGGGGGGGTTTGCAGGGTCTGAATCTGACACACAGGTTGTCATCCCTCATCTGCCCTCATTGTCACTGTATACAGCCAATATGCCTATGCATACCCAGTCCCTTATGGCCACAGATATTGGACAGTCAGAGAGTAGAGACATTGAACAGGAGAGTGTGGTTGCTGAGGCTTCAGGGAGTGTTAACATTGGCCAAAACCAAACAGTTGGGGAGGTTCCACCAAGATAGAGTGATAGGGGTGTTCGTAGGGGGCCTGCTGTCCCTCCACCACATGTTGCAGGTGTCTCATCACATGTCACTTAGAGAATGTTTAGGGCCATCATGGTGGAACAGGCATGTTCCAAAAGTTACTCCAGAAGAATGCTCATGGTTATGGATGCAGCACAGTCTGTCATTCATGGCTGTTTCCAATGTGTTGCTGATACCCTGGAATGGTTGACTGAGGTAGTGGAAAGACGGTCCCAGACAAGTTACACAGTATCAGTCTTGGAATGCACGGTGTTTGAGATGGAATGTTTCACTGGAGTTCAGCATTGGCCTCATGAATGTAGGTCAGCAACTCCATTTACTGAGAGTCAAAATGACTGTGCACAATCACGCTCCTGTAGTGGCAGTACCTCTAGCACTCCAGAGGGGAGTGTGCTATCCACATCAAGAAATGGCAGACCATGGGATCATGGTCCTGGGAGTTTCCAAGGACAACACATTTGAACAACACATTCCCAGCAGACAACAGTCACCCTCAGGTAGTAGCACAGCATCTGACCATGAGCATGGAGGTGCCAATGCAACTCCTTGCAGAGCCAGTTCACATGTTCAGGGCAGAGAAAATGAACTGTCATTTTGACCATGCATAAATCACAGCTGCCCAACATACAGACACATAGGGCTAGCACTAAGCATGACTGTGTTCATGCACACACTCACACACCACTGTCAAAATCAGGTCACCTACAGACACACACACATCTCCATGCACCTTCTTTTTTTTTTCAAAACAAGTTTATTGTTTTAACATATAAGAGAAATATCATAACAATTTTATACAAATAATTAAAAATAGGTATCATTATAATATTCAACAAAACAACTAAAGTATTTACAAAGACATCCACTACAATCAGATCAATTAATTAAACTAAAATACTGTGCTATTGAAATTAGAATTTTTTTAACAAATTTTGTAAATTATCCCATACAATAAAATGTGATGTTTTTCTAGTTGTTCTCATTCTAATTGTGCTTATTTCCATATGACACATTATATTCATAACATTTTTAAATTCATTGAACGAAGGAGGTGTATCTGAAATCCAATTTCTAGTTATTATTTTCCTAGCCACTGCTAGGATAGACCATAACAAGGGAAGCTTAATATTTTTAACACATTGAGGTACCGGTGTGTTGAATAATATAAGAGACTTAGAAATAATGAAATTATCTGTAAAAGAGCCTGCAAAAATTCATTAACTGACTTCCAGTATTCTTTCAACTTCATACAGTCATAAAACATATGAGCCCAGTCAGCATTAATTTCTACATTACATCTCTTACATAGATTATCTTTATTATTAATTTTATTCATCATCAAAGGTGTATAAAAAGATCTATGTAAAATTTCCATGTATAAAGTCTCCAGACAATGGAAGATGTAGTTCTATAAGCAGATTCCAATATATATTGTTTATCTTGTTGAGTTGGTGGGTCCCCATTAATAGAGGTGAAATAATTCCAGTATGAATCTACATTGTAAAAAGTTTCTTGTCTGATAATTTTATGTATATATGAAAGTTTACCTTTATCAGAAACTTTATGCTGTAAATTTATATCAAGTAATCAATCAGTTTTGGAATAGATTCTTTAACTGTTATAGACATTAGATCTATTCTATCAATGAGATGTTGTCTAAAGATCTGAACCTCTAACCAGCAAGTTTCTCTTAGATCAAATTCTTGTTTTAAGAAATCTAGATTTTTAACTTTATTATCAGATATCAGCTGATACCAGTACTTTAGATTATTATCTATAGCTAAATGAGCTCCTTCAGAAGTAGATGACATAAGCATACCCTGAGTATAAATTATAGGAATACAATAAAATTCCATTCCCTATACTTAGGGTGCATGAATATAAAGTTACGATAACTAATAATAATATTTAATGGGTAACAGACCATATGTTTAGGTGTAATAGGTGAAGTACAAAATTCCTTTAGCAACCACAACATGGAGTTATTTATAATCATATTTTTATGTGTTAAGGAGATTTTCATGAAGTGCATACTAATTAGCTCCCAATAATCTTTCCATTTTGACATATGACCGATCTATTAATAAAGTAATAACTTTTATAATAGAAGAGATAATATATAAATTAAAGTCTGGAAAAGAAATACCCCTTGAGACCAGCTATTAGTATGTTTCTTTAATGCAATCCTAGGTCTATTAGGTGCCCATAAGAAATTTAACATTAGTGTATTCAGTTTCTTGATAGTTATTTTTGTAGGTGAAATTATTATTGATTGTATTAAGTATAAAATCTTGGGGAATATTATCATTTTAATAATTGTAAGTCTCTCCTCCATAGTAAAAACATATTATTCCAGGTATTAAAAAGATTTTGTATATTAAGAAAACAGGTATTATAGTTATTATATATAATAGATTTAATATCTTTAGATAGTATTATACCTAAATAAGTTATCTGACCTGAGTTGGGTACATATTTAGTAAAATCACTAATGAGAGTATTTTTTCGTGTACATATAGGTAGTATTTTAGTTTTTTCTTCATTGAATATTAAACCAGAAATACTTTTAAAATTCATCATTTTATCAAATAAAGACTGCATAGAAGAATTAGATCCTGCTGATGTAATTAGAACATCATCTGCAAAAAGTTGAATGTTTGATGTTGTATTTTCTTCTATTTCAAAACCCTCTATGTCAGTACTGTTTCTAATCAAATTAGCCCAAGGCTCCATTACTAAAGTGAATAATAGTGGAGAAAGGGGACATCCTTGCTTTGTACCTTTAAGAATGGGTATTTTTTGTGAAACATATGTTCCTACCTTAATATAAGCCAGCGTTCCTTTGTATAAATGCTCAATTAAATTTACAAATGCATCAGAGAAATTTGTGCATTTCAGTAAGGTAAACAGATAGTCCCAACTTACTGAATCAAATGCTGAACCTATATCAAGACTAATAAGTGTTAAATCTTTCTTTTTCCTATTTGCAAAATCAATTAATGTTAAAGTTCTTCTTATATTATCAAAAGTATTTCTATTTACAATGAAGCCCGTCTGATCTATGTCTATAATGCCGGGGATAATTGTCTTCAATCTATCAGCAAAAATACTCATAAACATTTTATAATCAACATTAAGTAATGAGATGGGTCGATATGAAGAACATCTAGTTGGATCTTTATTAGGTTTTAAAATTGGTGAAATAAACTCCATGCACCTTCTTGACTGCTTTCCTTCCTGACTCACACGCATGCATGTCAGCCTATTGGGTTCGCCTAGGCCTTCATTCCCAAACAATACCTTGTGTAAGTGATGACACCTGTGCCACATCCTTGTCATCCTTCTTGTGGATGCAGTGAAATAAAGCTATGTGTCTGATGCACAGGGTGACTATATACATCACTATGACCTATCTTCCATTGTGTCTTTTCGCATGCTACTTGTACTGCTCATTTACAGGTATTGCACAATGTCATTTATAATGAGCCTAGATTCATGTTATATGGTTATGTTACCATGGATGCTGTAAAATTGGCTTTATAGTTACACAATGAAAGGTCTCTCATGGAAATGTCTTCGATTCTCTTTCAGGATTCTGTAGGATACAGCAATGCCTACACATGTACAATCAAACCATCAATGTTAGAGCACAGAATTAACTCTCAGCACAGAAGAAATTGTCAGCAGAAAGGTAAATAACTATAAGGTCAATGGAACATGAGTTCATATGTGTTTAATGGGTGAACAAACACAAGGGCTTCTTGAAGTCTAGCCATGCATCCCTAAACTGTAACAAGGGCTGATACTCTGGAAGAGTGTAAGCAGGGTTGGTTGCTGAAACATCTACTGGCCATGGTGCTGGAGATGAACAATATCCACTTTATCTGTGTCCATTCCAGACATTGGTATTAACCATGTGTGATTGTCCTGTTCCCCATCCAAATGTGTAACTTGCACTGGTTTTTCATCAGGGCATAACTCTACTTTACATGGATGGGACCATGTTCCATATAGGGTGTAGTGTCTGGGTTATATACCTGTCTCTTCAGCATGTCCCATTTATACCACAGGCAAGGTGTAGGTCTGGAGAACAGGTATATCTAGTGCTAGTTGTTTTGTGGATATGCAGGATGTCAACAGTGGGATCTTAAGCCCCCTGTATGGCAGCCATACCACCTCCCCTCCAAAGCTCCAAAGCATGTTGGAGACAGAATACACAGATAGGGCCTAAACACAGTCTCCATATGACATGTTACATACACCGTGTAGTGGTTTACTTGGAACCTCTGTGGCTGCTACAGTTGATGGATATGCCTGGTTGGTTACATGGCAAAGGTGGCATTGCACTTAATGATAGGTATGATGAATGCTGAATACAGTGGAATAATGACTTCCTTGGATTTACCTGCCCTACCTTGGTTTACATATTGCACTACATGAAATGCTTTACCCAATATTACTGACACGAGTCAGTCAAAGGCTGGATAGATCACTATCGATGTGTTCATAAGCCCATGACTACTGGGTCAACTTTAGGCTATATGCTGTCAATACAATAGTTACAATAGCTGGATCACTCCCCAAAGGATAGTATTGTGCAGTAATTGGCATTTACTGTTGGTCCATGGATCTGACAGCAACTCTATGTCTGTGTCAACCCCTCCTGGATAACATTTGTGAAAGTGTGGATGCAATGATAGCTCCTCATTTGCAATCATCAGCAAATTTAGTCAGTCACAGACCACTGACAGTGGACATGCCTGCAGAGAAGTTATTGCCTAAAAGGAGCAGTGCAAAAAACAGTTTGTGAGGGAGTCCACTGGTGACTGGCCTCATTGTAGAGGTGGACTCCTCATTGCTATTGTCATGGAACCTGTCAGTCAGCTACTTGGTTATCCACCGGCTGACATACTAGTTTGTAAATAACCAACAATGAAATACCTTGTCAGGCCATGGTAGGTGGAAAGACTCATGTTTCCCTCATCCACTGATTTGTTAACCTTATCAAATAGGTCCAACAAGTACGGTAGCCATGATCTGCTCATGACTCAATCAAACTGTGTCTGGTCCAGTGTTTGTGGGTGTACTACATCTCTATTGATTATCTACAAGTGTCTGTAGATGGCCCCCCTTTGTGCAGATGGATGACCATTGCTGTTCTCCATTCCCGAAGCATAATGCCTGTTTGGTGGCTACAGTGAAATACTAGATCCAGAATTCCTGAAAGCTCATGTGTGCAACTACTTATTGGAGGTATTTCTATCATTGTTTCAAAGATAAATGTAACCCAAGGTGTTTGAGTTTGTACAGAGCACCGCCAAACCCATAGGGAAAACCAATATGTACACCCTGTAAACCTAAGTATGGAGTATTTAAACAGTTATTCTGATGTTAGACACTAATCAAGCAGTGCCTATTGAAAACAGAGTATTACCTTCTGGCAACTGCTGAAAAGACGGGAGTAGACTGAATTGCTGAACCTGGTTACTACTACTGCTGGTCTCACCAAGGCATCTGCCTAAGCAGCAGAGACCTCCAAAGCAGACACACAAGCAACCGCTACCCCAAAACAAAACACATGCAACACATATCTCACAAAGCCAGTGTACCGAACAGTCACAGCCCTTAAGACTAAACAACACACCTGATACACTTGTAATAGGTGCCTCTATCATCAGGCACACTGACGTCCCGCTCACCAGGCTGAACAAGGAGAGGGTCATGGTGAGCAGCCTGTCGGGTGCTAGGATCCGCCACATAACACAAGCACTCATGTCACTCCAAGGCAAGTACAAATATGACTCAGTCATTGTCCATGCTGGTGTGAATGACCTGAGACGTACCTCCCTGGACTACATGAAAAGAGACATAAAGGAGCTCTCTGAGCATGTAGCCCAGGCCGGTATGACCCTGACCTTGAGTAGCATCTTACCCTCACCAAGAATGATGCCACAATATGAAGGCAAGATGATCAATTTCAACAATTGGCTTAAGTACTGGTGTCATTCAAAGGGGATCCAATGCCTGCCAGCTTGGGATGATATGCTCGACAAGCCACGATGCTTCGCTAGGGATGGCTAGCACCTGTCACCCCTGGGCTTTTGGATATTGGCAAAGGCTCTTGCTACCCCCATAGTGCCTTTTTTAGGCAAGGCTCAAAAGACAAACCCACCTCCATAGGTATCACAAGGGATAAGAAACTAAGAGCAATGCTACTCAATGCCAGAAGTCTAAACCTCAAGATGCACGCACTCGAAACTCTCCTTAGCATGGAGAACATCGATATCTGTGCAGTAACAGAAACCTGGTTCAGGGCTCCTTAGAGCACCCCAGCACTACCAGGTTATACCTCATACCATGCTTTTCGGCCCCAAAACTTGGACCGAACCACAAAAGAAGGGGCAGTATCGATATTCATCAAAGATACCCACACCTCCAGGTTGGTGGCAAAGCACAAAGCATCAGAGACTATCCATGTGCAACTAACAGTGGGTAAAATTGCCTTCCAGTTTATAGCCTGCTACAGACCACCCTCCCAAACCCAGGAACCCCACCCGGCCTTCCTGAGAACACTGGGAAATATGAAGGTCTCTCCAAACACCATTATATTGGGTGACTTCAACTACCCAAACATAGACTGGGAGCATTACTCTAGCTCCAACACCCTAGCCCAAAGATTACTAAAATTTATAAACTCAAATGCTATGAAACAACTTGTTACCACTCCCACAAGAGGGGAAAACAAACTGGACCTGATCATCACCAACATGGGGACTCTATGCTCCAGACCAGAAGTGTATCCCTCACTGGTAAGATCAGACCATAAACTAATCTCACTGGATATTCACATCCCGACCCCACCCCCTGCCCAGAAAACCACAGTGAAAAACTTCTCTAAAGCAAATTTCACACTCCTCAAAACCGAGGTGGAATCCTTCAAAGCCCTCGGGCCTGTGGAAAATATGGCCCAGACCACAGAATCCTTTATAAACGCATTCTATGAACACCTTCAGGAATGCATGGATCATGAGATCCCAAATAAAACCAAGACCCAATCCTCCAAAGGCAGCGTCCTGTCTGGTGGACCCCAGCCATAAACAAACTATACAATAGAAGGAGGAAGCTACTAAATGATAGAGCAAAATCCCAAAAAGGGAAGGCATCACTGATCAGTATTAGCAAAAAACTACGGGCACTCATAAAATTGTCTAAGGCCAGCTTCGAGAGAAAAATTGCACAGAACACTAAGGATAATCACAAGGCTTTCTTTAGTTATGTTAGGAACCTGGGTGGTAATTCCCAGATATGCTCAGAATTAGTCCAAAATGACAAAAAATTCACTGAACCCACAGACATTGCCAGCATCCTAGCTGACAGGTTCAGTGCAAACTCCCTCCCCACCAAAAGGGCAAATATCTATCCCAGCAGAGTGCTGCCCCCCTGATATCTCAGATGCTCAGTTAAGAGCCACCCCCCCCAAAGCAAAAAACACAGCATCAATGGGACCAGATGGTGTCCCGGGCTGCGTCCTACATGAACGCCAAGAAGAGCTAAACCCAAACATAAAACTACTGTTCAATCTCACCTTACTACAGGATATGTGCCCAAAGAGTGGCGTACATCAACAGTGGTCCCTCTCCATAAAGGTGGTGCCTCAACGGATCCTGGAAACTATTGCCCCATAAGCCTGACTAGCTTGGTCTGCAAAGCTATGGAAAGGATCATCATGGACCTCATAAATAAAGATATTGGGGACCTACAGACACTGGATCCTACCCAGTTCGGCTTTGTTAAGGGCAGATCTTGCCTCTTAAACCTGGTTGATTTCTTTGAAACAGTCACCAAGGCCATTGACGAGGGGAAGGTGGTCCACACAGCCTACCTGGTCCTCGCAAAAGCCTTCAATACAATACCCCACTCAGGCATTATAGATAAGCTCACCAGCTTAAATATAAACCCCTATGTCACTAGATGGATTGCAAACTGGCTCAAGGACAGAACCCACATGGTTAGAATTGCTGGAGCCATGTCAGACTCCAAACCAGTTACAAGTGGTGTCCCAAAAGGCTCAGTCCTGGGACCTCACTTGTTCGGTATATATTTCTCGGAGGTACAGGCCAGCACGGAAGGACTGTAACTGACCAAGTTTGCAGATGACTGCAAACTGGGCACCATAGACTCTCCAGCTGACACAAGCATCCTCCAAAAGGGCCTCATAGAAACAGACAACTGGTGCTAGAGCCATGGCCTCAAGCTAAATGCCAAAAAGTGTATAGTCATCCCCTTTGGCAAAAACAAAGTGCCCACAAATTACCACATAGGTGATAATCCATTAAGTACAGAAGAAGTAATTAGGGACCTGGGGACCCAAGTTGATAGCAATCTCTCATTTGACAACCACGTGGCCAAAGTGGTTAGAAAAACATTTTATATAGCCCACCTAATCATGAAGGGATTCACATCTAGATCAGGGGAGGTCATCGTGCCTCTTTACTCATCCCTCATCAGGCCCATAATTGAGTACAATGCCCCTTTTGGGATGTACCTTACCAGACACCTGCAGCAACTGGAAATGCCCCAAAAGTACCTCACCAAGAGGAACAAAGGGCTCAAACAGATGCCATATGCTGCCCGGTTAAAGAAACTCCAGCTCTACTCAGTGGCATACCGCCTGTTCAGAGGCGATCTGTGCCTGACGTATAAAGTCATGTCCAACCCGGAATTAATGGACATGCTGCACCTCAGAAAATCCAAATCCCATCGAGCTATGCACTCGAGAGACTTGAACATCAGCACTGAAATAAATAGGACATGCTGGAGGGACAGATTCATAACCCAGAGGCTCTCTTCACTCTGGAATAAAATCCCAGTCCAGGTTAGGCAGAGTCCCTCATTGACTCTTTTTAAGTGGAATCTTGATGAGTGGATGGGAGATCGTAGGTTTACCCCGGGTATCACTTCTGTGTCACTGTTAGACAGAGGCACAGTATACTAACCTCAAAAAAGGGCATAGCAAAATAAATTTAAAATGGGTGGCGAAAGCCAAACACATTCTGGCTAGGCTTATAAATGCCCTAGGGCAGATAGCCTAGTATGAACCTATGAACCTATGATACAAAGCTCCTATTCTCTGTCTCTCACCAGAAGCAAAACATTACCACCACGCTTAAGATATGAAGCAGGCCACAGCCTGTTTGTTGATTCACACTTGTCCCAGATGAACCATTTGTATGCTTGTTGTAGCCTCTTCTGGGTAGATGCCTAGATTACCACCCAGACCATTCATTTGAGTTTTGCATGCATTATCCTACGCAGTGCACCACCACAACCATGGATTTGACATTTCGAATTCAATAAAGTGCAGTTTCACTCAACTGCACTTTTGGCACTTTCATCTCGAGATACTGAAGTTCGACATTTCAGTATTTCAAAATAGTAACGTGCTTCTGTATGTATTCCTATGCCATGCCATACATTTCAAGGGTTCCACATGGTCTGTTAGGGAGACATGGTATGACTCACCATCATCCAGCTGTTTGCAAGTACACAGGTGTAGCTCATGGTTATGTGTGCTTCACAGTACATTGTGTTCTGCTGTCACATGTGGCAGCATTTATGCATGATGTGTGAAGACGGACAAAACTCTGAACGTCTGATATCCCAACAGTCCTAAAATTGCAACACGTGTTGGTCTATACAGTTGCAAATGTCTGGAAGTGCATTATGTAATCTTGAGCCTTTCCCTGTGTCCCTTCCTCCATTTTACATGTCATAATGCAGCTTTACTATCCATGATCTGTGTATGTAGGGCAACACAGACATACTCACTCATCTATATAGATATATATATCTGTTTATAAATATACAGATATATAAGATATATATATTTTACTAAACAAACTAGTGCATGGGGCAACAGATTTGCACTCAACTTAACTGTGTGAGCATGCTCAGTGGCATTTCAGCTTGTTTGCAGATTGCTTAGTAACTCACAAATGGGATGCACACTGCTGAAACCTGAGAATTCCTGTTGCATAAACTTACTCCATCCTACACCAAGTTGTACTCCAGGACAGGAGTCTGAGTTGACTTGTAAAACTGCAGTCTGAATCTACCTACATACCCAGTTCCTCACTTAATCTACAGTTTTAATCACTGTGTGCTCCATTTAATAGTCAAATTTCTCTTTCTGTATTACAAATGTCATATGCTTATTTTTCGATGTATTTAACAGCATTTGATGCCACTGTAGTCAAGTTCTTGTGCAGACATGCCCAATCTGTAACACATTTAAACAGTATACCCAATCTCAAGCCATCTGCATACAGACTGTAGAACAACTGTGATGTGAAAGATAGATATTCAGAAAACTGAAAAGAAATTTGGGCCTAGTACAGAGCCTTGTTGGACACCCTGACTGTAACCATAAATATCATGTGTCAAATTGCTGTATAATACTTACCATGTCCTATATGTAGGCCATGCAGCTATCCATCTTCTCTAGAGTGCATCAATACATAGTTGTTCTGATGTAGTGATCGGTGTATTGGGTATGGATCTGTCAATTCCACATGAATCACATCACAACACAAGCCTTCATTTGCAACTATTATATTGTTATACTACATCATGTTACAGGAGGTACTGGATGTGTTTTCTACATATGCATACTGATATATGTCTTTGTATCCCAGCCTTAACAATTCTCCTACTAAGTTATTAAATAGTAATGATGTACTTATTAATTAGATCTTAGAACTGTGGCACAGATACACGTGTCATTGCTATCTGAAATTGAATCATACTAGTATAGCACATACAGAAACAGTCTGTAAAAAGATATACATATTTCTACTTCACATGCATAATAATCAGATATGCCAGGATTAGAAGCCTGGATACCATCACACAACTTACCTGCCTTACTCCTTTAAGCCACAGAGGCTGGTAGATGAGCAAGGAATCATTCATCACATCATCACCTGCATAAATATGTACTTTGCTATTCTCAATTAAATTACACATGAAATGTGCATTCAGATTGTGCATTACTGTACTGATGCTGTGTGGCATATTACCTGCGTGAAAGGTCATACAGCATAACTTTAGTGTTATGGCAGTTACAAAGGGAAAGTGCTGTTTTTCAGGGTGGGGAAGTAATGCACATGTTCTGCCAGGACATACAGTAGTCTATCAGTTAACCTCCCTTTCCAACATGTTCCTTAAATGATGCACTAGTAATCTGTTGCAGTAGGACTGCATGAATATTCCATTCCTGAGGCCTACTGACTACAAACTGTGACACGTTAGTGGGAATGGTTGTTGGTAATTCCATGTGGATGTACTGTCTGTCCAAATATGCCAGTATAGTAGCCTGCATATTGTACCTGGTCCATAGATAAGATGACCTAACATAACAATCCAGTATAATATTGTGTACATTATGGACTTACCTTACAAGTTTAGCAGTTGACAAGACTGTATTTCAGGGCTGACTCTGTGTGATACAAGCAGTGCACGGCCAATACATGGATAGGTACAGGATGTGTGAGTTGGGTGGCATCACTGTTACTATCTGTATGTGAGTAAAACTGAGGTGTTAGTCCATAGGTCCCTAGGTTGTCAGTGAATGTGCGATGCGTTGTCTCTTAGCCAAAGCCAGGGTGTACTGGGCACACACCAGGGTGTACTGGGCACACCTATTTTTGCCTACAGGGACATCAGCAGGGAGTTCATCCTTAGAGTACTCCTGTGACTGTGGCTGTGGTGCCCTAGGCACTGGTGGGGTGCTGTGTATTCCTTCCGTTTGCTAATCCTACTGCAGCTGTTTCTTTAGGATCAGATTGTATAGCATAGTACATACTGTGAATAACTGTGCACATGTGGCTGGGGTATACTGCAAGGCTCCACCAGATATATCGAGGCACTAGAACTGTGTCTTCAAGAAGACAAACACACACTCAATGATGTTCCTAGCATTTGTGTGTGCCTCATTATGGCTTTCATCTGTGGGTGTGTGTGCATTTGTGATGGGTGTCATCATCTATGGTTTCAGGGTGTAGGCAGCGCCCCTCAGTAAATGGTCCTGTGAGATGTCCTCCCTGGAAAATATCTGGTACAGCTGTGATGTGTGTCAGATATGAGAATCACGATAACTACCAGGATTGCCAGAACATACACCCATGATAATCCCTGGGCATTGCACATGATTTGGCAGTTGACAGAGTGGTATCCCTTGTGGTTAATGAAGATTCTACCCTGCTCACCAGGTGGTGCCTTGATGTGTACACGAGTGCAATCTATGGCACCCAGTACTTCAGGGTAGTGTGTTACATGGTAGAAGTGTTGCATAGTGGTGGCCCTCACCTCAGAGTCAAGGGGAAAAGATATGTGCTTACTGGCATGTGGGAGCATAGTATCCAGAAACTAGTGATGTATCTGGATAAAGATTCCTGTGACACCCCCATCATGTCCCCATTTGGTCTTTGGAAAGTACTTGTAGCTAGTATCCTAAGGGCTACACATACCTTAGTTTTCACTAGGATGGATTCCACTCTGTTAGCTCTGGCTGTGAGTTGAGGGGCAGATCACAATGAGCTGTTGTAGTATGTCCCTGTCCACCCTGTAGTGTTCTACAATCTCCAGCTCATGTAGCACCTGTTAGGTTACCCTGGGCCTAAACACTCTTCTCCTCCTTGGTCTAGGCCTATGGTCATCAGCACCATCAGCATTGCCTTTAGCCTCTAGCATATACAGCTGTAGAATAGCTGCAGCAGTCCCTAGCATTATTCAGTTTAAAATTCCCAAGTCTGTACTCCACTGGTTCAGAGTACAGAAGGAAAACCAGAATGTAGGGTTTATGCATACTATAGACAGTTGTGGTGTAGGTCCACCATGTGGGACTGACTAACCTGGATGCATGTTAGCTGCTTAGAATATAATTAACATGATTTAAAGGCCCTACTTATTTGTGCACCATGGTGCTAAGGGCAGCATAGCTTAGTATACAAAGGTAAATATTCTGAATTTAATATTTCCAGTTTTAATTGAAAGCTTCCTACTGTGCCTTACAGGGGGGGTCGGTCGCACAAACACACTTAGCTATGCAGCGCACTGCACTGCGCAAACACACACAACTAGCACAAAATCTGCTAAAACTAAATATGACAAGCCCCCCCGAAGTTATCTACATTCACTAGGAAATTCAACAAATTCACCTCATTTGCATACATATTCATGGTGACAGTCTGGAAACCACATGGATCATACCCATGTGTGCCAGGCAACAGCATTATACAGACACAATGCAAGATCCTAAGTACATTTCTGTGATATACATTTATCAATTGTTTTTTTATTAATTTTTTTTTCATTAAACGCATTTGAGCAATGTGACACAAAGCACAAACAAAAAGAGATTAATAAAAAATATTACTGATTATACATTTCCCTGTGTATTTTTCCACATCCACAATGTATTTCTCCCCAATACTCCTTGTGATATACCCTTTTCAGGGGAGTTATGTCCATATTTGTGGATATTTTCATCCCCTACTCTCTGTGTAGACTCCTGTATATGAAAAATTTCCATGTATAGTATGAACACGGACACGGTGTATACAAAGATGACTTTCTGGTTGTTAGATCTCTTCCACTGCCTAATTTGCAAATAATTCACCTATTTATGCAGGAATTAGCATTACATGGATCTTTCCTTGTTTGCATGTGTTTGCGTACAGCTGAGTGAGACTTACTGAATCTCAAATTGTTTGTGCTCGTGTATGCATCACGCCGTGATGCTTACACAAAAAAAAAATTGTGTAGGGTTTATTGAATTCCCTCTACAGAGTCTTGCTCAAGGGATAAACATGACTTTTCTGGCATAAACCTTTCATTAACTACAGCATATATCTATATCTATCTGTCTAAACAATCATGCACACACACACACACACACACACACACACATATATATATATATATATATATATATATATATATATATATATATATATATATATATATATATATATATATATATATATATATATATATATATATATATTTATATATATATTTACACCTCGTGTTCTAAAATATGTGGTGGCATGTGCTCCATAAGGAGTGTACTGGGTGTTTAGAGCGTATGGTACTAGATAGCTACAGAATATAGATAGTTTTATATATCATTTTTAATTTGTTTGCAACACTCAGCTTATAATGCTCAAATGATATACTATTTCTCAAATAAATATGATATTTAGTGATAGCTGCATTGCAGGACATTATGCACAGTGTGTCCGGTGATCAGTCCATGTACACAATATGTGCACTACTAGTCTGTTTCTTTGCAGTAAAACACTACATACAAATATTTCAAGCACGGGCATTAATGCCCTTCTAGCTTCCCAATATACCAAAACACATGTTCCCATAATACGTGTCCAGTTTGTTCTTAAAAATATCTAAACTAGTACTTGCTTTAATATAATTTGATAGTCTGTTCCACGCACAGCTACTCTGTCATAGAACCAATCAGTACACTTCTCATTCCTATAGACCCTTCTACGTAGGTTATCTGATGATTCTCTAGTACTTTTTGATAACCCCAAACATTGCAAGAGGTAGTTGTCTCTAAATGCTCTATATGCCTGAATAAGATGTCCTCTTAGATATCTGTAAGAGACACTATACATGTTCAGATATTTGAGATATTTTTCAGACATTTTAGTCTGTCATAACTTAAATTTTCACATCCATGGATGCCCTTGGTATATTTCTGCTGTACCTTTTCCAGTTTACTCATGCTTGTTTTCTTATAGGGTTTCCATATTGTTGTTCCATAGTCAAGTTTGGGTCTAATGTAACTAACAAACAATGACTTCATCATTTTTGATTTCCTGGACTTTATAAATCTTTTTATACAATCTATAGTTCTATAACTATGATTACCGAATTGGTTGATATGATTAGAAAAACTCACAGTTGAATCTACCTATATGCGCAGGTCCTTACATGAGTCTACAATTTCAATCACTGTGTGCTGTATTAAATATTCACCTTTCAGCTTATGTCTCCCAAATCTCATACGCTTAGTTTTTAATGTATTTATCAGCATATTATTCTCCTGTACCTAATGGTCAAGTTAGTCAAGTTATTTTGCAGACATGCCTTATCTGTAACACATGTAATCTGTTTACCCAACTTCAGGTCATCTGCATATAGACTGTAGAACACCTCAGATGAAAAAGTTAGGTCTGAAAGTTATAATCTGAGCAAATAAGGGCCTAGGACAAAGCCCTGTGGGACACCCTGACTGTAACCAATGATTTAACCTGCCCACTTGCTGTATGATACTTGCCATGTCCTATTTGTAAGTCAACTATCCATCTTATCAAGAGTACATCAATACCTAGTTGTATTAATTTATCGATCAGTGTTTTGTGTATGACCCTGTCAAATGCTGAGGTTAACTCTATATAAATTATATCACATCACAATTTTTCATCCATAGCTGTTATTGTATTGTTATAGAACATCATGTTGCAGGTAGTAATAGATCTATTTTCAACATATGCATGCTGATATATGGATTCAAGTCCCAATCTATCCATTTCTGACAATAACTTATCCAATATTACCTTCTCCATTATTTTTCCACAACATGAAAGTAGACTTAAGGGTCTATGTGACTCTCGATTTGTCCTACTCCCCTTTCCTTTAAAGACAGGTTTAATAAATGCATGTCTCCAATCTTGAGGAATTTCCCCATATTTATATGACTTAGTGAATAATAGATATAATGGTACCATACGTTCTCGATGAAGTGTTCTCAGGTCATTGTTACTAATTCTGTCTCCTCCCTGTGCTTTGTTTGGATCCAGTTTGTGCAGTTCTTTTTCAATATAATCTAATTTGATTCCAGTGTCTGGGGTTACCTTGATGTCACTAGGACAACTTATCACCCTTATTGTGGATCCAAACTGTTTTGCATAAGATTTTGTAAATATATCTATAATCTAGCAACCAACGAAAACGACAAAGAGGCACAGAATAAACGTTCGTTCAGTATGAATAAATAAAACCTTCACAAAACAAACAAAATACTGAAAGAACGAACACGGCAGCATAAACTGAATAAAAAGTTTTAATTCATAAACCACGGTAAGCGCTTTCACATAAAAATGCTTCCTCAGACCTTCATAAATCATAAACCAAAAATTAACATATATATATATATATATATATATATATACATATACAATTAATGAATTCAAATAAACCAATAACTATTCACAACTAATTAATTAACCAAATCAACTTAAAGGAAAACTACATAAAACCGTACAATAAGAAATCTCTAAAAAACTCATATGATTCGTTCTAAACATATTATACTAAAAGTATAAAAGGACATATTATACTAAAAATATTAAAATGTTTAATGACATATTTCATCTAAATAACCTTCGTTTCTTCAAAAGAGGTTTAATGGAAGCACGTTCATTAAGACCATGGCCTCTAGCAACTCTAAAAATTATCATCCAATTATTTTCCTTAAACTCAGTATGATTGCAAATGTTGCCCATGCATATATTGGGCAAAACTAAATCTATAACTCTGAAGACAAAACAATGCAATTCCCCAAGTGCCATAATATGTTTGGAAAGGGCATTGGTAGTAATACCCTTCCTAATACTATAGACATGCTCTCTAATCCTATCACGAAGGCTACAATTAGTTTTGCATACATAAAAAGACATACAAAATGTACACTGAGCAAGATAAACAACATTCATAGTCATACAATCAGCATTGACATTAAAAGAAAAACTCCTATGTAAATCAGGATGTTCAAAAACTGAAGAAGTATCAATGTATTCACAAAAATTACAATTACCGCAAGGTAATGTAACACCATCCTGAACAAATTCACTCTCTCTTCCTAACTCTCTACTACCACAAAGAATCCGCTTCAGATTTTTCTTGTTCCTAAACACAAACTTGGGATTAGGACCAACAATATTCCCCAGATCAGAATCAACATGTAGAATAGGCCAAAATTGTTTAAAAATATTACATAACGCATTTTGATCTCTAGTAAAAAATAAAGCAATATGCACATGATCAGAGTACCTCTCAGCTGAAGATAAGGTTGAACTAGGCTCTGTAAACTGCGGTCCATAATATGGAGCTGCTATACCCTTTCTTAGGGAACTCAAGTCAGACCAACTGGACAAAATCTCATCTTGTGTATACCCTCTAGATACAAGCCTCTGCTGTAGCTTACCTGTATCTATGGAAAAACCTTCAGCAGTGGGGTTTAACCTTGATACGCGAATCCCCTGTCCACAAACTAAGTTACAGAACACATCATTCGGATGCATACTGCACCTAGCCAACAAACTATTATGTGAACAATTCTTACGATTAACACCAATATTTATCAGAGAGCACTGTCATTTTTCTACAAACAATTCTAAAAATTCAATCCTTTCTTTCGAAGAAAACAATGTAAATTTAAAGCAATCAGACAAGCCATTAATCTGCACATGGAAGGCTTCTAAATTAGCGATACTGCCATTCCATAAAAGGAAAACATCGTCTACAAAACGACGATAAAAAGTGACATTGTTACAAAATAATTCCAGTTTAAACAGCACGTCTATCTCCCAATGCACTGTGGTTTATGAATTAAAATATTTTATTCAGTTTATGCTGCCGTGTTCGTTCTTTCAGTATTTTCTTTGTTTTGTGAATGTTATATCTATAATCTGCTATGTCTGAGAATAAATTTTTGAATCTGCACACAGTTTATCAATTTGCTTGTCTTTACTCCTTCCACATCTTATGTATCTATAAAACAGTTTCCTATTATACTCAATATCTTTGTATAAATTTTCTTCGGACTTTCTTGGTTTTGTCTCACACTATGCTTAATCTGTTTATCCAGCTTGTTTATTTCAGTTTTCAAAGCTCTAGTTCAATCTCTCTTCCATTTCTTATATTTTTAAGCATAGTCATGAGCCTAGGCTACAAACAAGCCACTCTGCACACAATTTATTTATGAAACTGCACATTATGTTTGTGATTCTGTTGCTCTTCTTAGATTCCACTATTATTTCAAATGTAAAGGCAGTGCCACAGAAAACATGAAATGGCCCATGAAAAATGGTCCAGGATTCATGAATGCTAGCTTGTCATGCTAAGGTTACAGCACTGCACATGCACAGACTCGAAACGTCATAGACCATATGTTTGGACTGCTGAAGTCATACCACTGTCTGGATACATTGCTTTGTAATATGATCCTGCCAACTCTGCAAAAATACTGTGTGTGCCATCTTACATAATATTATACAGTTGCAGCAGGGTGGCCCAATAGAGGGACTGCAGTCCCCAGCACCACAGGTAGTGGCAACTGTCAAAGATGAGTGGTCAGATGAGGAGCCAGCAGCAGGGGCCAACCATGGCAGATGGAGGTGGACACAGTATGCCATGGTACTGGCAAAGAAATAGTGAATTGCACATACACTCGCCACTTATATAACATAACAGTTCAGCATATACAATCAGTAATATTGATACATAGAAAAAAAAAACAGGTTTTGCTTGCTCATGCACTGGCTGGCTACTGTAAGCATCAGATGTAGGCAACCTCAGGCTAAGATACTCTCATTATCAGTAGTAAAAGTGCATGTGATCAGCTTGTCATGAACGAATAGTACAACACATAAACAAGTTGACAGTAGAAATCATGATGCCTGCACAGGAATATCATAATAGAAACTTATATATGCATCAAATACAGATGTTAACAGTAGTGCAGTCAGACAAAATAGACTGTGCTTACCTATGCATTGCCCCATCACTCTGTGCATAAGACATAAGAAACCCATGCAAGACACTCCTTCAGATGGCAGGTTACTCTCAGGTTCATCTCCCAATGGCTGAGTGAAGTATCTTAAACAAATCTGACAGCTGGCAGTTGGCCCAGAGGATTAAGGCTGAGCAAGGTATTCTCCACAAGTATAACAGCTGGCTGGTGGCAGAGAGGATTGAAGCTGTAAGCTGTAGTTCCTGTGACATGGGGTTAGATTCCCTTTAAACCTCATTGCTTACTGTGTGACTTTGAGCATGTCACATAACTAGACAGTTCTTGTGGGTTGTCCCTGAAATGGGACTGTGTCCAGTGGGCTTGCGTGGTTAACAAATGTGTTTTATTATGACTACAGAACTTAAGCATAACTGAACTCACTTTTGCTTACTCATGCATTGCCAGGTCACTATGTGCATCAGACATAGCTAACCCAAATAAGAAACCCCTGCAAAGGTCAGGCCAATGCCATCATCATCTTCTGCAGAAGTTGGTGTGCAATCTATCAGACACAATTACTAACAAAAGTACTATCACTACTTCTGAATGAAAACAGACTAAACATAGCTTACAACTGATCACATATACAAAACAAAACAAGACCTTACCACACAGGCATTGCCTATTCACTCTGTCCATCAGACATAGGCAGCCCTAAGTCATAGACTGTGCAAAGAGCAGGACACAGTCATCATCATTTCCACAGATTGTGTATGTGGGGGGTAGGGTTACAGGAAGGCATGCCTTTAACAGAGAAGTGAGGGTGTGAGAGATGAGCTAATAGTAGGTATGCACTCTCATGCCCATTGTGTCTACATGTGAGAAAGGCTATGGTGAAGTGTGTGTGTGTGTGTGTGTGTGTGTGTGTGTGTGTGTGTGTGTGTGTGTGTGTGTGTGTGTGTGTGTGTGTGTGAGAGAGAGAGTTTGTGGTGTCATGATCAGAATGGGGTGTACTGTATGTGTGTGTCTCTGTAGGAACACAGCCACAGCATTTGTGTCAGTACTATGTCCTGGCATACTGGATGTGTGTGAGCCATGCATGGGAGAGGATCAAGTTCAATGTGGATGCCTCTGTCTACATGAACTGCCTCTGTTAGGAGTAGCAGTGCTATGACCACAACCCTGGATAGAATTTGTAGTGCTACTTGAATATGAACAATGTCTACTGGATTAGCTGTCACCATGTCCACATCCAGTGGCATGACCATGTGGACAGCCTTAGCTGGATGTAGACACATCTGCCACTGATGTAGCAGTGGAAGTGGTACCATTGCAGGAGCAAGACATGGCACATCCATGGCCTTGTTGGCTGACATTTGATGAGGTATCAGACATGCAAACCATGCAGTCTTGTACCTCAGAATGCATGAAATGCAGTAGTCTAACAACCTCTTTCAAGGCCCTAGTAGAAATAGTCTATGCCTCCCTGACAGTCGTGCAAATATGTTGGGTGGCATCTACTAACCCACACCATCTTCAGGGAAGGATTGCAATCATACCCTCTCCAAGCATCTCTACAGAAACCACTTTGTGGTACCTCCCACTCATGAGGACTAAGGGGACATTCTGCCATGTCTACTCCTGGGACTGCCACACTACCCTGTTCAACCATGTCCTCATCAACCTGTTCATTCTGGGATGTTACTGTGTAATGGGTTTGCATAGGCATACTAACTGTGCCCACACTAAGGGGAGAAGATGGGGGGCATACTCTGTGTCTGACATACCTACTACAGACTCAGACTATGCCTGCTCATCACCACCATCATTGTTAATTGATAATGCTCCCCTAATGTCAGATGGACAGAGGTCAACAGGGTCAACAGTGCCAGTCCCAGACAATGTTTCGCCTGTGAATACACCAAGAAAATAAAAAAAATAAACATACTACCTGTGCCAAAATACATCAGCCACACATGAAGATGTTATAATCTCAGTGACTAATTAAAGTAATACATGTAAGTATACCATGTGCAAGTGGTCATTATAGCTCAATGCCAGATGAACCTAGACACAATTTTATAGGGGTAGTATAAGCATGGATGTGACTATCAACTGCAAAAATGCACATAATAAGAATGGTGTATGGGCTATCAATAGTGGAAATCCTTGGGGGCTGCTCCAACTCCACCCCAATATCTAGCACCACATCATGAAACTCCTCTAACAGATGATACGAACTCCTCTATTTTGTGCATGGTGGTTTGGTAGATGGCCCACCATCAGTGCCCCTTTGCTCACTTGCTATAGCCTGTGCTTTGAGCTTGGCCTTCTGAAGCATGCCACTGGCCCTATTTCTGACACTTGCATATATATGGCCCTGGCACGAACAACATTGACATCCTCAACCACTTGCCACCAAACTCGTTCACAGAAGGGCTTTCTGGAGGTGTACACATCAACTAGTCATCCTCCATCGAGATGGAGAATCTCTAGTATAACCTTATTCTCAGCACCTTAGAAAGGTGACTTTCATGAGGATAAGCCCTTCTTACTTTTAGATTTGATAGCCATATCCCTGCTTTAATGGATTTAAAAAAATGGATATCACAACACAAATTAGCACACACTGCATTATCGACACTTTTATATTTATGGAATCAAATATATCAGTATGTGGCCAGTAAGTGGCATAATCAACACAAACATACTGGCACCTTTATAAACAAACATAAAACTGCACCCTGAAAAAATGAAAGCAACAGTTTAAACAACAATGCAAGTTCTCTAACGTAATGCTAAACATAGGTGTAACCTCTGGGAATACTACCAGCACTGTAATACCCATATGCATTCCCACCCCCACAAAACAACTGTGGAAGAAAACAAACAACTCCAGATGCAAGAATGTTCATCTAACTAGCAGAAAAAATCCATAAACAGAGCAACAACAAGGGGAATATAAGAAAAGCTCACTTAAGTCCCTCACTTATAGTCTAAAAATATTTTTTTGCCACGAGACAAAAAAAGATCTGTACTCATGAATGTGTGTGTGTGTGTGTGTGTGTGTGTGTGTGTGTGTGTGTGTGTGTGTGTGTGTGTGTGTGTGTGTGTGTGTGTGTTGCCTGACCCCATAAATAACATTTCAGATTACTTGAACAGATTTCAGTGAAACAGTGTTGGTAGGCAGCACATCACAGATAGTTATCAGCATTCTGAAAAGGGGCAGCAGTATGGAAGAAGTCAGCTTGCAATATGTCCTGAGAGTATCCTCACTAGTGAATCATGATATAATGAAAAAGTTCACAGTAGTGGGTTCAGTAGCACTTAGGAAAAAAGGCTATCTTCCCTAGTGAGAATGAAGATCCACAACTCACATTGCACTTATAATGTGGAAAAAAAACCCTGGGCACATGGAATATTTTAATTAGCTCCCAGTTCATTACCCTTTCTGAATCACTCAATTTGCATATAGCACTACAGAGGTAATCATCGTGGTACTGTGTACACAATGACATGCACACATCTGAGCAGCATAAGAACAGGGATTAAGACGTTTGCATAGCTAATGGCTTGCAAGCGTGTCTCAGTACTGCTCTTTCAATGATGTGTTAAAGGTACTTGTTAATGAAAATCACACTTGGAAAGGGTGTGTCAAACATGTGACTCTTACAAATTAATTTAAGCTGTAGTCATTTTGAAATATGACTGAACCTTGATCCATGTGTATTGTCCACATAATCACAAAGCAATGTGAGGTGCTTGTGAACACATCTCAGACATAGTGAATAAGCCCAACAATATGAACGTTATTCATAAGAATGTGACTGTGGCTTAAATGTATATCATACACACAAGTTAAAACAACTGGACTATGAATATTTATGTATACCAAGCTTTAAGATATTCCTTGAACAAAGAAAATAACATTGAAAAGTAATGCACAGCAATGTTATGAAAAGGTCTGCCCTGCAGAAAGTATTTTTATACTCACCTTCTTTTTCAACTTAAAGTCTACAATAATCCCAGTAATACAACCGCACTGTGCAAGCAAATATCAAAAGTACAACAGCATTAGTATAGTGAAATGTGTAATAGCCCATGTCAGACATACAATGTCCTGAACATGTAACTATATTTCTACTCTTCATTTAACTGTTCATGTGGCACAACACATCCTTGATGTCAATGTCCCACTGCAATTCCAGAGTCAGAGGTGCAGTATTCAAATCCTGTGAAGGTCCTGTCCAAGTCAAAGTATGATTATCATTGTATATATTTTACTTATTGAAACCCAAATAATGTTGACAAATCACTAGACTGAAAATAACCCATATATATATTTTTTCTTCATCCTGTCTGCAACATTTAGGTTCATAGGTTCATAGGTAGATACTAGGCTATCTGCCCTAGGGCATTTATAAGCCTAGCCAGAGTGTATTTGGCTTCTGCCTCCCTATTAGATTAGCCTACTGTGCCTCTGTAAAGTAGGTCACAGAAGGTACCCTTTTAAGATTAGTTTACTGTGCCTCTGTCTAGCAGAGACACAGGAGAGATCCCAGGGGTGAATTTGCAATTTCCCATCCACGCGTCCAAATTTCGCTTGAAGAGGGTCAGCGAGGGGCTATGTCTAACATAAACTGGGATTCTATTCCAGAGTGAGGGGAGCCTCTGGGAAATGAATCTGTCCCTCCAGCATGTCCTATTTATTTTTGTGCTGAGGTTTAGGTCCCTGGAGCGTGTAGCTCTAAGGGACTTGGATTTTTTGAGGTGGAGCATGTCCATTAATTCTGGGTTTGACATGGCTTTGTATGTCAGGCATAGATCGCCTCTGAGTAGGCGGGAAGCAACTGAGTAGAGCTGGAGTTTCTTTAGTTGAGCTGCATAGGACATCTGTTTGTAGCCCATGATCCTCTTGGTGAGGTACTTTTGGGGTCTCTCCAGTTGCTGCAGGTGTCGGGTAAGGTATATCCCAAAAGGGGCATTGTATTCAATTATGGGCCTGATGAGTGACAAGTAGAGGGGCACAATGACCTCTCTTGATCTAGATGTGAACCCTTTCATGATAAGGTGGGCTATATAGAAGGTCTTTCTAACCACTTTGGCAACGTGATTATCAAAGGAGAGATTACTATCTACGTTGGTCCCCAAATCTCTCATTACTTCTTCCATACTTAATGGATTACCACCTATGTGGTAATTTGTGGGCACCTTGTTTTTCCCAAAGGGGATGACTATGCACTTTTTAGCATTTAGCTTGAGGCCATGGTTCTGGCACCAAGCATCTGTCTCTGTGAGACCCTTTTGGAGGATGCTTGTGTTAGCTGGAGATTTGATTATGGCCCCCAGTTTGCAGTCATCTGCGAACTTTGTCAGCCATAATCCCCCCGTGTTAGCCTGAACCTCAGAGAAGTATATACCTAACAAGAGAGGTCCCAGAACTGAGCTCTCTGGGATGCCAATTGTAACTGGTTTGGATTCGGACATGGCACCTGTGATTCTGACCATGTGGGTTCTATCTCTGAGCCAGTTTGCAACCCATCTTGTGATATAGGGGTTGATTTTTAAGCTGGTAAGCTTATTTATGATGCCCGAGTGGGGTATTGTGTCGAAGGCTTTTGCGAGGTCCAGGTAGGCTGTGTGGACTACCTTGCCCTCATCTATGGCTTTGGTAACTGTTTCAAAGAAATCAACTAGGTTTAAGAGGCAAGATCTGCCCTTAACAAAGCCGAATTGGGTAGGGTCCAGTGTCTGGAGGCTCCCAATGTCTTTGTTTATGAGTTCCATGATAATATGCTCCATAGCTTTACAGACCAGACTAGTCAGGCTTATGGGGTGATAGTTTCCGGGGTCTGTTGTGGCACCATCTTTGTGGAGTGGGACCACTGTAGCTGTACGCCATTCTTTGGGTACATATCTTGTAGTAAGGCTAAGTTTGAACAGTGACTTAATGTGAGGGTTCAGTTCTTCTTGGAGCTCATGTAAGATCCAGCCTGGGACACCATCCGGTCCCATAGATGCTGTGTTTTTTGCTTTGGAGAGGGCAGCTTTCACCTGTGCATCTGTGATGTCAGGGACATTACATTCAGTTGGGATAGGTATTTGCTCCTTTGGGGGGGAAGGGCGGGGGGAGTTTGCACTGAATCTGTCTGCCAGGATGTTGGCTATGTCTGTAGGTTTGGTATATTTTGTACCATTATGCAACAATTCAGAGCATATCTGGGAGTTTCCGCCCATGTTTCTGACATAACTAAAGAAGGCCTTGTGGTAATCTTTAGTGTCTAGGGCAATTTTTCTTTCAAAACTGGCCTTTGATGATTTTATAAGGGATCGAAGTTTCTTGCTAATACTGATCAGAGATGCCTTCCCTTTTTGGGATTTTGCTCTGTCATGTAGTAGCTTCCTCCTTCTGTTGTATAGCTTATTTATGGCCGGGGTCCACCAGACCGGTCTCCTGTTTTTGGAGGAGTGAGTCTTGGTTTTATTTGAGATAGCACGATCCATGCATTCCTGCAGGTGCTCATAGAATGCATTTGTAAAGAATTCTGCGGATTGGGCTGTATTATCCTCTGGCCCAGGGGCTTTGAAGGATTCCTCCTCAGTCTTGAGAAGTGCAAAGTTGGCTTTGGAGAAATTCTTTACAGTGATTTCCTTGGCTGCGGGTGGGGATGGGATATGGATGTCCAGGGAAATTTGTTTATGGTCTGATCTTACCAATGACAGTGACAGGTGCAAGCCATCCCTAGCGAAGCAACATGGCTTGTCGAGCATGTCATCCCAGGCTGACAGACACTGGATCCCCTTTGAATGACACCAATACTTTAGCCAATTGTTGAAACTGATCATTTTGTCTTTATACTGTGGCATCATTCCTCGTGAGGGCAAGATGCTATTCAAGGTCAGGGACATACCAGCCTGGGCTACATAGTCAGAGAGCTCCTCTATGTCTCTTTTCATGTAGTCCAGGGAGGTACGTCTCAGGTCATTCACACCAGCATGGACAATGACGGAGTCATACTTGTACTTGCTTTGGAGTGACCTGAGTGCTTGCGTTATGTGGCGGATCCTGGCACCCGACAGGCAGCTTACAGTGACCTTCTCCTTGTTCAGTCTGGTGAGTGGGACGTCAGTGTGCCGGACAATAGATTCCCCTATAACAAGCATATTTAGTGTGTTGTTTGGCCTTATGGGCTGTGACTGTGAATTGATTATCATTGTCATGAATGATCCTTATGGAATGATTGTTCCCATCCTATGGCAAAAACTCATAAATATATCTCACATGCACAAAAATGTAGCCGTTGGTCAGCCAAATGAGACAGCCATTTAGGAACCCAGTTAGCAGATGACTACTTTCTTTGTAAGCACCTTAATGGCTCAGTGTTTTAATGACCTGGCTACTGACTGACAGTGTAACACGTGCAGAGTTTGACTCAATACAATGGATAGTTTACCCTGAATACTTTTATGCAGCATAATTTATGATAATTTCTTTCTTTTTTACATCTTAATGTAACTTACACCTTCTACACACACAAACATGCAATTTATCACTTGATATTAGTCTTCACTGTGGATAATGACCTTGATAATGTTACCTATATCTCTCCCTGAGTCGTCACTTCATTAAGGACAATAAAAAAATACACACTTTTGTTTCCATGCTGTGGAATAAAGGGCACATGTGCATTAAAATGGGAAAACATAATGTGCAAGATACAGAGGGAGATGAATGTATAAGAACATGTAGAGTAATCTAAAATGGCTTGGAAAACATGTTAACACAGTGCTACAATGGCACATGTGTATACTGACCATGTGTAAGTCTTCTTTGAATATGATTTGGTGTGCATTTCCTCGTGTACAGTCTGTATGTCCCTGTCTGCTGTATATAGTCTGTATATCCCTGTCCTCTATATACAGTTTGTATGTCCCTGTCCATTATATTTAGTCTCCCTTAAAGTAACAATGTCAGCTAAATTACCAGCACATCAGACAAATGGACAACATTTGTCTACTGAAATACAAATGTCAATTTTATGCCCATTCTTTACATAATGGATGGCATAAGCAATGTCAGTGGTCAGTGATGACTGTAGAGATATGCCATTGCTCATGCTAGGGCAAAAAAAAACAGTAAATAATTATGCATGAGCTAATACTTTGCTATCAGTCACACGTCTGAGCTTAGCCTCAGTGCCCTTCGATTAGCATTCCATACTGGTAATGACATATTTGTGTGCAACACTGTTAATAATATAAATGCTATAAACCATCCCTGAGTGCTTGCCCAGAGGTGAGTTGCAGTTGCTGTGGAGCATGTATATATATATATATATATATATATATATATATATATATATATATATATATATATATATATATATATATATATATATATATATATATATATAGTGATCAGCACATATGGCTAACAATTTATGCCATGTTTCTCACCTAAAATGGATAATGAAAAAATAATGCATGCATTTACTTCTAGGCCATTTCTGTGTTGTATCTTGCTCAAATGCAATTCTCTAGGGAATCTTTCATTGTGGACGGAGCTGGTGCATTTGTGATCTGATTTGTGTACCAATTTCATACCATTTTCCCAGTGCCTTTGAAAGGAAAACATAGCAGGTGATGATCATGGTACTGCACCATTTAAAGTACAGGGGTTGTGCAAGGAGGCATTTTGCATTTTTGTAGCCCTCCCCATGAGAAATTACAGCCGTAGCCTTCTAGACAGTGGCTGTAATGGTCTCAGTAAAAGGCTGGGGCATGGAATTGCTTAGCCAAGGCTGGCACCCATGCCACTGGTATTCCATTCACAGGGGAACAGTGCTGTCATTATTACAGTGACCTAAAAAGTAGAAAAAAGGACTTCATAAGCTGATGGAAAGTTCATGATAGATCTCAATCAATACCTCAGTACTGTATGCATATCCCCCAATAACCATACAATCCAATAACATTGCAACATACACAAGTCTTCATAACTGTTTTTCTTGGGTCTATATCAGATTATCGAGCTTTTAAAAGTTCGAACACCATATGGTCGAGACCATATGTTCAAACTCTTACAAGTTTGAAAATCAAAAAAAAAAAAAACAAAACAAACAAAAAAAAAAAACAGAAAAAAAACTACCTGAAAGCTGTGCTCCCCACACCCCTGCTCTTTAAATATACCAACTCTAAGATCGCACTACAGTGCAGACAATGGAAAACTTCTATTGCCACACTGTACAGGGATCTTCATTGAAACTTTCAAACCTTTAAAAGTTTGATCATATGGTGTCGACCATATGATGTTCAAACTTTTAAAAGTTCGACAACGTGATAGGAACCCGTTTTTCCTCTGTGCAGTCCCTGCAGAAATTGAAGGAATTGAGGAGGTGCATCAGGAGAGAGTACCTTAGGGAGTCATGGAGTTGGTATGGATGCAGGAATGAGGGCTTGACATGTCAGAATAGCAATGACTTTCAAAAATTTCCTGTCAATTATTTGGACATGAATTACAATAATCAATTATTGTGTCCAGTATGTGAGTTACACTGGCATTCTGTCAACATATTTCATTTATTTGCTTTTTATGCCACCGTTGTAAAGGCCATTTGGGGGATGTCTTATGAACTGGGTAACCATTTGAAATGTTGGGGACCATTAGACTGAGTCCTGAAACATAGAGAATGAATGGCTGAAAATATAGACTTCCAGACACTACGTCAGAGATAGATACTTTTCAGGATATTCTCTTTTCTCCCGGGTATGGCAATCTCAAAGTTGGTATCAAGGGCTGCAGTGGGGCTTGCTCCTCTGTAGAAAATAAGTTTAAAGGAGATGAGCAATGTCTGAGCTTTGATCTTCTCCTGCATTTTCAGTCTTTTTTTTTTCTTGGGTGGAGTATCTGCACTCAGCATTTGGATTGCCAATATTTCAGTAGGGAGCCTGTGAATATGTAATTTACCTGCATATATCTGTAAGGATTTGTGCTGTGTGTTAGGGTGACTTACACCATGGATTCTACACTGGCTATCTTTGTTATAGTCTTTGGTAAATGTTTTGTCTGGTAGTTCTGGGTTCAGTTCCTAGAAGTCTGTTATATTTCCTGTTTATTGCAATCTGCCTACCCATGTGACACATTTCAGTATTTGTATTGTTCCGACTACTTGCAGTATGGCGTGTACAGTGTCTCACCTTAGCATGTTGATGTTATATACTGACATGTGAACTCCAGTGCTGCAATGACCCAGTTCAGTTTAAATCATCTTCCATTTCTTTCACACTTTTATGGGATATAATGTGCAAGGCTTACACTCAGGAGTTGTTAGGTCTGTACATTCAACATCTCCCTTGTACATACTTCTCACCTGTCCTGTATTTCAGGACTTGTTCACTTTTTGTATCACAGCTATTCCCCTATACATTTGTGGTTTTCTGGCATATCTTTGTGGACTACAGTCAATAATGACAATCCTTTGTGTTATGGATATCATATCTTTTGTAAAATTCTATCCGCTTTCACAATGTACAGGTAGCCTATTTGAGAGGTGTCTCTAATTTTTATGCCTTTGCTCTCACATGATATTACTGTGTGTTTGTCCAGCATTTTTCCATTGAGAGTTGGGTGGTGTGTTGGTGTGTCCAAAAACTGTCTTATGTGCCCATATTGCTCTGCAACATTTTTTACTGCTGCACATTTCCAGACTAATGTGCTTTTTAACCATTTTGTTCTCTTTCAACTTTACCCCCAAACTGAATTATCCTGGCTGGATGGAGATGTCAGATTAGGCATAACAATACAAACAAATACAAAACCACATTTTTAAAGATATCCTTCTGACTACAAATTCTTCAGTATAACATAACCAGTCAACTCCAGTAGATAACTCTGAAAAGATAGTTTATTAATTACTGATGGTAATAAACATGTAAGAATCCTGGGGATGGGGATCCACTTTATTGTGGACAGTTACGGAAATAAAAGCATTATAAAAACAATTGGAACATTTTGAAAAGTAATGCAACCATCTCAGTGGCTGTGGGTGAGAACCATTAATTTTATAACGTCAAGGGCGACAACTTAAAAAAATTATAAGAAAGGAATGGCCACAGATAAAGGTTTATGCGTTTTACAAGCAGAGGGTCTGATGTTCAGTTCCTCATATTAACTTGAACTTTGTTGTTATATTATTTTATGTTAAATTTTCATGGATCTATTCTGAATGTATTAAGCTATAGGAAATGTAGAGCTTGTGAGCTGGAGTTTGTGTTGATTAGTGTAAAATGAGCATGTGATTTGCAACAAATTTATTTAAACTTATTTGTGTTTTAAAAGTTTATTAGTCTGATGAAGTCCATTGTAACTGAAAGGATGAAAGTACTAACTTATTATGTAGAGGATTGTTTTGGATATATATATATATATATATATATATATATATATATATATATATATATATATATATACATACACATAAAATATGGATTCACTAATAATTGGTCCACAGAAGTGTTGACATGCTGTGGTAGATGCATTTATGCTGACAAAATATGGTGACATGCTACAGTGCATGCTCCAAGGGTAATCTTTAAAACATGCAAAGAAAAAAAAAAAAAAAAAAATATATATATATATATATATATTTTTTTTCTCCCCTTAAACCTCCCACACCTCTCCCACCCCCCCTAACTGACATGAACATTCTCCAGGGAAAGGACATATCCCCCCCACCTCCACCCATGAGGATTGCTGATTTCGCACAGCTATTGATCATTTTCATATGTCAACGAACATGGGGAGACAATAAATAGGTCAGCCATTTGAATTTTGATTGATGCCAGGACTCTGTTTGAGATATATATATATATATATATATATATATATATATATATATATATATATATATGAACCTATATATACTGTTTATTTGTTATGTGGAAATAATCCTTTCTAGATCCTTTACAGGCATAAAGGAAGTGTACCACTATGGGCTTCTATCACTGGTTCAAAAATTTTACCTACTTTCACATGAATGTCCTGCTTTCTCCTCAAAATGCATTGGTTGTCCTTTCTTCTCTGGCACATTTCTTTTTGTAAACTGGTAGTTGTATGTTGTTTTTAATTTTGAGGATGGGGCTGAAGAAGAAAAAAGGGAGAAAAATGCAATTTCAGCTTTGCCTCTGATATTTTTTCTTTCTTTTTTTTTTTTTATGCTAAGACTGATCATATCACCAGCCGTCCTGAAGATATACAGGATTCAGATAATGAGCAGCCACTTTCCAGCACAGATTATCACTCTCTCCTACCCAACAACACGGTATCTTATCTGAACTAACTTAAAAACAAATTTAAATAAAATCTAGCTCAGAATAGTAACAACATCTAGTGAGCAAAATGCTACTCTTATATGAGAAAAAGTTTGCTGAACACACTATATAGATCCCTCTCTCTTTAACAATCAGATTAAATAGTTACTCCCTTAACTATGTGTGTCACTTACTTGCATACCTCACAACTGTCCCTAAATTTGCAAAATATCTCTGGTTTTGCCTCATATTTGTTTATACACATGAGAAATATTTAAGCAGTATGACAATTTTGTTATATAGTGCTATAGACATGCAAACCCCAGAGACCACAAGACATCTCCTATATTGCTAACATAGATGCATTAACTTTAAACCAGTAAGCAGTTTGATTCTAGTTGGGCAGGTCTCTGTCTCCAACTACCATAGTTCCATTATTGCTGTGCTCCATCACTTTTGTTGTCGGCTGTACAGACTCCACCAGTATGATTAGGGTCTATGTCAGAACGATGAAAAATTTAACTGTCGAACGTTCATATGAGCGAATAATCAGGAAGTCGAAATCACTATTGTGGGGGGCTGCACCCACCCACACCCTTGCTAAAATATATATTCCTACTCTGAGATTGCACTACAGTGAGGAAAGGGCAAATATTCCGATCTTCACTGTACTGGGATCCCAAAAAATCAATATCGACTTCCTAATTATTCGCTCATGTGAGCGTTCAACAGTCAGATTTTTCGTTGTTCTAAAGTAGACCCTACGATTAGGTGCCATCCCACCAGTACATCTACTCTTCTATGTGTAACTTTATTGGGGTCTCAGATGATGATCTATGCCCACACCCTTGCTCTGTGATGTCAGACTGGGCTATGCTTACACCTGAACTGCTGTTAGAACCTGTAGTCATCTGACTGTTATAACAACCACATCAACTAGAAGTATAAGGAAGGCATTATTGATTTATTTTTGTCTTTGATTACTGGAAAAGTGTAACTGGGCAAAACCGGGCAGAGGGAGAGGAGAAAGGCTCTGCACTACCTACATATTCACATGCAATTACTATGAGATAAGAATAAAAATATTCGGGTCTATATTAAATCATTGAATGCTTAGAAAAGCGAACGATGATTTATCGACCCCATGTAAGCGAAAGCTTACAAACTCGAACGCTTAGAACAGCGATATTTTTCCAAGGGAAAAAAAATCACTGTTCCAAGAAAAAAAAAACACTTAAACATAACATAAAGTGGGGGACTGTGCCTCCCATACACCCCCTACTTAAATATACCAACTCCAAGATCGCACTCCAGTGACGAAAACGGCAAAGTAACGGACGTGGCCAAGCGATTTCTTTCCCAGGGAAAGAATTTGCTTATATGCTGCTTAGTCATTTTGCCTTTTCGTCTTTTCAAGTTTGACCAAGATGCATTCCAAAGAATGCATCTTCGGTCATCTAATAGGAAACCAAATATTCTACATAACACAGTTACATGTAATTTTAACAGGAAATCACCATGTTAAGTTCATTATATATTATTTACAACATTCTGAAGTCACACATATCTAAAGAACATTCAGCATTATTTTACAGTTTGTAGAAATTTTAGTACACAGATAGCAGATGAGGCACATGCATATCTTATCACAACAGCTATATACTTGAAAAGCGACGCTTTTATAGGTTCATAGGTAGGTACTAGGCTATCTGCCCGAGGGCATTTATAAGCCTAGCAGGAGTGTGTTGGCTTTCGCCACCCCATTCATTAATTAACTGAGCCCCTGTCAAGCAGAGCCAATGAAGTGATCCCAGGGGTGTATTTTCTGTTACCCATCCACCTGTCAAGGCTTCTCTTGAAGGGTGTTAGTGAGGGGCTCTGCCTAATGTAGTTAGGAATTTTGTTCCAAAGCATGGGGAGTCTCTGTGATAGGAATCTATCCCTCCAGCATGTTCTATTTATTGTTGTGGTAAGGTTTAGCTCACTAGAGCACGTGGCTCGCAGTGACTTGGATTTCTTTAGGTGGAGCATGTCATCAATTCTGAGTTGGACATGGCTTTGTAAGTCAGGCAGAGATCACCTCTGAGTAAGCGATATGCCACTGAGTACAGCCGGAGTTTTTTCAGTCGGGCTGCATAGGACATTTATTTGAGGCCAGTAATCCTCTTGGTGAGGTGCTTTTGTGGTCTT
The DNA here is from genome assembly GCF_019279795.1 of Protopterus annectens. NCBI lineage: Eukaryota > Metazoa > Chordata > Ceratodontiformes > Protopteridae > Protopterus > Protopterus annectens. The sequence continues at coordinate 494,579,484 of NC_056732.1, forward strand.
TCCTGCTGTTGGAAGTGTCTTGTGAGGTACATCCCAAATGGGGCATTGTACTCTATGATGGGTCTGATGAATGACAAGTAGAGGGGCACTATAACCTCTTTATTTCTAGATGCAACCCCCTTAGTAATTAGATGGGCCACATAGAAGGATTTCCTAACTACTTTGGCAATATGATTGCCAAAGGAGAGATTACTATCTACCTGGGTCCCCAGATCTCTTATTACCTCTTCTGTATTAAAGGGGCTGCCACCTATGTGGTAATTCGTTGGTGATTTGTTTTTCCCAAGCGGGATGACTATGCATTTTTTGGCATTTAGCTTGAGGCCATGACTTTGACACCAGGTGTCTGTCTCAATAAGGCATTTTTGAAGGATGTCCGTGTCAGCCGGAGAATCAATTATGACTCCCAGTTTGCAGTCATCAGTGAACTTGGTTAGCCATAGTCCTCCTGTATTTGCCTGTACTTCTGAGAAATATATGCCGAACAGTAGGGGTCCCAGAACCGAGCCTTGCGGGACACCACTTGTGACTGGTTTAGAGTCGGACCTGGTGCCCACTATTCTTACCTTGTGAGTTCTGTCTGTAAACCAGTTGGCAACCCATCTTGTGATGTAGGAGTTTATGTTCAGGCTGGTGAGTTTTTCTATAATACCCAAGTGAGGAATAGTGTCGAATGCCTTGGCGAGATCAAGATAGGCTGTGTGAACCACCTTTCCCTCATCTATGGCCTTGGTGACTGTCTCGAAGAAGTCAACCAAGTTTAGTATACATGATCTGCCCTTAATAAAGCTGAACTTGGTCGGGTCAAGTGTTTGGAGGTTCCCAATGTCTTTGTTAATGAGTTCCATGATGACGCACTCCATAGCCTTGCAGACCAGGCTAGTCAGGCTTATGGGGCGATAGTTACCAGGGTCAGTTGTGGCCCCCTCCTTTGTGGAGCAGAATAACCATTGCTGTGGGCCATTCTATGGGCACATAGCTTGTGGACAGGCTGAGGTTGAACAGCGTGTTTAGGTGGGGTGTTAGTTCATTCTGTAGTTCGTGCAAGACGCAGCCTGGGACTCCATCTGGCCCAATTGATGCTGTGTTTTTGGCTTTTGAAAGCGCTGTTTTCACTTGTGGTTCTGTGATTTCCGGGACACTACACTTTTCTGGTATTGTTGTGGGCCCCTTTGAAGGTGAGAGGGAGGTGAAGTTTGCACTGAATCTATCTGCCAGGATGTTGGCAATATCAGTAGGTTCAGTATATTTTGTGCTATTTTGCACTAGCTCAGAGCATATCTGCGAGTTGCCACTTAGATTCTTGACATAGCTAAAGAAGGCTTTGTGGTTATCTTTCAAATCCTTGGCTATTTTTCTTTTGAAGTTAGCCTTGGATGATTTAATGAGGGACCTTAGTTTCTTACTGATACTGATCAGGGATGTCTTTCCTTCTTGGGATTTGCTTTTTTTCTGAACTAGTTTCCTCCTTTTGTTGTATAACCTGTTTATGGCAGGGGTCCACCAGACTGGTTTCCTTCTCTTAGGGGAGTGAGTCTTGGTTTTGCTAGGGATGGCATGATCCATGCATCTTTGTAGGTTCTCATAGAGTGCAATTGTAAAGGATTCTGCATCTTGGGCAGTGTTATCCTTTAGTGTGGGGGCTGTGAAACTCACCACCTCTGCCTTAAGTAAGGTGAAGTTTGCTTTAGAAACGTTTTTCACTGTGGTTTCCTTGGTTGGGGCTGGTGGTAGGGTGTGGACATCCAGGGTGATTAGTTTATGGTCTGATGTAACCAGTGACAGGTTGACCTCCAGTACGGAACACTTGTCGCCCATGTTAGTGATGACCAGGTCCAATATGTTGTGGCCTTTGGTAGGGGAGTTTACCAGCTGATCCAGGGCATTTGAGTTGATAAATTCCAGGAAGCGCTGAGCCAGCGAGTTTGTACTCAAGTAGTTTTCCCAGTTAATGGTAGAGTAATTGAAATCGCCCAATATCAGGGTGTTCGGTAGGACCTTCATGTTTTCCAGTGTCTCCAGAAAGGCGGAGTGGTGGTCCTGGGTCATGGAGGGTGATCTGTAGCAGGCCACAATTTGCATTGCCGATTTGCCCAATGTTAGTTGCACATGGATGATCTCAGAGGTATAATGCTGCACCACTGACCTGGAGGTGTGGGTATCCTTGATGAATATGGATACACCCCGTCCTTTTGTGTTTTGGTCCATGTTCTGTGGCCGAAATGTGTGGTATGCGTTGTAGCCCAGTAGTGCTGGAGTGCTCTCTGGAGCCTTGAACCAGGTTTCAGTTACTGCACAGATGTCGATGTTCTCCATACTTAGGAGTGCTTTGAGCGCATGCATTTTGAGATTTAAACTCCTGGCGTTGAGTAGCATAACCCTCATTTTTTTACTTGTGCTGTTTACGGAGGTGGGTTTGAATTTTTAGCCTTGCCTAACAAAGGCACTCTGGGGGCAGCAAGATCCTTGGCCAGTATTTGAAAGCCAAGGGGTGACAGGTGCAAGTCGCTCTTGCGAAGCAACATGGCTTGTCGAGCATGTCCTCCCAGGCTGACAGACACTGGATCCCCTTTGAATGACACCAGAAGCTTAGCTAATTGTTGAAATTGATCATTTTTTTCTTTATACTGAGGTATCATTCTTGGTGAGGGCAGGATGCTACACAGGGTCAGGGTCATACCCGCCTGGGCTACATAATCAGAGAGCTCTTCCATGTCTCTTTTCATGTAGTCCAGGGAGGTACGTCTCAAGTCATTCACACCAAAATGAACAATGACAGAGTTATATTTGTACTTGTTCTGGAGTGACCTTAGTGTTTGTGTTATGTGGTGGATTCCTTCTCCCGACAGACAGCTAACAGTAACCTTCTCCTTGTCCAGCCTAGTGAGTGGGGTGTCAGTGTGCCTGACTATAGAGTCACCTAATATTAGTGTATTAGGTGTGTTATTTCATCTTAAGGGCTGTGATTGTATGGCACATTAATTTTGTGTTTTATGTGTTGTCTGGTTTGTGACGGGAGGTGCAGGTTTTGTGGGTGTCTGCTTTGTAGCTCTCTGATGCTTTTGCAGGTTTTTATTTAGAGCCTCCGAGTATGATTTTGTGTATTTATGTGTATTTTTTGTCAGTGCTGGTTTACTAGGTCTATGTGAGGCTGGAGGTGTGGTGCAAGTGTTAACCTTCTCCTCATGACTGTGTTCCAGTCTTGGGTGAAGAGACCTTAGCCTCCAGTTTGGCTGTATAATTGCATCTCTCACATATGTTAGTGTTTTGTGGTAGTAGGAAAGAGCTGTCTGTGTGCATGAGGCAGTTGTAACATTGCCTCAGGATACCCAGATTCACCAGCTGGACTGGAGAGTACGCCTGAAGTTGCCCTTTGGTCATGCCTGAAAAGTAGGGTGAGCTGCTTAGTCACTTGGTTGGTGAGGGGCAGATAAAGAGCCTTGCCCTGCTGGGCAGTCAAGTGTCGGGGTATATTAGTGCTTGCTATAAGGTCTGAGCAAGTGCTGGACTGTAGGATGCTTTTTGAGTGCTTGGGTTGAGAGTTAGACTACTTTCAAGTGAAAAACTGAAGAGGAGACTTAGTGGAGCCGGGAATAATTTAACCCTAGCTAACCGGTGCTGCCCGGTGCACAAAACTATGCAAACATGGTTTTTAAACTACTAACTTCTGGGCTGGAACCACTCCTCCAGGGACAGATGGCTGCTCAAAGTTCCCCTCTCTCACAGGGTGAACAGAGAAACTTCCCTCTATCCAAGTAAGGTATGGGCAAATCAGAAACTTATAACACAGCCCTGAATTCAGCACTAGCCTGAAAACTGGACTATACTAGCTTAGAAAGGCGGGAAACAAGATTTTTTTTGTTTATTTTTTTGAAAAGATAAGGCAAAAACAGTAAAAAGTACACTTAAAACAGCTTTAAACGACTACAAGTGATTGGAAAAGGCTATCGCACTTTAGTGTGTAGCCTACAACAGTTAAACAATTTATTTAAACAAAAAACAACATTTTAAAAGTGCAAGCAGTCAAATAAGTACAATATGTGAAAAAAACAAGTTTTTAAATCACAATAAGTGCTGGAAAATCAGTGTTTAGGTGGAAAACAGTTAAGTACAGCAAGAAAATACAGAAAACTGATACTCAATCACTCCAAAGTCTCTCTTTTATGCTAGAAGGCTTGTATCAATTTAAGGCTTTCTAGTGCTTTCCAGTAGGTTAGTTACAGGAAAGATGGGAAACAAGCGCAGATGTGGTCTTTTAAACCAGAAAGTTGAAAGAGATGGACAACTTCCCGAATGATCAATAAACTACAATTCCTGGGCCAAGAACCACTCCTCTTGTGGTAGACGGGCTACCTAGTACTTACCACTCCCACTGATAAGCTAGAAGGCTGCACTCCAACACAAAGGCTTGGGGGACTCAGAAGCTTACAAACAGTCCTGGATACAGCAAATTTGTACCTGGACTAGACTAGTTACGGGAAAGGTTGGGATCAAGTGCAAACACTGGCTTTAAAACCAGAAAGTTGAGAGAGATGGAAAAAAATGCCCAAACGGCCAATAAACTACAATTTCAGGGCCAGAACCACTCCTCTTGTGGTGGATAGGCTACCTAGTGCTTACCACTCCCACTGATAAGCTAGAAGGCTTCACTCCAACACAGAAAGGTTTGCGGGGCTCAGAAGCTTACCAACAGTCCTGGATACAGCAACTCTGTATCTGGACTAGGCTAGTAACAGGAAAGGTGGGAAACAGCACAAGTGCGGCTTTTAAACCAGAAAGTTGAAAGAGATGGGAAAAAACTTCCCAAATGGCCAGTAGCTACAATTTCTGGGCCAGGAACCACTCCTCTTGTGGTAGATAGGCTACCTAATGCTTACCACTCCCACTGATAAGCTAGAAGGCTTCCCTCCAACACAGAAAGGCTTGGGAGGCTCAGAAGCTTACAAAGAGTCCTGGATACAACAAATCTGTACCTGGACTAGACTAGTTACAAGAAAGGTGGGGAACAAACGCAAACACAGGCTTTTAAGCTAGCAAGTTGAAAGAGATGGAAGACTGCCTAAACAGCCAATAAACTACAATTTATGGGCCAAAACCCACTCTTCCCATGGTAGATAGGCTACCTGATGCTTACCACTCCCACTGATAAGCTAGAAAGCTTCCCTCCAACACAGAAAGACTTGGGGGTGGGGGGCTCAGAAGCTTACAGAGAGTCCTGGATACAACAAATCTGTACCTGGACTAGACTAGTAACAGGAAAGGCAGGAAACAAGCACAAACACAGGCTTTTGAATCAGAAGGTTGAAAGAGATGGAAGAGCTTCCCAAACGGCCAATAAACTATCATTTCTGGGCCAGAAGCCTCTCCTCCTGTTGTAGCTAAGCTACCGAATGCTTCAAACATAACATAAAGTGGGGGGACTGTGCCCCCCACACCCACCCTACTTCAATATACCAACTCCGAGACCTTCTCCACCTTTTTTATGATATTTACTTGATTTAGCAACTTAAAGACTGAACATAGTAAAAGATAATTTTTTTGGTTGGTAAATATGATTGTACTGGGATTTTAAAATATATATGAGAAATTATTAGAATAAGAAGGGGACTTATTGGTCTATAGGTATATCCTAAGCCAATGACCACTAAGGCCTTTAAAAGCATAGCCAAACATTTCAATTATATCCCACAAGTTTATGTGCCCTAGATGTTATTTTACGGGTATATGTAAGCTGGGGAAAGATTTACAGGCTACCTCCATCCATTACGGACATAGGTACTAAACAATGGGTGTAATTTCTGATTTCCCATCCATTGATCCAGGTTTCTCTTGAAAAGGGTTAGGAAAGAAATCTGCTTCACATTAGTGGAAAGCCTGTTCCAGAGAAGGGGAACTCTCTGAGACACATATCTATCTCTCCAATATGTCCTATTTATGTTGCAAGCAAAGTTTAAATCCCTAGATCAAATAATTCTGATGCTATTTATTTAGCAGATATGCTGAAGGTCTATCAGAGTGGGATCCAAGGATGCGTTGCATGCCAAACACAGATTGTCTGTCAATTGTCTATAGGCAGCAGAGTACAGAGATAAGGCTTTGAGGTGATCTACATAGGACATGCTGTTTATGATCTGTATTCTTTCTCTGAGGAACCTGTGTGGGCATTCCAGTTGTTGCATTTGCCTGGTCAGGTACATACTGAAGGGGTCATTATACTCAATAAAGGGAATGATGAGGACCAAATATAGTGGAACAATGACTTCCTTGGACCCAGATGCCATGCCCTTGCTTATAAGTTGTGCAACACAGAATGACCTTAGACACATGCTGGTCAAAAGTCAGGTTACTACCTACATACATACATACCCAAGTCCCTGGCTACTGGTTCTACTGTTAGAGGTGTTATCAATAAAGCAATTTCTTAGGTGGCTGACTTCCCAAGAAGTAATATTATGGATTTTATGGCATTGAGTTTCAGGCCATGGTTTTGACAGCAGTCATTTGACTGTCTTAGTCCTTCCTGTAGGGTGTTATCACGTTGGTGGGAGATTCTATCATTGCTTAAAGTTTGTAAACAACTGCAAACTTGGTGGGCCAGAGGGCCTTGACATTGGCTTTGACTTCTGAGAAGTACATGCCAAAAAGAAACGGATCCATTCTAAAACACGTAGAACTTCTTCAGAAACAATAACAAAACTTCATCTCTCCATTTAAAAAGGCTCAATGGCACCAAACTAATTCTTAAAGAAACACACCACCAAAAACAACAAATATTGCATGAAGTTCATTCATAAAATTGCACACTTAAAATATGCAATATAAGCTTCCTGTAAAAATGAAAATATTGAATAATCTCTATGTACAATAAAACACTGCATAAAAAAGCCAGTCTAAAAAATAAATCTCAAGAATAGCTGTTAGTCTATCCATGGAAAAAGTTATTCAAACTTAGTTCTTTGATAAAAAACACACCTTCTTATTAGCAGAATGTTACTGCTAAAATAAGTCTATTCAGACCAGTATACTTCGTGTTACATACCAAAAGGAGTCTCTTCAGACCTTCCCAAAAATAAATCTCAGACTTTGTAGTCACAGGTAGTTTCACCACAGTAGTATAAAAATCCACAACAGAAAACGGAGCGTATAAACAGCAGACAATAGTTTAATCCATGGACAGGTAAGCGCTTTCGCAAACAGCTTTTTCAAACCATAATATGCACATTAAGACAAGTTCAGCTATATATACTTAATATACTTAACAATAATTGATTAATTGAAACAATTTAAAAACAATTAAAATCTGTCAGTCTAAAAGTGATACATTGCATTACAGAAAGATTTTCAAAATAAATAATAATGTGAAAATCATACATCTATGCAGTCAGATTCAGACACCAAGACAAACACTAATGTTATTCTAACCTAATCTATTATAGAATAATTATAATAAAATATAGCCTTACATTGTGTAAAACATTTTTTATTAAGAATATAATAAATTTATTATCTGCAAATTATATATTATATTATGAAAGTTTATAATTTTATAACTTGTATATAAATGACAATTTAAAAATAATAAAAACTATATTTTAGTTATCTAAATTAAATTCTATGTCTCCTATTCTTTAATATTGGCTTTAATGGGACTCTATCATTCAAGCCTGGTGGCAGGTGAGCCCTAGTTTTGATTATCCATTGTGTTTCTGTAGACTCTGTATAATTTTTAATGTCTCCACCACGTGTATTGGGGACTATTACTTGTAAAACTGAAAAGAGAAATTTATGTTCTTCATTTGCATTTATAACATGTTTCGATAGTGTATTCACCTCTGATTTTATACGAATTTGATAAAGATGTTCCCTGATACGCTCCTTGAGCATCCTGTCCGTTTTACCTATATAATAGGATGGACAGCTTGAACATTTAGCAATATAAACTAGGTGTTTAGTCTCACAAGTTGCATTTACTCTAATATTATAATATTCACCTGTTATTGGGTGTATAAATGCATGCATGTCTGTGAGAAGACTACAGAAGTTACATTTATTACAGGGTTTCAGTCCATTATAAATCACTGGGATGACGTTATTTTTAATATCAGAAGAACATAATATTTTATGCAAATTGTTCTTATTTTTATATGCAAATTTTGGTGCTGTTTCAATATATTTGGAGACCTCAGGGTCCAATTTCAAGAGGTCCCAATATTTATATATGGGTTGTTTTATATAATAGATGTCCTGTATATAATATAATGTAAATCTAACTAGGGCTCACCTGCCGCCAGGCTTGAATGACAGAGTCCCATTAAAACCAATATTAAAGAATAGGAGACATAGAATTTAATTTAGATAACTAAAATATAGTTTTTATTATTTTTAAATTGTCATTTATATACAACTTATAAAATTATAAACTTTCATAATATAATATATAATTTGCAGATAATAAATTAATTATATTCTTAATAAAAAAATATTTACACAATGTAAGGCTATATTTTATTATAATTATTCTATAATAGATTAGGTTAGAATAACATTAGTGTTTGTCTTGGTGTCTGAATCTGACTGCATAGATGTATGATTTTCACACTATTATTTATTTTGAAAATCTTTCTGTAATGCAATGTATCACTTTTAGACTGACAAAGATTTTAATTGTTTTTTTAAATTGTTTCAATTAATCAATTATTGTTAAGTATATTAAGTATATATAGCTGAACTTGTCTTAATGTGCATATTATGGTTTGAAAAAGCTGTTTGCGAAAGCGCTTACCTGTCCATGGATTAAACTATTGTCTGCTGTTTATACGCTCCATTTTCTATTGTGGATTTTTATACTACTGTGGTGAAACTACCTGTGACTACAAAGTCTGAGATCTATTTTTGGGAAGGTCTGAAGAGACTCCTTTTGGTATGTAACACGAAGTATACTGGTCTGAATAGACTTATTTTAGCAGTAACATTCTGCTAATAAGAAGGTGTGTTTTTTATCAAAGAACTAAGTTTGAATAACTTTTTCCGTGGATAGACTACCAGCTATTCTTGAGATTTATTTTTTAGACTGGCTATTTTTTTGCTGGTTGTCTTGTGCTTGCTGTGGGTTTATATATTTCTTCATATACTGCATAAAAAAGCATTTAATTGATACAAAGAAAAAAGTAAAATCTTCACATTGCATTTAGAAGGCCAGATTCAAATAATACCAGCCTTACCTTTTAAAACAGGTTTAATGCTGATAAAGTCATTGATACCTGAAAAAACACTTGCATTAAATAAGAGCTGCCAGAAAACCTCACATTGCTCCAGTTGTACTCCCCACCCTTAATTGGAACTGGGACTTTTTCTAAAATAGCAAAAACAAACTTTCCGAAATATTTACATACCATTTAATGCTTGTAGAGAGTATTAGTGGTTAATGCTTTTTTAATTGCATATTTGTGCTGGTAAATTCTGTTTTTTAACAAATAGTAGAGAAAGAAAATGTTTAAGTTACTACATGATAACACCTATATCCCTGTTTCACTTAATTAAATGAATGGCGCTTATGTCAGAAAAATATGTATTAATGTGTGTATTAGTAATATGATTAGTGCATTTAGAGCTTGAAAAGGGTTAACACATTTATTCTATTTCATACTGCATAAATCTGTACAAACTGCAGATGCTTTCTGACCTTGTATTGTTAGCTGAAATCTTTGCTTGTGCCTTGAAAATTTACTGAGAAGCAGATGATTTCTGCTTGCGTTGGGAAAATAATGAATAGAACAATACTACTTGTATGAAACTTAGACAAGAAGTTCCGCTTGTGCTATGAGAAAATACACAGCTGTAGAAGCTTTAGATAATTAGGACAAAGCCTGTTTGAAAATATGAACTGCAATCAGCATCTGCTTGTATCTAAGTTAGAAGAGTACCTTGAAATGTAACACTGTACAATAGAAGCCTGTAAACGAATTAGTGCCTACCAAGGCCAGGTTGTTTTTCTCAAAAGTTTCTCACAAATCTAGTCATGTCAGCAGAAAATCTGAGTAACATCTGCTGTAGAACAATACTGAAAGTTGTGTTTGATTATGTCAGCCATAGAAGGCCATGTCTTGTAAAACAGTATAAGAATAAGAATACTTCCTGTTAGTAGTTAGACAAATCCTTGTATTTGCATGTTTTTGTCTACTTGCAGCAAGTAACTAAAAGTGTCTTAACTGAACCTTACGTGTATTGGTCTTTGAAGTTTTTTCCTTTGACAGCTTATAACAGAATAAGATGACAAATAAAAGATCTATTTATTGAAGGTAGAATATCTATTGAAAAAATTAATTACCTAAATGTAAGTTATCCAGTTACTGCCAACATTTTTGGTACCCCAAAAATCCATAAGGATTTAAATGATCTGCCAATGCACCCATTATACTAGAGGATCGATTACGAGTGCCTGTGCAATATTTTTGGATAACCAGTTAAAGCATTTGGTAGAAAATGAAACATAGATATGTAAGTATTCTTGGGACTTTCTTAATAAAATTAATAGTTTTCAGTTTGATATAAATGACTTATTAGTTACGACTGATATAAACGTCCGTTATACAGTTATTCCTTATACCTTGGGAGTAGAATGGTTTTGTGAATTTTTATTAGAAAATAAGTTGGAACAAGCAAAAATTAATTTATATGAAGCATTACTAGAAATAGTTTTGAAAAAGAATTTCTTAATGTTTGAGGGAAAATATTTTTTTTTACAAAAAGAAGGCATAGCCATGGGCTCGAGTTGTGGTTCCCTGTTTGCCAATATAGTGATGACTTATTGGGAAAAGAACTTCCTATTTAATAGCAATTTTAGGGATTCTTTTAGGATTTATACTCACTATTTGGATGATATTTTTTAGTATGGAAGGAAGGTGAAGAAAAACTTAATAAATTCTTTGACTATATTAATCACAGTACTGAATTTTTGAAGTTTACTTCACAAGTACATTTGCTAAAAATTCCACACCTGGATGAATTTCTTGAGAAGGATGTAACTACTAGTACATATATTGCACGTATTTATAGAAAACCTACCTAGTCTGCACTGCTTCACTTTACTAGTGCACACCTCCTTGTACAGAAGAAATCAGTAGTGAAGCGGCAGTTTGGGTGCACTGACAGAAGGATTACTACGGATACTGATTTTATGATGGAATGTGAAAATCTGTGTTATACGTTTTTAAGGAGGGGGTATCCCATTGAATTCATTAATAATTTAAAAGAAGAGGTTGTGCATATGAGGAAAATTAAATATTTTAAACCAATTTTGAATCAGGGGAATACTAATATAATAATACTTAGGAGAAACAGTTGATGAAAGGTTCAGATATGCTTGTGTGTCCACCTACAACTTGGAAAGTGACAAGACAAAACAAATTATGATAATAAATTGGTCTATACTAAAGGATGGTGGCAGTTTAAGGACAGAATTGATGAATGTCTCTGTATCTTATATAAAAATGGTGTTTAAAAACCATTTTAGAGCATCCTTTGAGAAAAGACAGAGCTACTACAAATGGTAGAATGAGTAGTTGCAGTCATTGCAACTACTGCAAATAGATTCTTGTGTGTGAAAATGTAATGTTATGCGATAGAAAATTGAACTACAAGGCAGATTTGATTGCCAAGCAAAGGGAGTAGTTTATGCAGCCCTATGCCAGTTGTATGAAGCATACTATGTAGGTAAAACAGAATGCATGCTTAAAGAGTGTATTTATGAACAATGCTATGAAATTAAAAAGGAAAAGTTAATAACACTCTAGCAAAGCACATTTTGGCTAATGAAAATCATTGGTTCAAGTTTTCAATCATTCAAAAAGTCCGACATAATGAAACGGTGGACCATGGGTGGTCTACCTTGAAAAAGAGGAATTGTATTGGCAACTAGTCTTGAATGTGACCAGTTACCCTGGATTGAATGAACATTGCTTGATAGCAAGAGTTTTAAGATTACAGGCATTAAAAAGATAAAGTCTCTCATATAAGCTTTTAAATTCTTTTTATCTATAATTATATTAATTTTATAAATGAATGGACTATTTTAAAAGTGTTTTTAACTATAATCTGGGAAGCAGGGGGTTTGGCTCTAATATATATATACCTGTCTGGTATAGGTTCATAGATTGGTACTAGGCTATCGGCCTTAGGGCCTATACAAGCCTAACCATAACAATTCCCTGACTATTTCTTCCCACAGTATTTATTTCGCTTGGACCCCTGTCTAGCAGAGTGACTGACGTGATCCCCGGGGTGAATTTATTATCTCCCATCCAATCATCAATGTTACTTTTGAAGAGGGCCGAAGAGGCACTCTGCTTGACATGTATGGGCAGTCTATTCCAGAGTCTGGGGAGTCTCCAGCATGTTTTGTTCATTGTGATGACAAGGTTTAGAACCCCTGGAGCGTGCGTCTCCGAGAGACTGGAATTTCTTTAAGTGTAGCATGTTCAACAGGTCTGGGTTTGACATGGCCTTGTATGTTAAGCAGAGATTGCCTCTGAGTAGACGATATGCGACAGAGTATAGGTGGAGTTTTTTAGACCGTCAGCATAAGGCATCTGCTTTAGGCCTGTGATTTTTTTAGTGAGGTATTTCTGTGGCCTTTCCAGTTGTTGCAGATATCTTGAGAGGTACATACCAAACGGGGCATTGTATTCTATAATGGGTCTAATAAGGGATGAGTACAGTGGGACAATGACCTTCTTTTTTTCTGGATGAAAAGCCCTTAGTGATGAGGTGTTCCACGTAGAAGGATTTCCTGACTGTTGTGGCGATGTGGTTATCGAAAGTGAGACCACTGTCCACTTGTGTCCCTAAGTCTCTCATCACACTTTCAATGTTTAGTGTCCTGCCAACTATGTGGTAGTTCATGGGTACATGTTTTTTTCCAAAGGGGATGACTATACATTTCTTGGCATTAAGCTTGAGCCCATGGCTCTGGCACCAAGCATCTGTTTCTGTAAGGCCCTTTTGTAGACTATCCACATCATTTGGGGATTTAATAATGGCTCCTAGTTTGCAGTCATCTGCGAACTTTGTTAGTCAGAGTCTCTTAGTGTTGGCCTGTACTTCAGAGAAGTAGATGCCAAACAAGAGCGGTCCCAGGACTGAACCCTGAGGTACTCCACTTGTCACTTGTCTGGAGCTGGATTTGGAGTTGGCTACTTTCACAGTCTGGGTTCTATCAGTAAGCCAGTTGGAAACCCATTGAGTGATGTAGGGATTAATGCCCAGCTTAGTAAGTTTATCTATAATTCTAAAGTGGGGGATAGTATCGAAGGCCTTGGCGAGGTCCAGATAGGCTGTGTGGACCACCTTACCCTTGTCCAAAGCTCTGGAGACTGATTCAAAGTCAGTCAGGTTCAGGAGACAAGATCAGCCCTTCACGAACCCAAACTGAGTGGAGTCCAGTGTTTGAAAGTTGCCAATGTCTTTGTTTATAAGTTCCATGATAGATTATGTATGTTACTTTTATTACATGTTATATGACTGGGTTATTTAAAACACATTAACTGGATTTTTATTTGAGGAAGTCTTGTTAAATAACCAGGATGAAAGCACTTATATTTAAAAATTTCTTATTTTTATTCGTGCATTTCATAGGTTCATAGGTTCATAGGTAGGTACTAGGCTATTGGCCCTAGGGCCTATACAAGCCTAGCCAAAAAGGTACCCTGGCTTACGCCACCCAAGAAAATTATTTTCCTGTGCCCCTGTCAAGCAGAACCACAGAAGTGATCTCCGGGGTGAATTTCCTATTACCCGTCCAATCATCAAGATTTTTCTTGAAGAGTGCTAATGAGGAGCTCTGTTTGACATAGATAGGTAGTCTGTTTCTAGAGTATGGGAAGTCTCTGGGACAGGAATCAATCCCTCCAGCATGTTCTGGAGTACTTTGATTAAAAAGATATTCTTTACAGCATCTGTAGCATGTGCCATGGACTCCTTCCCTTTCTGTTTGAAAATAAAATTGAAACCAGAGTTCGCTTCCACCCAAGGTACTTCAGAAATTTCTTTAAGACAAACTACCTACTCCTAAGTTATACATTTGCAAGCTACAAATCCCCACCAAACCCAGTTAACACCACTGAATATGCAGAAACATACATAGGTTCATAGGTGTGTACCAGGCTAACAAGCCTTTACAAGCCTAGCCTATAGAAGTGCCCTGGCATCCTGCTGCCTGAAGTTAGTTCCCAGTGCCTCTATCAAGTAGAGCCACTGGAGTGATTAATAATCATTACCATACCTCTCAACTGTATAGATTTTCGCAGATGTCTGGATTTTTGCCTCATAGTTTTGGTCCATTTTTCACAGAATTGTGGTTCTTCTAGGAAATTAGTGGCAAATCATTAAATATTAAAGTTAAAAAATAATGACATACATTTAAGTCTCAGGCTTCATACCACTCAGAAAATATATGCTAATGTAAAACCTGCTATTCTATCAACTTTCTAAGTTGGTTAAGAGCAATATCTTAAAGTTTTCACTATTTTGGACCTATGTCCCACTTTTATTTATGGCTTTGCCCGGATTTCTTTCTCTAAGATGTTTAGAGATATGATCACTACACTATACCAGCCTGCCCCCAGAGTCATTCCTGTTGTTATCATGGATCAGCACTTCACCATAACTTCTCTAGCCAATGTCATTGAGATAGGTATCTTGAGACAGTGTAAGAATTATCTCATACTGTTTGATGACCATCTATTACACAAACAGCATAACACAGTGTGTGACAGATGTACATATATAATATCCTTGGAGGCAAAGATCTCACACACTGTAAACTCAGACACTAAAATCATCAGTAGTACACCAATCATCATACCTCTCCAAGGCCATGACAATACACATAATTTCTCATATGCTGGATGTTCTAAAGATCAACCTGCTTAAACCTCAAGCACCTCCAAAACACAAAACAAGCACAAAGCTCACTCTATAGCACAAGGAGTCACAAAGTCACAGATGCTGAGCCTGCAAGACAGACATCGACCCAACCTTGTTACTGAAATAAACAAAACTCAGGAGCTTAATAAAATCAACCAATGCCATGTCTGAGGCTAAAACAGCTAGCCAAGCTGAAGACAGTTACAAGCCATTTTTTGTTATGTTTGTAATCTCAAAAGCACAACGCAGCAATGCAAATGAGCTGATTGTGAATGATGTTGTCTACACCTGATACTGAAGATATTGGGAAATGTACTGGCTGATAAGTTTAGCTCTAACTTTACCTGTCTCTCCCCATCATCTGTCCCTCAAGTTATAACTGAAACTGGCTTGCTTCCAGGTATCACAGAAGACCAACTCTTAAAAGTGCTATCAATAGCTAAAAATACTGAATTGATGGTCCTGTTTATATCCCTGGATGCATATTAAATAGCATGAATCGTGATTTAGCCACACGCCCAACAACACTGTTCAATCTTAGCTTCCACACAGGTTTTGTACCAAGCAAATGTAGAACAGCTACAGTCATTCCCCTGTATAAGGGAGGAACTTCTACAGACCCAGGCAATTACAGACCATTAAGTCTGACCAGCCTCATATGCAAAGTCATGGAAAAACTTATTATGGAAGTAATAAATCAGGATATAGTGAACCTCCAAGTACTGGACCCATCTCAGTTTAGATTTGTCAGGGGCAAATAATGCTTACTCACCCTGGTGAATTTTTTTTTTTTTTTTTTTTGAAAAAGCCACCAAAGCAGTGAATGAAGGCAAACTGGTACACACCACATACCTTGACCTGGCCAAAGCTTTTGACACAATTTTCCACTTAGGCATAGCAGAAAAGCTAAATAAACTTGAAATAAATCCCTATATCACCCACTGGATTGCCAACTGGCTCACAGACAGGACACAGGAAATCAAAATAAGGGAAGTTGCCTCCACAAAGAGACAGGTCACCAATGAATTCTCCCAGGGTTCTGTGCTGAGACCTCTCCTGTTTGGCATTCACTTTTCTAAACTAAATGCCAATAACAAAGGGATCTAGATGACTAGGTTTACAGATGAATGCAAGCAAGAAACAGTTATTAAATCCTTAAATGACTTAGTCATCCTGCAGGAAGGTTTGTCCCAAATAAATAACTGGTGCCAAAATCATAGACAAACTAAATGCCAAACAGATTTATTATTGCATACTTTGGGAAATCTTCTACCCCAGGGAACTACCACATTAACAGTATGCCCCTAAGAGTTGACCTAGTTGTTTGGGATTTGGTAACCTTTGTGGACAGTGACTTAACTTTTGAACAACATGTGCTCACTGTTGTAAAAATGTCCATCTATTTTGCACAGTTTGTAAACTAAAGGATTGTGTATGGATCTAGGGATGTAACTGCCCCCCTTACTCAGCCCTCATTAGGCCAGTCATTGAATATAATTCCCCCTTTGGCATGTGTCAATCCAGACACATACAACTGGAATGCCCACAGAGATACCTTACTAAAAGGATAAAATGCCTAAATAACATGTCTGAAATGGACTGAGTCAAAGCTCTGTCACTATGCTCGGTATCCTACAGACTGCTAAGAGTTTGCCTGCATCCACCATATATTGTATTTACCTGAGCAGTCTGACCAAATATTGATTAATGTTGTGCACATCAGTAAGTCAAATTATTTTGTCTAAGGATCTAATCCTTTTTCACAACATCAACAGAATGGTTTGGAGGGACAGGTATATTTCGTAGAGGATACCGCTGCTCTGGAACAGACTTTTTATCCAAATAAAACAAAGCTTATCCCTGTCTATATTCAATGTATGGGAAACAGAAAACTTACCCATGGGCTGCCTCATGTACTACTAATGGACAGGAGCAGTTCCTAAATGCTTTATCCCATGCATGGACCACCTCAAATTATTTATAGTATGATCTCAGTTATCCTCATTAGTGGTAATATATAATTACAGAGCATCAGATGGGCAAGGCCAACCTATAACTGAATTGGATAGGTTATTTCAAGCATAAAAAGGGAACTTGTCTATGCTTAAAATGGCCCACAAGGGTAGTTAGCCTAGTACATAACTATGAACCTATAAGGCTCCCACTATTGGTGTTTAACAAGATAATATAATTTTTTATGAGAACCACTAAAACTCCTACTTCTGCCATTATGAGGAATGTGCAGTCAATGGATTCTTCATTTTGACTTTTTTGGTTCCACATCACTAATCAAACACCTGCTTGTTGTATTTACCTGAGCAGTCTGACTACTTCAGTTTCAACTATTACTGCCTTCACTTCTACTGATGTTTGCTGTTTTAATGATTTGTAAATATCACACCATTCTTTTGCCTGTTTGAAAATATGCATTTATTTTATTATGCTTTCAACATCTTGACACATCTTACCATAAAGCTGAATGATTTGCTACATGCAGGATGTCTAGCACAAATTAATACATGACAGTAAATACAATGACCAAGTTAAGCTTCAAAATACCTTGACTTAGTTAATATTCACTACAAAAACTGGATGTTTCCTAATCATCAAAGCTCCAACTTCCAGAATGCTTTTACATACTACAAAAATCTAATTGTCATAATCTTGTCCATAAAATCCATGAATCAGTTTTCTAACCCACTTATCACTGTGAAAATCATGGTGGTAGTAAGGTGGTGAGGGTAGCCTAAACATCGCTATCCCCAGCAAATATCTTCATCTTATCCTATGAGATCTCCTGGCATTTCTAAATTAGCTGAGAGATATAATGCCTCCAATGTATCCTAGGTCTTCCCCAAAGCATCCACTCAGTGGGCTACACTTGGTTTACTTCCCATGTAAAGGACCAGTGGACATCATTAGAAACTGGCCCCAAATGTTTCCTTCAGGAGTTGAGTGACAAACTCCTCAATTTGTCAGTACAAACATTCCACAAAGTTAACTCAATAACAATCCTATTTGTTAACCAGGTAGGTTCATTGAACACACAGACCCTTTTTAGGGGGCCTTGGGAGCAATACCTGGTTAAGTGACTAGCTCAGGATCACATAGTAGGCAAACAAGGGTCGAGGGAATCAAACCCTTTACCATATTTCTGCCACTTGTATCCACACCCACTTCCAAGCAGTTATTACCCAAAGCTTGTGATCATTGGAGAGAACATGGACATAAACTGGCTCTTTAAAATGAATGCTTTGTAGTGTGACACAGGTCTAGCTTCAGCTTTATCACTGCAGACTAGTACAATTTGTGCAATACTGCCTCAGCTGCCCCTATCTGTCAGTCAATACCCCCATTTGTTTTACTCTTAAACAGGACTCCTCCTATGACTGTAGAGTTATTCGGATGAAGGGATGCATTTATGTTGCCTTGAATTGTATTTTTCTAGTAGGGTTACCTTTGAGCAAACTGGCACCATGGCTACCGATACACAACTTTTAATAAAACAACACAGTTGAACAACTTGAAAACAACTTAAAAACACAAGTAATACTTTCGCTACAAATAGCTTCATCAGGCAAAAAGGTGTAACAGGCAAATGAAAGTCCTTTTATACAAAGCTACAAAGTCAGTGGTGACTCAAGTGACAATAAATTAACTCATAGCAATTAAAATTTAAAGATATATTCACTTTTCTGTTACTTAGGTTTTTTTAAATCGGTTTAATAGTAAATGCTTCATTTACACCTGGATGTGCTTGTGCCCTGAATCTTACTATCCATTTGTTCTTCTCTCTTTCTGTATCATTTCTCAAGTCACCTCCTCTATTTTTTCTAAAATAACTTGTAATATTGAAAACTTAAAATTATGTGTATTTTATTTATTTATTTATCGGGAAATTACAACTGGACACAGATTCTTTTTCAGTGGAGGTCCAGGAAGAAATGCTCCACAAAACCATAAATGATCAGCAGCGTACATGAAGAACAATTGAATATACATACAATAGCAAATAATACATACTGCAGCAAACATTAGCTATACATACAATATGAAACATAGCAATGAACAGATATACCAATATCTAGCTAGAGGCTAGGAATAAAGATAGGATGTATATACAGATAGTACTAACCTCAAACAGATACTGTTCTAAACTCATATACCTAAATCTTATATACAAATATTGCACTAAACTCAAGCAGATATAAAGCAGAAGCCCCATACGAAGGTGGAACAAGATAGAAGGGCTAATGGGATGAAAGGGGAAGATAGAGGAGTAAGAGAGGAGACTGAGTGAGTAGTATACATGGTAGAAAGAGAAAAAGCTAGGTGTAACTCAGTTGGATATGTATTTGGAGTTGAGATAAAGAGAGGTAGTTAAGCATGTTATAACACCTCTGAGAGATTGAATGATGAGGGAAGGGGAGGGTAAATGGTGAGCCAGAGCCTGCAGAGGAAGGAATGCAATGATCAGATGGTGTGAGGCACGTTGGCTAAGGGTGGGTGTATCATTTGTCTCCTTAGTATGGTTGTACAATACATTTGTTTCAACTTTTCTATGTATTTCAGACAAATGATCACATACGTGTTAAGTTTTCTGTTGGTTTTTGCCTATATAGAAGTGTTCACATTGTTGATATACTGTCATGTAGACCAAATTTTTAGTATCAAAGGTACCATACACTGTTATGAAAAATTCATTTTTTCTTTACTGGATGCTTAATACTTTTGTCTGTGTAAATGTTTGTCTTTTCGGCTTTTCCCGGTTAGGGGTCACCACAGTGGAACTCCGGTCTGCTAATGATTGGCAGTAGATTTTTTACGGGTGCCAAGGTGCCAGCCTGACGCCCAACCTTCAATGAAGGCACGCCCATTCACGAATGTCTTTCGAACACCAATCGACCGTGGGGAGGACATACAGACTCCACACAGAAGGCACTCCAGTCAAGAAATGAACAGGAGAACTTCTTGCTGTGAGGCAACAACACTACTGCTGCACTCTGTAAATATAGCTGCAATATTGGCAACTATTGCACTTATGCGTACCTCTTTTATTACTGGTAATATGACCCAAGTTCTGTTTCTGTTCTTTATAACAAAGTCTATTCTTTAGGTTGTTTGACCTTTTACAAGAAAGAGAGAGAGTTGTTCATTTCCAATATCCTTAAACTGGGGAATTTACTGTAATGTGATCCAATATTTATTTATTACCTGTTAACTATGGGTGTATTTTTATTATAGGTTAACATGCATCTGAATTTACTTTTCTTAGTGCTATCAACTTCATGACTTCTGGCCAGGTTATACACTGCATCTCTATGATCTGCAAAAATTGGTCTAGCTTTACAATTTCTTTGACCTTCGTTGTCCATCTCTATGGCTGTCACTTTATGTTTGTCGTACCCCCTCTGCAAAAACTCTTGGGCCATATGGTCCATCTGGATGTTCATCGTGCTGTCCATAGTATTCAGTTTTGCTGTTTGCATCATCTGATTTTTCAGTATGTTTTGGAATAGGCGTGGTAGATGCATACTAGTCCAGTGTAAAGAAATGTTTTTTTAATGCCCTCTTCATACAGTGTGGTTTCAATATGTCCAGTGTGCCCCTTAACTAAGCTAATGTCCAGGAAATCAATCTGAGCAAAATGTGACATGCTTTAAAAAAAAAAAAAAGAGTAGATGTTATTGATATAATTAAGAAAATCATTAAACAGAGAAAGTGGGCCCTGCCATATGATAAAAAGGTCATCAACAAATTGTTTGTAAAATAAAATGTTGCTAAGATATTGATTTATTGATGACAGGGCATAATCAATTACCCACTTGTTCATAACTATACTTGAATAACTGATGGCCACTGGTGTGCCTATAGCCTTCCTTGTTTGCTGTTTATAGTAATGATCAAGAATAAAAAAACATTATTGTTAAAAACGAATTATAATAAGTCACAAATTGCATTCATATCTGTAGATGCATATGTGGGGTTCCCAGCAATAAACTCATGAACATATAGAAGTAAGTATGTACCTGTGATACCAAAAATTTGGTCTATGTGGCAGTGTGCCAACAATGTGAAGCTTTCTATATAGGCAAAGACAACAGAAAACTTAAAGAACTCATATGTGGTCATTTGTCTGAGATACATAGAAAAGGTGAGACAAATGCATTTTACAAACTCAATAAGACAAATGATACACATAATTTTAAGTTTTTAATATTAGAAGAGAAGTTATTTTAGAAAAAAGTAGAGGAGGTGAATTGAGTAATTATACAGAAACAGAGGAGAATAGATAGATAGTAAAATTCAGCGCACAAGCACATCCAAGTTTAAATGAAGCATTTTATTATTAAACCCATTTTAAAAGCCCTACGAAACAGAATTAAGTGAATATCTATTTCAATTTTAATTGCTGTGAGTATATTCATTGTTACATGATTCACTACTGACCTTGTAACCTTGTATAAAAGGACTTTCATTTGCCTGTTGCACCTTTTGCCTGATGAAGCTATTTGTAGCAAAAATATTTCTTGAGTTTTTAAGTTGTTTTCAAGTTGCTCAGCTGTGTTGTTTTATTAAAAGTTGTGTATTGGTAGCAGTGGTACCTGTTTGCTTTTATTTTTAAGCATTTATCTACATTTGTAGCAAACGTGGCTTTATCTAATTGGCAGAGCTGTCCTTTCTGTAACTAAGGGTTACCTTTGAGGCCAGATGACATTTGTTCTGAATGCTCATCATTTACAGCACCCAAGAAACCTTGCTCACTAAAAGTGATTCCAGAATCTATTTCTGAAGCCAGGTTAGATGCAGTATACATAAGCAAACATTATTCAGCTGGGTGATGATGTAGGCTAACTAGGTTCAGCCAAAAGGGCTGTGTGGAGTCATCTACAAGGCAAAGGATCAGGGGCTAAGTGTGAGGTCAGCCAAGTGACAGGCAGGAATGGGATGGATTATCTATAAATTCCTCATGGAAATCATTGCACAGCTCCACAAGCACTAGAATACATTCTAGTAGTAATGATGTAGAGGCATCATGCCAGGAGGTAGGAGAAGACATGTGCAATCTCAGATCTCTGCAAAATATATTGCTATGTTTTTGTCCAAGAGCATCTGCACACAATAAAATAAAGTTTACACCAAGAAAAGGCCTTGCTGTGTCTAATAATGGTGGCTGCCAAAAAAGCAATTACTAGAAAATGGAAATCAAAATCTAAATCAACTAAACTGGAAGTAGTGAATATAGTAACAGAGATAAAACAACTAGAAATGAGATCTTCAGAAAAGGGTAGGAGCAAACCACATAGGAAAAAATGGGAATTGTGGGAGTAATACATACAAGGGAGGAATGAGGTCTAAAAGGCAGCAGGACTTAAATGAGCTATTTAATGCCTGCGTGAGAAAGAGTGGGTAGATTATAAGTGATGTATAATGTTTGTAACTGGAAATGTGTCGGTATGGTTTGTGATGTAAAATTCTTGTGACTAGGATTGTGTTAGTGTGAATTGTTTTCATTTATATACATGTCTAATTGAGAGATGAGTTTTGGCAAAAAAAAGAAAATTATATAAATATTACTTAATATAAGCAAAATTATCTGCCAACAGAACAAATCATTTTCACTTTACAAGAATATTTTAAAACAAATAAATATTTTTAGCCTCCAACCCCCCCCCCCCCTCCCCTATGGGCATCTTAAAACTAGTGCATTCAGACTTAAAAGTAAATTTGTTTAGCACAGAGAAAACAAATTAAGATATTTTTTCTGAATATGTACGAAAGTTTGATTTAATTTAGAAAGTGCTAGCCATTGTCTTGAAACATTTTTTATGAATTATATCTTAAAACCATTGCAACCAGACTAAACCAAGTGTTTTAGATGCAAAGCAAAAGATAAGCCCTTTTGTCTAGAATTGTAGGAAATTTTGCTTGAATTTAACATTCAGTGCTGGTTTAAATGCCTTGAAATGAGACAAAACACTCTGGAATTTACAGAGAAAAGTATACTATACTACAAACTGACTGACTGCTTGAATAATTCTTTATCCAGAGGCATGTATGGCAGAACAACATGCAAAAACAAGGTCACTGCTCACTGTGAAAATGAGAATGTCATCATATGCAATACATCAAATACAGTGGCCTTATGAATAGACAAGCAGCAAACTAAACCAACACCCTACAAAACAATTAAAGATGAAATTAAATTTGAAGTTTGTTATGCCTTGCACTACAAGGGACACAATAACAAACATGAATGAAAAAAGGTTTTGTGCATTTCTACTCAGCAAGGAACTTTTTCCACTCAGCCATAGCTTTTCTATATGAAGAGGTCATGTCATGGTCATGGATAGCATCTGACAGTACTTCAGTCTACAGCACAACGCACTTAGGATATGTAAGGTGAAAGATGTAATAACATACCATGAGATACATCACACTTTCATAAATGTCCTCTTTTGGGAAGGTCATCAAAAGCATAGTTTCAATGGCCAGTAAGCAGTTGGTTTTGCAGACAATCATAACAGGGCTGAAGAATGGCCTTGCCTGAAGAAAGGGGTCTTCTTTACACTGGCCAAAACAAGGAAAAACAAAAGATTATGATCACAAAAATGATTCATTGTAATTTATGCTGAATAATATATAAATCATCGAATATTGACAAATTTCTTACCCCAAGGATGTGAAGCATAGCCTGACTTGCATGTAACTTCTTGGGTAGAGCCACATGTGATGAGGACATGTCTGGTAAAGCCTCCATCAATGCAACTGAGTGCTTCACTGTTACAAACAAGTATCAGACATCCGATTTACTGTGGCCAGTTATTTTCAAAACCACAGGGGGTAGTTCAGATTTTTTGTATACACTTAGCAGGTTATAATGTCATGATATTTTTACATTTTGATACAATGCCAATAAAAAGTATTGAAATTCAATACCATCTTCTATACTCAACACAGTATATCTAAATCAAAGTGTATTTACATTGGAGTTTTGTTTGCATGGAGTAAAGTCTTTTCAGTGATAAAGAAACACTGAGACCTATGCAAAGTTTAATTTTATTGATAGGTTTGAGGTAATTATTGTGTGGTGGTAGCCCTGTCTCAACAGTCAAGACTGAACTGCAAGTGCATGTTGTAGAGTAGATGACAAGAAAACATTAATTGAAATACATGATCAAATTGATACTTTCCATGGGTTTGACAACCCTAGTATGAAGTACTTATTATCCATACTCAAAATTTACCTACAGCATGATGGTATAAGCCCAAGTTTGCATAAGCAAACAAGAACATAGAAGCAAATAAGAGCTAATAATTACATTTGTCCAGCAATGATGGCTTCATGAGCTTTCTGAATACTGCATAAAACTGTGCCTTCTCATGAAAGGTCCCCCAGCAGGTCTGCAGATCAGTTAAACAGTAGTTCCCTCAATCAAGGATCTGTCAGAGCTCATCCATAAGCTGACATATACACACAGCCAAAGAGAGAGAGAGAGAGATAGAGCAATGTCAAATATATATAAAAGGTATAACTGGGTAAGTAAGAATTAGTCACAAAAGATCAAAAGTTTTAATATTTTTGTGGGTATTCAAAAATAAATGTTGCATCTTTCATCCTGCATTCATTATTGTGACTCAGCTGATATCGCTACATCATATTTCATTTAAAATTTGGTTACATATATGTCTACTTAAAATGAGCACATTTGCTTAAATGAGACAGTTCCCTGAAGCAAGGATATGTTTGAAGAATCTTGGTAGGCTTGTCCTGCCCCTTAGTAACATCAGAGTCAAATGAAGGCACGCCTTGCTTGGAATTTAAGGTCCAGGAGCTGTAAAACATCCTTCTTGTTGGATCTGACCTTACCTTTGTACATCTCCTATAGTTTTATAATGTCTTGCCTGTTTCTTTAGACTATCTGTAATTGAAATTAACACATACTGTGAAATTTAATGTTTTCTTTGTAGAAGTTGCATTTATACAAAAACACTTTATTTCAGTTTGTGTTCTTAACATCCAACTGGTCAAGCTCTGGGGTGCTACATTGTGGTGATGTCTCTATCACAGATGTGGTAGAGTCATCAGTCTCATCAGTGGGCATTTCCTGGCTGTTTTGAAAGCTAAGGCATCATGGTCTTTTCTTGAAGGGTCACTCCCTGCTTCTTTTTGGGTGTAGGCATATTCTGAACCCTTTTCAACAGCTACTTCTTCACTGATTCTTAACAAGAAACAGACAGACAAAATGGTTAGTGTTACAAATCTCATTTAATAAAACTGAATACAGAAATTAATAGATACAGACACATGTTGGCCTGATTTACATATAAAACACCTTCTGAAACTTGTGTTAGATGTTTACACTTTGTTAGGCAAGTGTACAGTGCTGTATTTGGAAACACGAATAACAGACTATTGACATACCTACTGAGCTTCACAGGGTGCAGATTTTTCCTACAGCATTGGGTCGTACACTATGAAATGCTTTGCCATAACAGTAAGTTCATGGCTGCATGGGTACTGGAAGTCATCCCCAGATTATCTCCTAATAGAAATCATGCCTGTCACTGTATTTCTGATTAATCAATGGTGAAGATCTTTGAAAAGGTGTAGTCTCCTTCTTGTCCAGCACACCGCCTTTCAGAAAAGATGTTTCTTGACTGCTCCAACTCTGTGTCTGTGTATTAAGACATACTGCGGGCTTAGAAACTGTACAATTTTGTTCATACCATGCTGGTCTCTTAGCTTTGGAGAATGATGAGTGGATGGAGAGGGATGAGGGCTAAGAGAGGGGCTGAAATCATAGGTCCCAGAGGAGGTGCCTGGTCTGATTCTTTGCCCTGTACATGAGAAACATATATTTAATGGTAATTCTAAGGCAAAGAGCACTGACTGTAAGAACAAGGAAACATAAAAACAATACAGTCTTTAAATGTATAATGGTCATGAAATGATTACTTGATAACAGAACATACTGCGTGGTTATATTAAAGGTTGTCCCATATGAAAATTTGTCAAAAATGTGATTACCTCACTTTCATCATGAGTAAGTCTACAAATGGTTCTCCTTGTGAAAAAGTGCTCTGGCCCAGGAAAGAGATCACATAAAACCTCTTTAGAGAGGCTAGGCAGCATGTCTATGGTTATATTAGCAGCTGAAAACACATTTACTCACACTGTAGTGATCATGCAACTTCAATCTTCAATTCATTTAAAAGTGAAGTTTTATACTAATGCACATCATTAGAATATCCAACATTCTAATACATTTTTATTCAACTTCTCTTAAGGTGACTTTTATATCAATGAATTAAAGGAGTATAATATGTCATGAAATGCAAAAGCACTAAAATGAAACATTTCACCCAAGTGACCCCTTCAGTAATGTCTCCAGGTATGCACAAGAACTAAAGTCAAACATTTCATGAAAGCATATTTCAAAATACAAGGAAAGACACTACGTCTTGCAACCTTGTCATCTGAAAGAGAAAAAAAATTGTCGCAGATTTGCGGCATGGGAATGGCCCAATAAACAAGTTTGTACTTGCTTTTCAAATGTAAGAAACCTGCACTGTCAGCTCAAAAACTGACGTGGATTTCTCGAGTCATTGCAGTTATTTATTGCTAACAGTCAACTTTACCAATTAGCACCTAAGTGGGCCCAGTGGTGTAGCTAGAGTTTTGTGCCACACAGTGTGGTTTTAAGTATGCTACCCCTCACCTCTCCCCCTCACAAAATAAAATATACCTTTTGTAGGGATTTTTCTGATCATACCTGTCAGTCCACAAATATTTAAAATATAAAAGAGGAGCCAAGTGCTCTGGATTATGCAGAACGCTGCACAATTGACCATAAATGATCCGATTGTTATGCCTTGAACAGCTTTGATTCCACTACATAGCTTTTGATTGGTTCATATACTGCAATTAAAGTCAATTGGCATCAGGACCCCAGAGCAGCCCCTTTTGTGCCAACCCCTACCCCTCCAACGCAGCCCTAGCCATTCCAGTGTTCATGACTTGGTTATTTCTCCACAGTTACCATAAACACTGTTCATATTGCCTGTTGCATATTGTTTTCTTATTTACTTCTACAATAATTACAGATATTGAAATAAAATAGCACTGATAGCCATTTGCTAAACAAACAATACAGTCTCACCATGACAATAGACTTAGCATGACCAGTAACTTTCTCTGACTTGAAACTCATTGAAACAGCATTAAAATGCACATTCAAATAAAATGTATCTGGTCAGTGGAGGATTACATTTACCTTTGGCCTTTTTCAAACCATAGGCTCCTTGCACACATTTTTAGGGCCATGCATATATGTGTTTGTTCTTTGAATTACCTTCCTGATTGTACTAAATTATATTCCATGTATAATCCAGCATCATTTGTTAGAATGTGTTTTAAATTTGTAGTTTTGAACATTCTTTCAGTAAACAATGAAACAAAATGTATAAACCAATAATGTCAAAACTACTAATTTCAGAAAATTTCAATCATAAAAGTACACTCAGACATCTGTCATTACAATCCATCAAAATCAGTAAATAAGCACAATCTCTACAGAAGTAAAAATCATCTGAATAATTCCACATTAAAAAGAAGTGTAAGAGGTTGCTACTGGCAAAGATCTTTACATTTCATTGTTTTATCTTCAAATCTGGTGCCTGCTGCCCTTGAAGAACTAAATTGCTGATGCTACATTAAAAAAAAAGGTAAGCTGGTAATATTGCAATATGGGGCAAAATTGAGGTGTATTAACCCATCAGATGCGCAGTAGCAAGCCCTGTCCAAACCCCGCCTGTGACCATTTTGACTGCACCGCCCACCGTTTGATTGAAAGATGCCACCAAACAACAAGGTAATTTAGACCGCCATTAATAACGCAGTTTTTAAATATTTTTCCTGCTATATCACTACTACTTTATTTTAAAATCAAACATCAAAAATCTAGTGTCATTAACGCAAGACATTGACACAATTAAAGAATGTGAAATATACATTTTCTGAAGTGAAAGAAGTAATTGTCATTATTTATTAAGAGTAAGTCATCACTTTTTTTCCATATGTCACCAGTTTTAGCATGGATTAAGAGGTAGAGAGATAAAATCTTGAGTCAAATCAAGACGTCCTTTAAATAGGGAAGGTTGACAGATCATGACATTAGTGATGACTTGCATTTGCTTTGAAGACATAAGGTATCCTGGCAATGATATTTTGTAGCTGTGTCGTGAGCTGCCTGACTGAAGTTATTATTAAAGGCTCCATATTCTCCCCCCTCATTTATTTCACATGAGTCTTTGTACAGGTTTAGTTCAGTTATTAAAAAATTAAACCCCTTTACAAAGGTATAATACATGAAGAAATGAGTAACACTTTGAGGAGCAACTCTAATATTTCAAGAGCTGTGTCAACCACAATTAATCTCAATTTAGTTTTGAATGTGTTATTTTCTTTCATAACAGTATTTGGTTTTCAAGATGCTTGTGGAACATTTGAATGGAAAGGCCATTCATGTCATTATTGTGCTTATTAAATGATCTGTTTTTAATTCTACTGTTTCTGCTACATGACATGGATTTACCGTCACATTTGCATTGTGTGTCAATCATAGCACATTGTTGTTGTTAATCCTTGCCCTCCGGCATGTCGATCATGGCAGGCACGCCCATTCCTGTGCGAACTCGGTGGTGGGTTAATACACTTCAATTTCGCCTAATATGGAATGACTGAAAAACTGT
The DNA here is from genome assembly GCF_019279795.1 of Protopterus annectens. Classification (NCBI taxonomy): domain Eukaryota; kingdom Metazoa; phylum Chordata; order Ceratodontiformes; family Protopteridae; genus Protopterus; species Protopterus annectens. Next base: position 494,608,161 of record NC_056732.1, read on the forward strand.
CAAGTTCATAGATAATAGGTATCTGATACAAAACAGGGCACACTCAGGAATGCAGAACCATATCCTCCTTAAAATGCACCAAATAATCGGCAATCAAAAGGGTATTGCAATACCAGCACTCAATTTGCATGGTGGGGAGTAGAACCCACAACCTTCTGCATTAAAAACAAGTTTACTCCCTCCTGTGCTACTAATACTTTCAAATACTTTCCCACAATACTAGTGATATCATTTGCTAAACATTTGGACATTGTAAACAGACTTGGCATATGGCATATAAACAGCACTAAACCTCTCTTCCCCTGTAGCTCTCAGCTCCTTGTAAAATGCACTTGACACACACTTTCTCGTAAAATGCACTTGACACTCAGCAATATCTCTCATCTTTGTAGCACAAAACATCTAGAAAAAGCCAAAATATATGGGGGAACAAAGGCCCAAAACCAGGGACACATTAGAAATATTACTTTTATATCTTAGAAAGTTGTTAGAATAAAAGTTTTTATTACCGTGCATTTCCTGAAAGTGCTAATACTGTATAAGCTAACAAAGTTATGAGTAGACACAAGCTATAGGCAGAGAAATGCAACAAATTCAACCAGCCAGTTAAGTTTACAGAGTCTTTACAATCAATACAGATAACAAAAACAGACCATTAATCTCACCATACTGTTATTATTAATGTAGCTAAATCAACATTTAATAAGCCAAACCTCTAAACTGATAAAACAGTTTATACTGTCTGAGGTTTACCTGCTAGGCAGGTTATTATATAGACACCAGAAACAATTAGTAAACTCACAAATACCCCTTGAATAATCATAGATAGATATAATCAAAAATAAACATTAAATGTAGAGCTAGAAATCACTACAATGCAGCTGAATACAAATACCTGCAATGGAGTATTGTTACTAAAGCAGATTTCAAAAAAGAAAAATACAGTATTGTACATTAAATAAAGATACAAAAATTACCTTAATCTGATAAAGTATCCAAAAACTTACAGTAAAACCACTGCAATAATGGCTCATACACAGCACTAAGGCTTGCAGGAGACAGTACAACAGTTAAAAGTGAAAGAAAAGAAATGCACCAAACACTGGCTGAGACTGTTTGAAGGTAGCAAGGCACTATGGGAGCAAAGAAATGAAAGTACAGGACAGGAATGTGTCCAAAAAGGCTAGGTACATGAATACATACAGAAAGTGAAACCAGACTGCATCTATCAACAGAATCCTATCAGTGGAAATGTACATAGAGTGCAATAATCAGTATTTAGACTATTATAGAATATTTTGTAATGCAAAGGAAAGGGTAAAAGGAAGAGAAATGCAAGGTAATGAGCTATAGTATAAGGTAGGGTTTACTAGATATCATAGAGTTAACACAAAGCAGCGAGAGGGGGTAAAAAGGAAGGAAGGAAATTTAAGGGGGGGGACAAGTATTTGCAGAGAAATAGAGGTGAACAGGAAGGGTGATGATAAAGGTGGTGCCCCGTGGTGTGCAGAGAGCCTTACAAAGAATGTATAGGTTACAGGAGAATAATAAAATTAATTTCAAACATTTATTTTATTTCTGTGTGCTGCAGACTGGAGATTTAAAGCACTGGGTTGGTGAAGATGATACTTGAAATTCATGTTGGGTGATTTGTAGACTTTCAAAACCTTAATCTGCTAAAGTATCCGAACACTTACACTAAACCCACTGAAATAATGGCTCATGCACACAATTAATGCTTGCAAGAGAGAGTAAAGCAATTAAAAGTGAAAAAAAAAAATATCATGGCTTATCAAGTAGAGGCCACACACTTTGCACAGGCCACTGAGTTTGCAGATGCTGAAAATATGGTTGGTTTCACCTCTTATTACGCAATTTGCAACAACAACCAAACTTTTGTAGACATCAAATACCATTGGGGTTGTAATAGAATTGTATAACAGTTCAAATGACAGCCTGGTCCTAGATATAAAGTCTCCCAATATGCATTAACTGCTGCTGAGGGTATTTCACACACACAAACACGCATGCACACATGCACACACACACTATCAAAAACCACTCCCAGGATTCAGCAAACTTCTGTGCAAGAATAGCTTATTCTTGCATGGAAGGGACTGTTCCCATGCTGCATGGCAGCGCTCCATGCATATGTATGAAGGTGCACCGCCATGCTCTAAAACGGACATGGTTCTGTGTGCAAGTGCAGGGGGGGTATCCGAGAGCAGTGCTCTTACAATACACATGCCCCTTGCACTCGAGAATTGCTGTTCAGCAATTCAAAATAAATGAAAATCTCCATGGACACTTTAGTGTCTGTGTAGAAAATAAAAGACAGCCATACCTCTCAACTTTACAGATCATCACAGAATGTCCAGATTACTGCTTCATATTTTTGGTGTGTTCCCCTAAAATCTGCACCTGTCTGGAAAATAGCTGTGGATTGAAGTCATTAAATAATGACAAATATATCAGTTTAAGAGTCTACATCCTCAGAAAATACATGCTAATCCAAAGCCTGTCATGCTATCAATGTTCTATGTCTCAAACAGTAATATTTAAAACATATTCCTTATTTTTTCCCTGTGTGCAAGAAAGTTTAAGGATAACTGTGTGGGTTTGCCCGGTATGTAGCTATGCATAGCAGAGTTTAAACACCAAAAGAAGCTAAATAGAAATATACACAATACTAATAGTGAAACTGGAGTAGTGTAGTGATTTTGAGCATTCCCCTAGTGTGCAGCTAAGCACAGTGTGAGCCACACACCTCTCTATACATTTTCATGTGTGAAACACAACTAAAATGTATTTTTCATAAATAGGTAGTGAATATTATTATGTATATGCTAACCAGGGTAGTGTAGCAGCCCTGAATGTGATGTGTCAATGAAATTTAAAGTTTAAGCAAGATTTAGCATTGCTAAGCGGATTTGCCACTGATAAGTAGGACTAAGCATCTACCCCTTTAAGTAATAGTTATATTAGCTAAGCAGGTTTGCCTGCTGCTTAGCTCAGCAGTTTCAAAACTGTCCAATCACGGTAAATGGTGGAAAATTAGCCCTATTTAAACCATGCAGGTGGGAATACAGCTCATAACTAGTTGTAGCTCCCCACTGTAGGCACTATGGCAGGTGTTGGTGAAGATGTGTGCTTTCAGGCACAGCACTGGGGCATTCAGAAGTCCAGAGTCATGGTTGGACTCCTCATTAACGACCATGAAGGTTGACTGCTGCAGGACCAGTACCAGGGCTCCCAATACAAACAAAGGGCTTGGGACCAACTTGCCCGAGATCTCACCACTGCCACTGGCATTCCTCGGACTGGTGAGCAGGTCTGGCACCACTTTGCCGACTTGAAGCGGAGGAAGAGGGAGCTTTTGGACCAGTGGGTCCAAGATGCCCTAGTGGGGAATGCTCCAGCCATGTGTAAGTATTAGTCAAAATAAGTGTTCTCCAAAGTCCAGCCTGTGTATGCAATGGA
>NC_056732.1:494619140-494716640 GCF_019279795.1 Protopterus annectens
CTTATATCTGAACACAAATTAATCACCTTTGGAAATCCACAGCCCTCCCACCCCACCCCATGTACAGGTAACCACCATGAAAAGCCTTTTCAAAACTGACTATGGCCTCCTAAAATCAGAGGTGGCAAACCTCATCGCAGCCATTCAAATGGAGATTAATTGCATGACAGCTGAATCAAACAACAATGCACTCTGAACATGTACACAAATGCATGAATACCACCATACTCAATACAACCAAGACCCTCACCTCCAAAAAAAGGAAGCTGGTCTGGTGGTACCCTGCCATATAGAAACTGTACAACAGAAGGAGGGAACCAATATGGAACCAATATGGAATAAGGTGAAGTCTTAAGACTGGAAATAAACCCTTATCAGTCTCAACTAAAAGTTGAGATCCCTCATCAAATACCGCAAAGTTAGCTGTGAGAACAGAATTGGAGCACACAGTAAAGAAAACCACAAGGTCTCATACAGTTATGTAAAGAATCTGCATAGCAATACCAAGATTTCTTCTGAGCTACTAGACAATCAATGGTACCTCCCAGACTGAGCCAACAAATAATGCCAATATACTGGCTGACATCTTGAATGCAAACTTTACCCCTCTCTTCCCCCCAAAGGACCAATCACAATACCAGTTCACTGCCAGGCACCCAGTATTACTGCAGTACAGGTTAAAACACCACTGTCCAAGGCCAATAATACAGCTTCTATGGGACCTGACAATATCCCTGGCTGTATTCTACATGAACTACAGAGTGACCTGGCACCTCACTTGTGTGCCCTGTTCAAGCACAGCCTCACCTCAGGATTTGTCCCTACTGGAGTGTGCACTGCTACAGTCACCCCTTTCCAAAAACAAGGTGTGACTACAGACCCTGGGAAATACAACCCCCAAATGCCTGACAAGTATGTTATGCAAAGTTATGGACTGCATCATCATGCACCTAATAAACAGGGATATGGGAATCTGCAGACTCAGGATCCCACACAGTTTGCTTTTGTGAAGAGTAGGTCATACCTGCACATTCATCCTGGTCAACTTCTTGGCATCAGTCACCTGAGCTTTGGATGAAGGCAAGGTGGCACATACAGCCTACCTTGATCTGACCAATGCCTTTGATAACATTCCACACTCAGGATTCATGCAATAACTCACTAAGCTAGGTATCAAGCCCTATATCACTTGGTGGGAACAGAAACACAAACACAGGGGTAGATTGGACATACTGCTGTTATACATTTAGACAGTTGCAGAAGTCATTGGGTTTGTTGTAACATCCTTTATGAGGAATATGATGTTGGTAATACCAGTATATATGAGTATGGACTGACTGCATTCCCAGAGTCCATGACTGATTTACCAAGGACACCAACTGTCTGGGGAACAGACAAAACATAACAGGCAGACATGTGGCCAGTCTGTGGACAGTGTGCCAGTGGAGAGGTATGTCAGAGACATATCACTGTGAGTCATGACATCACTCACTAAATGCATGTCCACACAAACCCTGTCAATCTATCAATCCACCATGTGTATAACAGCACTGATGACATAGAATCTGTTCTATGTTCCCCATGTTGGTGTACTGTCTTCACATGTCCTGTCCTGTGATGTATTACGACCTACTGTATGTGGATTTGTAGGTCACCATCTCTGCAATGTCCCTCACACAGGCAAGGAAAAGGGGCAAGGCCCACATTAAGGAATGCCCCATATGTCGGAACTAGCAGCAGTGTCCCAACCCACAGCACAATACAATGTGGGCACAGACATAGTGGTATGGCCGTAACAATACCTGACATCTGCACATCTGTACAGAGGACAGACAGAAAGTAGATAGCCAACAGGTTATGCATTAGGATGAATGAAAAATAGATGTCTGAAACTGAAAGATATGCCATTACTACATCACAGCAGTCCTCAATGACATGTCCTAAAAACATAGTAGTCTACAGTTAATATCAACATATCAGATCAATATCCAATAGGAGGTACATAACAACATACAGCTCAAACACCAAGAACAAGATAGTCAGTACTGAGAGTCCAGCTTTGCATGCAGGGGGTGTATGGTTCCAGTACTACAATCTGCAATCTACTCTTACTTGGAAAAGTACTGCTAAAAGTAATAACTTAATGATACAATACGGGGTTAAACTATATTTGTCAGCCAGTGCACTGTAGCTGGTGTGACATGCAAGTGTGACTGCATATATCCTGGGATGCTACCAAAGTATGAAACAAATACAAATTGAAAAGATTGTGGTACTACCCATGTATAGTCAGGTGTCCCATACAGTAGACTCACACCTCTTGCTACTGTAATGACAGCACATAGAAGCATGTTATGTACATGGAATTAAATACACTTATTAAAGATGTCATTACCCTGCTATTTTATCAGACTGGAATGTGATCAGTGGTTACCAGGGCTGAGCTATGCATAGCAGGTGTAAGCATTGTCTAAATGTAAATGCTAAGCAGATTTGCGTACTGGTAAGTGAAGCCTACATGATGTAAGCGCCTATTCATTTAACCATACATTAGCACTGCTTGCCATCATGCAAACCAGTGAAAACACACTTAAAGCTGTTCAAAACTGCCTTAATCACTTTATATTCAGCAGTCTTTGTTCTGCCCAGCAACAAAAGAAACAGCTATTGAATGCAGGACCCTATATACCATCATCCAAGGAATTTACTAGTAAGCCATCTCAGTTGTATGATTTTAGGATATTTTCTCAAGCATACCCTTCTTTACAGCCACTTTACAATAGGGAACAGACACTGCAATTAGGAAGGATTGATATCTATATATATATATATATATATATATATATATATATATATATATATATATTAATAGTTGTGTTGTGTGCATGTGTATGTATACAAATAAATATGTATATATATATATATATATATATATATATATATACATACATGCACACACACACACACACACACACACACACATATATATATATATATATATATATATATATATGTGTGTGTGTATATACATATATATATATATATATATATATATATATATATATATATATATATATATATATATATATATATATATATATATATATATACACATGCACACACACACACACACACACACACACACACACACACACACACACACACACACACACATGTCCCAAAATGCCCATACAGACATATGCTGCTTATAGAACACCCACAATTGGGGCAGCATACACAGTTGGATACCAAAGCAGCCATGACACCAACCCCTACAGTCCAAATAAATAATTGAGCAGTACACTGCTACAAAATCATGATGGACCATACACAGTGACCAGACATACAACAGTCTCTTAGCAAAACAATAAAAAAATGTCTGAACATAGCAAAGAAAAATGCATCCAGCCAGTAATTCTCACATGTTTATTATACTCTGAGGTCTTGGCCAAAGCCTTCAAAGAGTAAAACATTACCAGAAATGCATGCATTAATCACAAGAAGCAATTGACACCTAATTACATAATTGAATACACCGCCTCCATCTACACTCTTCATTTAACACCCTACGGGATGAAGTATCTCAGTTATTATTAATACATTGAGTCTGTTCATAACTATTGTCCTTTTATGAATGTTCCATCAAACTGAGGAACAGACTTTTTCAGAAACAGTACCTTGGGACCCACTACTGTCCCCATGGTGAGATTTATTCAAATGCAGTTCAATAGAACCGTTATATTTCTTATTGGTAATATGTCTCACATGTTCTAACAACCTAGTTTTAAAACATGTGTTACTGTCCCCCACATAAAATATGTTACAAGGGCATCTAAGAGCATTCTCTATACACCAACTTGAATGTACAGATTTCAAAATGTTTCTCAGCCTTTCCCCTCAACAGGAATTACAGCACTAAATAACAATAGACCAGTATACCTATCAACCACCTACTGTATGACATCTGGACAAAGTCTGACATAATTTATGGACAGAGGCCCAAATACATGGCCATACTTGAAATATTGCTGTTATACACTGAGAATGTTGCTGGTGTTACAGGGTTTGTTGTAACATATCTTTTCTGAGGGATAAAAAGTCAGAAAAACAAATGGATGTTACCATTTACAGAATTCAATCACCAGAGCATGCCACTGTTTTCCCAAGGACAACACCTGTCTTTGGAACAGCCCAGACATAACAGGCTAACCTGTGGCTATTATGTGGATGGCCCTACAGTTGAGAGTTATGCATAGACTTAACATTGTCAGACTGAAACTCATGCAGAAGTAGCATGTGCAGACAAACCCTGTTAAACTAGCAGTATTCCAAGCATATAACAGCAATATTCACATTCTGCTCCTGTGTCTTGAACATCCTTCACCATTTAGTTGGCTGGTCTCCACAAGTCTTCTTGTAAGAGGTAATAGCTCACATAACTCCAGGATGTCCTCCTCACAAGTAAGGGAAAGGGCCAATGCCCACATGGAGTACTCATTTATAGGAGTGTGTTGCCATGACATTGGCTATTGGAAGAGCTACACAGCTGTTCTGCATTCATTTAGCAAGTGGGGAACCCCAATAGGCACACAGGCCATCACCTGATCATGAGCATCACCTGCAAAAGCTATGCTGCCACCTACTCAAACCAACTCTATCTCTCTATCACTGTAGTGCACAGAGAGAGAAATAGTTGGAGAGAGAGAGAGAAATACATGAAATATAAAGTGGAAAAGGAAAGAAAGAAAAAAGGTAAGTGGAACATGTAAGCAAGTAATTGAATGTAGTACTTGGTATGTAGTAATGGGAGATATGATTTTGGAGGAATATATGCCCCAACAAGACTTGCTGTGCTAATGTCCTGCTAAAAAGCTGCTATGAACATAGCATCTGTCCCTCCCTGCAGTGGGAGATATTGCAGGCATACCTCTCCCCTGTACAAATCTTCACATAATGTCCACATGTTACCATCATATATTTTTGTCTGTTACTCCTGAAATCTGTATTTTTCTGGCAAATAGCTGAGGATTGAAGTCACCAAGTAATGACAGACACTTGAGTTTAAGACTCCACATCCTTAAGAATATTCACCATAATGCAAAATGTATCATTCTATGACCTTCTTATGTTTGTAACAGGAATATTTAAAGTCTGTCCCTATTTATCCCCCATTACTTTAGGCTTTGTCCAGATGTGATGCTCTGAGAGATTGTGAAGTGGGATCACAGCTCAGGACCCTGACTCACCCTAGGAAAGGACAGCTTATATATGACAGTCACAGGGGTGTCTGTCAAACAGTTGTGATGTGCCACTGCTAGGCCAGTTAATGGGATGTTTTCCATATCCATGTTACCTGCGATTATGAGTATGACACATGTTTGCCTTGCAAAAGTAAGAGACCTGTAGAAGGCATGTGCATTGTAAAGTACTGTTGCAGACATGTGTTGAACTGCATGTGATATACTGAATTAATAACATTCAACTGTACACTGTTCTGCTGGACAATAAGCACATTTGTGACTGATATCCGTAGTCACATACACATATACTTCTATTATGTCAGCCATACCATTGGCAAGTCTGTGAGCTATGACATTGTAACATAATAGCCTACTTATGACTGTTGGACATCTTCCAGATTATCACAGTGATGTCAAACCCTACTGTGCAATCAACTTACTAATTTATGGTGCAGCTATATTAATACAGTATCAATACTGATGTCCCTTTTGACACCCATTTATGTGTGCCATTGACCAGACATATTGCTGTAATTGGTTGAGAAGTATGATTGAGCAGCAAGACTGTAAATACAGTGTGCCATACTAACATACAACAGAAATGTATACCAGGTATCCCCTGAGCACATGTAAGTATGTATGCATGTGTTCAGGTGGATGGCACAAAACTAATCACATGGGTTTTAAGCATTCAGGTACATAGGTTGTGCATGTTGCACATGTGTGTAATATCAGTGTCACTGCATACAACAGACATAAATGTGTACAGCTACTGGTTGTTGCATTGCTCTGACACTGATGTGGGTGCAAGCGTAGGCATGATTATCAGGTATTAATCAGAGAAGTGTCCACCTGTTATGACCCTCTGTCCATGCTTACCACTACCAGTTATATCAACATCTGTATATGGTGGATATCACAACTGTACTCACCCCAGTTGGAATGCCAGGTGTGTGTGCTGTATGAAAATCAGACCACAGAAGATAATTTCATAATGTTTCTCTTCTTGAATGTAACCCCTAAGCTGTACAATTCCATTGAAATACAATCAAAGGTGTTTCTAGGAAGGTGAGCAACTATTGCCAAGTGAAGAGATGCTGTGATGTTAAAGTCCAGACCAAGACAGATGAATGCTGTAACCATCTCAATAGGTGCATACACAACATATCAGTTTAAGGGTGTGCACAGTCAGTCAACTGGCTTGTTGTACTGAGTATTATTTCCATATGTTTTCACAGCCCAGATTGTTATGTTTTCAATTAAATTGTACAGGCTATAAGTCATACTACAAGTGTGAATTTTTATGAAATGAGTTATTGTGGTGTCATGTTCCAATTGCACAAATACCAGGCAATGTATCAGGGTGTGTACCCTTTATATCAAATGTAACTATATGGACACAGCAGTACCTGACCTGTAAATATAGCTTCCACCAAGGTAGAGTAATCCATTTTGGTGGACAGCAGCAATACACAAACTATATAATAGGTTGCTGCATTGGCTGTACAGGGACACATAGGTGCAGGCAACAATTTGGAAGCAAGTCCACCTATATCTGAGCAATCATGTAAGTTCACAGGTGACTTACTGTAAGGCTGACTATGACAATAAATCAGACATATCCACACCACCAAGTACAACTGCAACTGTGTCTCAACATATGTTGTAAGTCTCAGAGTAAGCAACACAATTCACCCTGTACTGGAGGTAAAGAACACCGCATACACACATGCCATGGATATAGGCAACCTGCATCACACAGGTTAAGTGGAAACATCACCACCCTGTCCAGCCCAGTTGTACAGGGGGATATGCACGTCAGCCACACTCCTCCCCTCAGCAATGGTGAGCATGTACATATTGCCTACTGATGGCAACAACAGGCTATCTACATGGGGCATAGTAACATCGCTGTCTGCCTCCTACATGAACACAGGCATGTGCTCACAGCTCCATCACACACCACAGTCAAACACAATCCTGCCACCATCCCCACACCATCCACATGGAAGATGCCCACTGTCAACCCTCTACACAGAAATGAATGGAGAATAGAGGTTTATGCAATCAAGTGTCCAACACTGGGGGAATAAGATAGCTCAGGAATAGGTGTATAATGCAAGCTGCTATAGCAATAATAGCTTGGAGGGTTTTGGTGTAGTGTGGATTATTTGCAAGTAATAACCACTGTTGATATGCATTTTGACAACCGTATGAGGCCCTGTGACCTTTTTCCTGTTTATGTCTTCCAGGTAACATGCAGAGTGCTCGCCTACCAGCATTCTCTCTCTGGGAAACTGACATCATCTCCCCATATGTGATTGGACATTATGCCCTGTTATTTGGATGGAAAGCAAAAGATGTGTGGGAGAGGACTGCCCTGTGGAGCAGTGTGGTCCACAGGGTAAATGATGGTGGTCTGCACAGCAGAACTTATGAGCATGTGCAGCATCAGGCCACTGACCTCATCTGCCATGCCTGTCAATGGGCTGCTGCTGTACTGAGGGACTGGCTAGCCACAGGTGGGGGTCCAGCCATCCAGCCCCCACTGACAATTATCGAGGAGCTCCTTGCCAAACTTGTGGCACATGCCCAATGCACAAGCCATGACACTGAGGGAAGTATTGTGGATGTGGGTTGCACACAAACACACTGGACAAGAAGCATGCAGGTAAGGGCCCAGTGGGGATTCGTACACTAATATATCAGGTGTACATGTATCTGTATTGAATCTACATGCATGTGTCAGGTCCAGTTTCAGTTGTGGATGGGGTTTTCTAATACACAGAGGTGCACATCTATGGTGAGGACAGAACATTGTGTACTATTGGGGTTAGTACTATAGATGTGCAGACATGCTGCATCCATCTTGTACCAAGGCCACATGTGAGTCTGCTGACAATAACTCCCTCTCACAACTATCTAGGACCCTCTGGTCTGCATATGGGACAGCAGCCTGAAGCTGGTGAGTATGACATCATTCTGTTGTTGCCTGGAAATACCCCAGGCATGTGAAGGACAAGCAATTTACCATGCACATACCCATCAGTAATAGCTATATTGCTTTATGTAATAGCTATATTGCTTGTGCATGTTCACTTTTTCTGGGGTTAACTGCATTGCATCACAGTGGTCACCACAGGGGCCTATCTGACATGAATTCAACATTCCTGTAGCATACCTCACAACTTGTCAGTGCCAAGACATCTAGACAGAGGCCAGCAAAATGGGCTGGACAGACTGCCTAAGGTAGCATTGTGCATGACACATTAGTGGTATACAGTGGATATAAATTGTTTACACACCCCTCTTAAGATGAAAGGTGTTCCTGTTACATACTAATTAGGACCACAGTATGACAGTCCACACCTCTTCCAGCCTGTAATGTGACCCATAACAGGAACAGTTCACCCGTAAAACCATGCATCTGTACTCGTGTATTGCACCTACAAGGCTGGCCATCTTTGAGGCTGGCAGATGTTGCATCAGCATGATGTTTCAGTCAGGTATGATAGCTCATGCTGCCATATGTGTCAGTACACTCACTGTGGCCTATTTGGCTATAATATCATATACATAGTCATTGTTAAGGCACACAGACAACTTCCGACCACGTATAGGTTGCAAACATATGGATATGCCAGACACATCTGTACAGAGGACTGTACAGTGGTTTAACCTGCTGAATGTGAGGCAGATACTGTTACCACACTATATAAAATAATGGCAGCAGGAGGTGTTCACCAGCCATGTATGGTAGACACATCAAAATGGTATAAACCACACAATATCTGATCCTCACACACACGCAAATAGTTGCCAGCATTAGGATGAGAACTCCTGCCTATCTAGGTATTCCTACTATAGTGCTACACAGTTATCAGATGCACCACAGAGCTTATACATTTCCACCTCATTCAAAGGTATTTCTAAGGTGGATGACATCAGCTGGACTACTAAATTGAAGTGAATGGAAGTGTAAAAGGTAATACATAGGTCAAAAATGGTATAAGCCAGACAGTACATGATTCCCACACACACACACACACACACACACACACACACACACACACACACGCACACTTGCCAGTATTGGTATTAGATCTCCTGCCTATCTAGGTATGTCTACTATAGTGTTACACAGTTACCACACACACTACAGAGCTTACTGAACTTTCACATGGCCAAAGCTGCTGCTAACTGCACAGCTGTGGTAAAGTATTATAGGTGGCAGACAGTCTGCCTTCTGTTCCACCCATACATCATGCTAGTTCTTCCTGTCTTGCACTTCAGCTAGCATTATGGCTTGGTACTTCACCAAGTTATTGTATCAAGAAATGTGGCACACCTGGGAGCCATCAGCAGTAGTCGTTCATCACAGATGTAGCCTCAGTACTTACTAGTTATGGCCACCCTTCCTGGAATGTTTGTAAAGCAGTTATTTGTGCTTTCACCCATTAACCCAGAGCACTTGTCCATTCTGAGGCATTGTTGCAACTGCCTCATGTACACAGACAACCCTCCCATCTAAACTCCAACAGTCAGACCTGTGTGGGTTACCCATATATCACCCAATGTGGACATATGCACTCTCCAGCAAAGACTGGATTAGCAGGTCATGACGATATGATCAACACCTGCACCACACCATGTGGAACATGTAGCTCACCATGACACCCACTTTGACAGCCATGACATATAGTGAAAAGCCACACACCCACCTTCCCAAAGGCACTCAATGGACATTTACTAAAACAGCACAGACCAGCAAGGCAGACACCCACTCAGACACTGTGATGAGGCATATGCCAAGGGACACATATTTAACCTAAACAGTGTGCCCCTCAACCTAGGCTCCTAAGGCTAACCACCTTGACCAATACAGTGACCATAGGCAACTCAGTACTGAGGCACACACATATCCCACTCACTAAGTTGAATATGGAGGTAACAGCAAAATATGTATCACATGCTGGCATCCAACACATGACACAGCCAGTCATGACACTCCAGAACAACTATGAGTATCACTTTGTATCCATGTGGGTGTAAATGACTTGGGAAACACCTCCCTGGACTACATGACAAGAGACATGGTTGAACTCTCTGATTATGTGGTCCAGGCAGGTGTGACAGTAGTCCTGGGCAGTGTACATCTGTCACCCAGAATGATGCTGCGGTACTATCAACAGATTAACTGCAACATTGTCTTATGTATTATGTCTCATTCTCAGGGGATCCAGTACCTCTCTGCTTGGGATGACATGATTGACAGAACCCAATGTCTTGCCACAGATGTCCTACATCTGTCACTGCTGGGTTTCCAGGTACTGGCTAAGTGTCTTGCCACCCCTATGATGCCTTATTAGGCAGTGTTACTAATGTTATTACCACCATAACAGCTACACATGTATGCAGTTTGAGGGTCATGCTGCTCAACAGTAGATATCTAACTGTCAGGATGCAGTCAGTCATAGCAGTCAGAGTGGAGGACACATGTCTGCTGTAATGGAGAGGTGGTTCACATCAGCAGACAGCAGGCCTGCAGTATCAGGCTATGATGCATTCCAGAGCTGTCAGCCCCCAAACATGGACCACACCTCCTCAGGTAGTGTTGTCTCCATACTCATTATGGCTAGGAACACCTCCAGACTAGTATCCCAGCATAATGCATTGGAGATACTTCCATTACAACTGTCTTGGGGTAATAGTGCAATCCAGACCATAGCCTCTTATGGATCCACATTTATGCCCCTAGAAAGTTAATGCACATTCCTCAACACCTTACCATTTATGATGGTCCAACACAACACTGACATAGTATGAATCTTCAACTACCCCTCCATCACCTGGGGAAAGTAGGCAAGCACCAGTACAGTGGCCCAACACTTCTGGGATTCATCATTTCCATTGCCCTGGACCAGCTCATACTGACCCCTGGTAGAGGTTGCAACAACCTTGACCTGTGCTGACTATTTAAATATGGGACTGTTGCTCATCCACAGATGTCAATCCCTGCATGGTGAGATTCACACAGGCTGTAATCAACATGGAACTCAACATGTAAGCCACATCCCCCACAAAGGTACCCACATTGCAAAACCTCTCCAAAGCTGACTTTGCAGCCATGAAAACAGGGGTGGATGTCTTCACTACACCCATGGCAATCAGAAACAGCTGCATGACTGTGGAATCATACACATAGGCACTGTACAAACAGGCACATGAATGCATGGTACTAGAAAGAGTCAACCAAGCCCAGGCACTGTCCTCCAAACACTGGGAGACAATGTGATGGTCCCCTGCCATTACTAAACTGTACATCAGAAGGAAAACACTGTTGCAGAAAGGCGGTGTCCCATGATGGTTGAACTCCCTTATTAGCCTCAAACACTACTTTGGACCCCTTATGGAATCCCCTACAGGCATCTATGATGGCAGAGATGCAGCAGACACTGACAACAGTCACAACAGCCTTTGATAGTTACATCAACAACTTCCTCCAGCATTAAACACAAGTGCTGCAAGTTACTGCACAATGCTAATACCTATCCTGAAACAACAGATATTGGCCACAGTCTTGGCAACACATTCAGTGCCACCTTTACCCCTCTCTCCTCCACAACTGAAGTGCTGAGTAAATATGTTCTCACATGCTGTACCCCATTTCCATTCTAGGCATCTGTGTGTCACCAGGATGTGGCCCTGCAGCAAGACCATGGGGGATGGCAGTGTGGTAACACATCCACCATGTCATAGGCAGGGTACAGTATGTGCATGGAAATTCCAGTCTGTAACATAGTGATTGCATATGCCTCACATATTATAGGGCTGAGGGTTGTACATAGGTATAAGTTGATTTACAACATCTGTTGTAGAATGGAGAATGGCACGTGTTGTGGTTTGGACACACTTCCGATTGCTAATAGCAACAGTCACAGGGGATATTCATCAATCAAACACACTGAGATTACTGTTCACACACACACACACACACACACACACACACACACACACACACACACACACACACACACACACACACACACACACACACACACACACACACACACAGTTGCCAGTACTGAGATCCATTGCATCATAGGTGTGTAGTAGGTGAATGGGGCTGAAGGCTCTACAAGGCTAGCCCAAGGGAATACCCTGGCATCGGGCCACATGAAAATAGTATTTACAAGGGCTGGTGTGTCTCAGGAGTATAGTCACTGGAGTGGTCCTCTGGGGTGGGTATTTTATTCCCCATCCACTCATCCAGATTTCTATTGTGGGTGGCCAGTGATGTGCACTGCTTCACATGTATGTGATTTATATTCCATAACATGGACAGTGTTTAGATTGTGCACATGTCCCACATGCATGTTCTTTTAAGTGTGGAAGTGTGCTTGAGGTCCCTGGGGCATGTTGTGTGGATAGATTGGTATCTTCAGAAGGAGCATTCCTGACCTTGTTTGTTGAGAACTGACTATGTAACTGAGGTAGTCACGGCACCTACATAGACAGTATGATACAGGGATTCATTGGAGTTATTGGCATCTCTCCATACAGGGCATGTGTAAAAGACATCGTATTCCCTTTGTGGGGTACATTTGATGACTCTACAGTTGTTTCAGGTGTCCAGTGGGGAAAATGGCAAAAGGGCCACTGTACACATTGATTGGGCTACTAAGGGGATGGAACAGGGTGCCATGTCTGCTGGATAACACACAGTCAGGAGATGTTACACATCAAGGTACTTTCTGATGTCAGTGGCACTGTTGTGGTCAACAAGCATGTAGTCCACTACAATCACACTGTGGGTACGATCTGTGAGGCAATTTGCAGGAGAACTACCGATATAGTGGTTGCTGCCTAGCCAAGCATGTTTGTCTATGATCCATGAGTGGAGAGTGGTCTCTGAGTATTAGAAGGATTGTCTGTATTGTTCACTAATCCATACTGTCACATAGTCAGTGCACATGGCACTAGACATTTAGGGCTGTGGATTGTCTACACCAACCTCTACAGTGTTTGACAACTGGTGGCCTTGTAATGTGGACATTGTGGTATATACTAGGTCTTCAATATAATAGTTTAGCAAACCCCCCAATGATCCTGTTATTACACAATCACACCAACACCCACACAGAATACTGATGACAAACACACACACACTCACTTGCCAGTACTGAGTTTCAAACCCCTACCTAGCTATGTATTACTACTAAAATGTTACACATTTATCTCGCCACTGAGTTTATAGAATGGATGCTGTCCCAAGGTACTTCTAAGATGAGGAACATCACCAGCCCTTGTAAATACTGGGATTGGATGATGTAGTGGGTGAGAAGATTTCACAAAATATTTTACCCTATGCACAAATTTATATTTGCCAGAAATGAGGTTCAAACCTCTATATGACTATGTTTTTGGACCATTATGGATACACATTTACTGCATGCACCATTGACCTTATATGGTTTATGGTTTCCAAGAGGTACTTCAAGGTGAAAGCTATCTGCAGGCCTATTAAAGTCAGGCACCGAGAAGTGGACTGGGTGTAAATGGGGCCAAAATCTTAAAGGTACAGACATATATTTGTACACACACACAAACACTTGCCAGGCATAAAATTTAACCCCCCCCCCACCTACGTAGTTATTGCTACAACATGGCTCTGCATTTATCACACTCACCAAAGAGATTATAGGTAAAGCATTATATAAACATACTTCTAAGGTGAGTGACATCAGCAGCATTGCTAAAGGAGGAGTAAGGGAAGTGTAGTAACTGTGTATGACCAAAAAATCAAGTGTTTACAGAGACACACACACTCTCACACAAACACACACTTACACAATTGCCAGAACCAGGAGCAGAACTCCTACCTAACTAATTTGCTATACTATAGTATAACACAGTTATTGCAAGCACCTTGGGGCTTACATGTCAAAGAGCTCACCAAAGGTATCTTTGAAGGTGAGTGACACCAGCAGCAATGCTGAAGGAATGGTAAGGGAAGTGTAGTGTGTGTGAATGGCCTCAGCCATATTCATCTAGAAACACACACACACACACACACACACACACACACACACACACACACACACACACACACACACACACACACACACACACACACACACTCACACACACACCTTAACATTTGACAGGACTGAAATTACAACAGCTACATGGATATATATTTGGACTGTAATGTCAAACAATTATCACAAGCACTGTTGAGACTATAGGGCTGGGGGCTAACCAAAGGTATTTCTACGGTGAATGACATCAGCACCTCATGTCATATAGGCCAATGGGATGTGTACTGGGTGGGAAAGGCCTCATAATGGGATTCTCTCTGTCGCTGTCTGTTTTGCTCTTTCCCATGTCTCTGTGTGTGTATGTTTGACATATTATATTATGTTGGCCTTAGATATATGTGAATATTTCTATCCAATGTGTGTGTGTGTGTGTGTGTGAATTATCAGTGGTGTACAATTTGGTGTGTGTGCACAGACAGCTATGAATAACCAATATCTATAGTCTACTTTGTTGCGAGCCATGGGCTTCATTTCTCTAAGTGTAGGAGCATGACCAGTATGACCTTCTATTTTGAGTGTGTGCATCCATTGCAGGGAGAGTTGCACTCCATTTCAGGGTTTTATGTGCTACAGCTACACCTAGAAAACTGTTTCTGCATGATAGCTGTAGATAGGTTGCCAATATGGAGACACAACGGGCATAACATATGGGGATACTGTAACTATTGCTGTCTGAGCTGCTTGTGTGACATGTTTGATTGTAGCATAGATTTTCTGACATATGTACTGTTTTACACTGTGATGTATCATGCCATCAACTACTGATAGTTATCATGCTTTGCTCACAGTTATTACCAGGAAATACAGGATGAAGGAAGCTGAGACCAATATTCTGAAGCATATAGACTATACATTCTGGCACACACCTGCCATTGTGGTGGGGTAGGTACAAACAATAGACTGCTGGTTCTGTGTAAATGGTCCAGCACCTTGTTAATATGCTGGCTGGGGATCCCCTCCCTGTGCTTTTCTCAACTGCACAGAATGGCCATATCCTGCTGGGGCTATACCTCTCAGCTATACAGATGCAGCCAGGTTATCCAGAGACAGGACTCATATATCTGGTCAGTTTACATTCACATTATGGTTTACAAGCAGTTTTGTGTCTATTCATTCATGGGTTTGCAGTCAGGGAGTACTATTGGTGGACATTAGAGTTCAGACTTCACATACTCCATGACATCCATGCTTCTACACCCAGCCTCTATTATTCTCTCCTCTGCATAACATTATGTAAGCAATATCTGAGGTATCCCTATAGCTGGGCCTTTATCCCAGTAGTACTTATGGCCTGGTCCACTGTCCTTGCAGTAGGACATGCGGAGGCATGCTACTGGCATTTGTCAACATGGCCTTGCATTTGTTTTCTGTTTACTGTGTTAGATTGTTAGATGGGACCCCCTGACATTCCGTTCATTGGCACTATGGGTGAGGCATGGCCCTTTTCCAGAGGACTGTAGGCTATTTGAGAGTGCTGCAGGCCATCTGTTACTGCATTTCTACATGGGATTGTGTGTGTGTGGGGGGTGCACACCTGCAGACTTTAAACATTTGCAATGACCGTACTGATATTTTGGTTACTCTGTTGGCTTCCATTTTATATTGTATTGTGACTTAACATGCCAAAAGGAGACATATCAGTAAAGTACACATGGTAGATCTTAATGACATAAATTTCAGTTTCAGACTTCTTCCCCTTCAGAACTAGAATGCAACTGCCAGACCTGTTGTAGTATGTCTGTGTAGGTCTGGTGGGTGGCTGTTCACCATTGCCATCATTTTGGGACCTTAGCTCGGCCTTTCTTTATGGTCATCTACACCTATCCTGCTGGGTGAGGCTGGTGGTGGGTATGTGGCCCTCAATGACATCCATGTGTGTGACCTATTGACACCCACAGTTATTTGAGCCATCACATGTACTGTGGTGGGGGTTGTCACCTTCTGTAGTGCTGCCTAGTATGTTGACACCAATATTTGTTGTGAATTTTCTGCTGTCCCATATAACTGTCTGCTGCTATCCCATTCAGCCAATTCCCTTGTATGCTTGCATCCATATCATACCTACAACTATGAGAACATACTACTCCATTCAGTAATTGATAGGAAGGGTGATTTACCTTGTTGCTGGTCTAGTACTGAGGATGGTGCTGGAGGGCTGACTATGTTGGATGCACGTAGCACACTCCCTATACATGGTAAAGCACAGTTAGTGTCATGTTTGGCATCCCTTTTACTGTATGTGCAAGTTGGAGAGAGGTTTCAGTCCCTGGGTCCCTACAGTGTCAGTGTGTGCGCTATGCATTACCTTTTTGCCAAGACCTGGGCATACTGGGCATGCTCCTTCTGCCTACAGGGGCAGGCTCAGGATATTCCTCCTTTGAGCGCCTCTGTGCCTGTGCTGGCCTTGGCAATGGTGGGGGGCTGTGTGGCCCTGCTCTAGGTTGTTCCTGCTGCAGCTGTTTCTGCAGGATTCATATTGCGTAGCATGGCACATACTATGAACATTTGTGTACATGTAGCTGGAGAGTACTGCAAGGCTCTATTGGATATGTCAAGGCAGCGGAACCATGACTTGAGCATCCCAAACACATGCTCCACAATGATCCTGGTTTGTGCATGTGCATTATTATGGTGTTCTTGTTCGGGTGTGTGTGCATTTCTGATGAATGTCATCAGCCGTGGCTCCAGTGTGTATCCAGCATCCCGCCACAAGGTGACTGTGAGGGATGTCCCCATTGGCAAATCTCTGGTACAGCTGTGTCAGATGCCAGATGTGGGAATCTTGATAGCTTCCAGGGCAGCCAGCATACACATTCATTATTATGCCCTGGGCATCGCACATGACCTGGCAGTTGATGGAGGGGAAGCCCTTGCAGTTCATGTAGACCCTATTGTGCTCACCGGGTGGTGCTTTGATGCATATGTGCATGCAGTCTATAGCACCCACTACCTCAGGGTATTTCCTCTTTCTGCTGTTCTACTTTGCAGGGGCATGTTTATTTTGTGTGCTCTGCTCTCAGACACACCCCTTGCACTCACACATGCTCCATGTAAGCCTAGGAGGTCAGGCTGTGTGCCTTCATTAATATGCATGGCATGCTGCTGTCCACCTCCTAAGCATCTTCTTCCATGCAGGACTAAACTAGTCCTTCACGGAAGATTAGTAAATCCAGGGGTTAGTGTATAATGCACTTGCATATTGTTCAGTAACAAGGTTAGTGAGATTTTATTTTTTGATAAGGTAATATGACATATACTGTGGCACTTTCATGTGCTTTGATTAAATAGGAGTTGTTTGAATTGGGATCTGAATTTGCTGGCACTGGACGTATACTTTAGGGTTGATTGGAAGGATTGCCATGGTTTGGAAGCAAGAACAAAGAATCTATAATCAGAGCAACTGAACTTAGTTTTGGGGGTTTAGAGAACTGAGTCTGAGTTGAGTGGTCTCTGATGTTATAGCAGGTGATATCTTTGAGAAATGTAGTAGTGAGTTGAGATACAGCATCCTAATGGAGTAGTTTGAAGAGCACTGATCCTTTAAGGAGGTTTTCTATCTCTGCCACTTGACTTTAGTAAGTGTGTGGCAATGATGTTTTTGCTATGGAGAGTTGGTTATGATGCAGCATATTTTTTGAGGGGTTTGGAGTATTGTGGTGTTTCTGTTGGAGGCTGTGGCAAATAGAGGTTGGACATGTTCCAGCTGGGCAAATAAGATGCCTTTATCTATATCTGACAGGCACAGATAGAAATGAGACAACTTTGAGAGCCAAACTAAGAATCTGCTCTACTTTTCTTCTGGTTTTCTTAATGTGAGTCTGAATGTTAAGGTTTTGATTTAACTAAATACCAGTGTTCCTAAAGGAAGTGGTAGACAACCACTGTGTATCACATACAAAGATGCATATGTACACATTCATGTTAACCAGGCTACCCAGCATAACCTTTGCACTATATCTATGATCAGGCGTTCACATATATTGCTATGCATGACAACCTAGTCTGGTTACATTACATAAACATGCAAACAAAGATGTCACCTGTACACTTACATGTGTGCGCCATGTTATTCAAGTGTCATCCATAACCAGCTATTCTGGCAAACATACATATGCAGAGGGCAGATATAATTAAGTAACCACAACACACTGTTAAAATATGCACTGACAATGCATTCTAGTAAGCATGCATAACAGCATTTCATAACCATGCTATGTGTGTTCATATATGTGACATACATTATGCCAACCTGTGCAACCAGCATTTGTGTTGCCACAGGCTATTTGTTGTGCATTCCCATCAGCTGGGGTTGTGTGTTAGGCATACATTTTATGGTAAGGTGCTACAGGTGTTGCTACACAGTTCAAATATCCAGTGCCTGTAGCATTCATCAGCCTGGAACAAATAAATAAGCTGCATTGTGAATAACACAGTAATGTGTAACACTGGACATGTATGGGATGTTTGTGTGTTTTTAGCAATCATATATTTATGGGATGTAGAATGTAAAATAAAATGTAGATGTACTGTAAGTAATACAGTGGACAGAACATACATTATTAAGCGATTTGTGTGGCACAAAAGTCCAGTGGTTAATATTATGTAAAGTAATACATTCTCAAATACACTGGGATATGCATTGAAGCAGGTACTCCTGGACAGATTTGCAGACACTATGCCACTGTAAATGTGTGAATAAAATATATGACTGTGTGCCCAACCACCAACCTGTACAGAGGTGTCCATCAAGATACTAAAGGTATAGCTGATATTTGTAAGCATCAAATGTATACATGGATGGGATGTGTACTATATGTGCATAGTATGTGCATTAGTAGTACACAACTCACAATATAATCATGTTTGTGCCATGCCATGGCAACTCATACAGACCCATGAGCCCAACATCTGTGAAACATCAAAACAGCAGACAGTATGCTGTGCACACATGTGTTTTCTGTAATATGTGCTTGTCTAACTATGTTTAAGAGTCAAGTTGATGCAGTGTACTATGAAGAGTATACTTACACCTAGATTAGCTTTAATATGTAATAAAATATTGGAAAAGGATAAGGTCCATGAATCATAGAAACTATCATATGTAACTCCTATTTATAAGAAAGGAAAGAGAGGACCAGTTACAAAACTACAGGCCAATTAGTTTAACTTCACTAACTGGAAAGTGTTTTGAGAGATGCTTATTGGACCTTATGACAAATTCTGAGAATAGTTTAGATACAGTAGAAATTGATCAGCATGCTTTTACCAAAGGAAAATTAACACTAAGCAGCAGTGGCAGCTGGTGACTTCAAATCAAACGGGGACTGCAGGAGACAGCTGAATGGGTGGTGTCAATGGGAATGGGTGTGGCCAACTAGAAAGTGGAGGAGCTATGCTCACAACCACAAAAACTGTAACTTTAATTAAATACACTGCCCTAGGTGCCAAACCATCATTATGAGAGTCCAATCAAGACAAAATGAAGTGTAGAAGAAAAAAAATATTTCAATGCATTATGTAGATGGAAACAAAAAGGTTGTGAGGCATGAAAAAATAAATTACTTTTTAAATACATTACTGAAATGCCAGTCAAAATCAAGTATAAGAAAAACAAGCAGCACTCAACTCAAACCACTTCTCCTTGCACTGCAGTTCTAATTATAATTTATATTCAGCTTTATTAATGTACCAAGTAGCATGCTGAAAGCAGCAATCTCTGTGATACCCCCACTTGTAAAAATGTTTCTTATACAAAAAAGACCTGCTGCCTGACAACAACTGTTTACTTGTTTCATGGGGAAAACATAATCAAAGTAAAAAATGAAAAGCAAACAAGAAACAAGCTCAACATACATTGCTTAAAGGATTACTGCACAGGTTATGGACCACACACGATTGACTGGCATTCTGTTTAGTTTGTAGGTAAAGTCTGCAAAGATGACTGCAAGTCTCCAACAAATGTAATGAGCTTCTTAAAATAATGTAATCCTGCCCTTTATTACAAATACTGTCATATGCATTTCAATACCCAAGGCTTATACGTTATCTAGTTATATAAGTATTCTCTGCATGATGACAACAGAAAGGCTTTCAATGTTGGTAATTCTTTAACAGTATGCTTATTAAAGTTTACTTGCATCTTACAATCTCAGACAAGCTTACCTGATGGTCATTAAAGCACTGCTACTTAAACACAGAGCAAAAGGCACTTTCTGAATAATAATAAGCATAAATCAACAGTATAAAAATATGACAGAAACCAGAACATTCTGCAAAATCAAGGACAGATGAAAAGCCACTGTAGTACTGGGTCTATATCAAAAATCCAAAGAAGTAAAACACCGAACGTTAAAACATCGAACCCACAACATCGAATGATGAAAATAGCAAAGCCCCGGAACATCGAAATCTTACCTAGGGCAAGATTTCAGTGGGCCATTCCATGGCTTCGCTATTTCCTCCACTGTGTTATGAGAGTTACGGACCTTAGGGTTAGGGTGCGGGTTAAGGTAAGTGGATAGTTAGTAATGTATGTATGGTGTAGTGTAGGGTTGGGTTTTGTTAACTGTATGTGTGTGTATTAATTGCTTTGTTTGTGTATAGTTTCGTAGAGTATGTGTGTGATAGTTATGGACCTTAGGGTTAGGGTGCGGGTTAAGGTAAATGGGTAGTTAGTAATGTATGTGTGGTTTAGTGTGGGGTTGGGTTTTGATAACTGTATGTGTGTGGTTTATTTATTTTGGTGTGCTTGTGTTGTGTGTATGTTTTTGGGAACAGCAAATTTTTTCCCTGGGAAAAAAATTCGCTATTCTGAGCATTTAATGTTTTCAATATTCAAAATTCCAAGTTCGAACATATGGTGTTCGACATTTTGGAATTTCAAATATATGATATAGACCCGTAGTACTTGTGTCTACCTTGGATGGGGAGATACTCTGCACATTTACACTGCATGACTGCTCCTTGCCTTGCTTGGACACATCCAGAGTCACTACATAGAGGAGTGGGGTGCAACAAGTATATCACAATTTGAAATGTCTCTGGCTGACTGCGATGGCCCTGACACATTTGTCATACCTCTCAACCTCAGAGCAAGAAATCTGGACAAAGCAATGCACAGAAGTGGGCCAAAGACCCAAAAATAAGGACAATTTTTAAATATTAATCTTATAAACTTATTAAGATAATGGTCTTGCATTAGTATGAATTTTCTGAAAGGTATGAAATCTGAAACTGAAATGTCTGTCATTATTTTCTAACTTCAGTCTTTAATGATTTGCCACTAATTTGCCAAAATACACAATTTTATGAAAAATGGACCAAAAATGTAATGCAAAAATATAGAAACTTCAACTTTGGCCAGCTAAGATCTAGCTGTATTCAACTGGATGTATAAGAGAATTTAAGTACCTTTTATCTGCGCATTTTTCAAATAATACAGCATTTAAATTGAGTTATTTGTGTTATATTGAATATTAACTGAACTGGAAGTTTTGACTCTGCTTGCTAGATTTTATTGCTGTTAGTAATTGCAGGCAGGGAAGTCTCATTCATTGATAGCCTGTCACTGCCTATTTAAGTGGTACATTTAGGAATATTTTCTGCTTAAAAACTTCAGCTTTGGCCGGCTAAGATCTAGGTGTATTCAACTGGATGGATAAGAGCATTTAAGTACCTTTTTTTCTGCACATTTTTCAAATAATACGGCATTTAAATTGAGTTATTTGTGTTACATTGAATATTAACTGAACTGGAGGTTTTGACTCTGTTTTGTCAGTTAGTGCTTGCTAGATTTTATTGCTGTTAGTAATTGCAGGCGGGGAAGTCTCATTATTGGTAGCCTGTCACTGCCTATTTAAGTACCTTTCATCTGCGCATTTTTCAAATAATACAGCATTTAAATTGAGTTATTTGTGTTACATTGAATATTAACTGAACTGAACAAGTATATCACAATTTGAAATGTCTCTGGCTGACTGCGATGGCCCTGACACATTTGTCATACCTCTCAACCTCAGAGCAAGAAATCTGGACAAAGCAATGCACAGAAGTGGGCCAAAGACCCAAAAATAAGGACAATTTTTGAATATTAATCTTATAAACTTATTAAGATAATGGTCTTGCATTAGTATGAATTTTCTGAAAGGTATGAAATCTGAAATTGAAATGTCTGTCATTATTTTCTAACTTCAGTTTTGAATGATTTGCCACTAATTTGCCAAAATACACAATTTTATGAAAAATGGACCAAAAATGTAATGCAAAAATATAGAAACTTCAACTTTGGCCGGCTAAGATCTAGCTGTATTCAACTGGATGTATAAGAGCATTTAAGTACCTTTTATCTGCACATTTTTCAAATAATACGGCATTTAAATTGAGTTATTTGTGTTACATTGAATATTAACTGAACTGGAGGTTTTGACTCTGTTTTGTCAGTTAGTGCTTGCTAGATTTTATTGCTGTTAGTAATTGCAGGCGGGGAAGTCTCATTATTGGTAGCCTGTCACTGCCTATTTAAGTGGTACATTTAGGAATATTTTCTGCTTAAAAACTTCAGCTTTGGCCAGCTAAGATCTAGCTGTATTCAACTGGACATATAAGAGAATTTAAGTACCTTTTATCTGCACATTTATCAAATAATATGGCATTTAAATTGAGTTATTTGTGTTACATTGAATATTAACTGAACTGGAGGTTTTGACTCTGTTTTGTCAGTTAGTGCTTGCTAGATTTTATTGCTGTTAGTAATTTCAGGTGGGGAAGTCTCATTCATTGATAGCCTGCCACTGCCTATTTAAGTGGTACATTTAGGAATATTTTCTGCTTAAAAACTTCAGCTTTGGCCAGCTAAGATCTAGTTGTATTCAACTGGACGTATAAGAGAATTTAAGTACCTTTTATCTGCACATTTTTCAAATAATAAGGCATTTAAATTGAGTTATTTGTGTTACATTGAATATTAACTGAACTGGAAGTTTTGACTCTGTTTTGTCAGTTAGTGCTTGCTAGATTTTATTGCTGTTAGTAATTGCAGGCGGGAAGTCTCATTCATTGATAGCCTGTCACTGCCTATTTAAGTGGTGCATTTAGGAATATTTTCTGCTTAAAAACTTCAGCTTTGGCCGGCTAAGATCTAGCTGTATTCAACTGGACGTATAAGAGAATTTAAGTACCTTTTATCTGCACATTTTTCAAATAATATGGCATTTAAATTGAGTTATTTGTGTTACATTGAATATTAACTGAACTGGAAGTTTTGACTCTGTTTTGTCAGTTAGTGCTTGCAAGATTTTATTGCTGTTAGGAATTGCAGGTGGATAAGTCTCATTCATTGATAGCCTGTCACTGCCTATTTTAGTGGTACAATTAGGAATATTTTCTGCTTAAAAAGTTCAGCTTTGGCCGGCTAACATCTAGCTGTATTCAACTGGACGTAGAAGAGAATTTAAGTACCTTTTATCTGCAGATTTTTCAAATAATACGGTATTTAAATTGAGTTATTTGTGTTACATTGAATATTAACTGGAAGTGTTGACTCTGTTTTCTCAGTTAGTGCTTGCAAGATTTTATTGCTGTTAGTAATTGCAGGTGGGGAAGTCTCATTCATTGATAGCCTGTCACTGACTATTTAAGTGGTACATTTAGGAATATTTTCTGTTTGAAAACTTCAGCTTTGGCCGGCTAAGATCTAGCTGTATTCAACTGGACGTATAAGAGAATTGAAGTACCTTTTATCTGCACATTTTTCAAATAATACAGCATTTAAATTGAGTTATTTGTGTTACATTGAATATTAACTGAACTGGGAGTTTTGACGCTGTTTTGTCAGTTAGTGCTTGCTAGATTGTATTGCTGTTAGTAATTGCAGGTGGGGGAAGTCTCATTCATTGACAGCCTGTCACTGCCTATTTACGTGGTACATTTAGGAATATTTTCTGATTAAAACTTCAGCTTTGGCAGGCTAAGATCTAGTTGTATTCAACTGGACGTATAAGAGAATGTAAGTACCTTTTATCTGCACATTTTTCAAATAATACGGCATTTAAATTGAGTTATTTGTGTTACACTGAATATTAACTGAACTGGAAGTTTTGACTCTGTTTTGTCAGTTAGTACTTGCTAGATTTTATTGCTGTTAGTAATTGCAGGGGGGGGAGTCTCATTCATTGATAGCCTGTCACTGCCTATTTAAGAGGTTTATTTAGGAATATTTTCTGCTTAAAAACTTCAGCTTTAGCCAGCTAAGATCCAGCTGTATTCAACTGGATGTATAAGGGAATTTAAATACCTTTTATCTGCACATTTTTCAAATAATACAGCATTTAAATTGAGTTATTTGTGTTACATTGAATATTAACTGAACTGGAAGTTTTGACTCTGTTTTGTCAGTTAGTTTCTCACCCACCCTCCCTGTTTTTGTTTTGGTGTTAGTCTTGGAGGCTTTGAAACCACCCACCCCTCTTGTAAGTTTGTGTTTGGATACTCCTTCTGGGCCCATCTCATTTGCTCACTCAATTGAGTGCAGTGAGATCATATTCTGATTTCAGGCACTCCTACTGTGTACAAAGAGAGCATCTGGTAAAGAAAAAAAAATTTAAGCTTGTTTCCTGCCTTTCCTGTAAGTGGTCTAGATGGTTTGTAGGCTTCTGAGCCCCCAAGCCTTTCTGTTTTGGAGGGAAGCCTTCTAGCTTAATTTTGTTTCTTGGAACTAGCCAGTTTTCTAGTTTCAGCACTCAATTCTGTTTCTTTGAACTCAGCACTTGTTCAGAACTCGTAAGCACTAAATAAGTTGCAAATTACTACAGCACTCAACTTTCCGCACTTGTCTTGAGGAAAGCAATTTTTAGTACTTAATAAATAAGCACCTATCCCAGCCTGTCTAAGGGTCAGCTCCCGGGGATTTCTCCCGTCTACCTGATGAATCTGGGCATCTTGGGGCAATGCAGCAATTGCCTCATGTACACAGACAACCCTCTCCTCCTACCACCCAACACTACAACTTGTGAGAGATGCACTTATATTGCCAAACTGGAAACAAAGCTCTCTTCTCCCAAGACTGGACTAGACAGTCAAGAGGAGAAGGTAAACACTTGCGCCACACCACACTCATCACATAGTCCTTCAAAACATACACCACCAAAACACACACATAGAAACACAAAACACACACCTACATTCGCGGAGGCTCTAAATAAAAACCTGCCCACACATCAGGGACCTCCAAAGCAGAAACACAAGCAAACTCCACCCCCCCAACACAACCCAAATGACACATAGCCCGCAAACTCAGTGTGCCACTCAACCACAGCCCATAAGGCATAACAACGTACCCAACACTCTAGTCATAGGTGACTCTATCGTCAGGCACACTGATGTTCCACTCACCAGGCTAAACAAGGAGAAAGTTACTGTCAGCTGCCTGTCAGGTGTCAGGATCTGCCACATAATGCATGCACTCAGGTCACTCCCCAACAAGTACAAATATGACACTGTCATTGTCCATGTTGGTGTGAATGACCTGAGACGTACCTCCCTGGACTACATGAAAAGACACATGGAGGAGCTCTCCGATCTTGTAGCTCAGGGAGGTATGACCCTGGCTTTGAGTATCATCCTGCCATCTCCCAGAATGATGCCACAGTACAAGGACAAAATGATTGACTTCAACAATTGGCTAAGCTTCTGGTGTCATTCTAAGGGGATCCAGTAATTGTCTGTCTGGGACGACATGATCGACAGACCACAGTGCTTTGCCAGAGATGGCTTGCACCTGTCGCTCTTGGGATTCCGGATACTGGCTAAGGCTCTTGCCACCCCTATAATGCCTATTTTAGGCAAAATTCAAATGACAAAGTCACCACCATAACAGGTACAAGCAAGCAAAATCTGAGGGTAATGCTACTCAATGCTAGAAGTCTAAACCTCAAAATGCACTCACATGAGGCACTTCTTAAAATGGAGAACATTGACATCTGTGCAGTTTCAGAGACCTGGTTCAAAGCAGGCTATAATTCATACCATACCTCTCAGCCACCTAACCCAGAATGAAGCACTAAAGGTGAAGGCATGTCCATATTCATTAAGGATATCCACACCTCCAGGCTAGTTGAACAGCATAATGCATCCATGATTATCCAAGTGCAACTAACTCTGGGCAAGACTGCAATCCAAATTGTAGCTTGCTACAGACCCCCCACCATGTCCCAGGATTCCACTTCTCATTTCATGATACACTGGAAAGTATTAGGGTACAACCTAACCCCCTAATAATGGGTGATTTCAACTACCCCACCATTAACTGGGAAACTACTTATGTACCAACTCTTTTGCTAAACGTTTTTTGGAATTCATAAATTCCAACGCCTTGGATCAACTTATTCACACCCCCACCAGGGGCAGTAATATCCTAGACCTGGTCATTACCAACATGGGCAACCGGTGTTCCACACCAGAGGTCACTTCCTCGTTGGTCAGATCCGACCACAAGCTAATCATACTAGACATCCACATCCCGCTCCCACCCCCAATTAGGGAAGCCACCGTAAAAAACTTTTCCAAAGCCAACTTCACACTTCTTAAGACAGAAGTGGCAAACTTCATGACACCCATGAAGATGGACAATAGAGTTACGACTGCTAAATCCTACATAAATGCACTTTATAAGCACTTACATGAGTGCATGGATCATGCTATTCCTAATAGAACCAAGATACTATCCTCCAAAAAAGGAAGCTGATCTGGTGGTCCTCTGCCATAAACAAACTTTACAACAGAAGAAAGAAACTGTTGTAAAAAAAGAGTAAAATCCCATAACTGGAGTAAGAAGCTGAGATCCCTCATAAAATCCTCCAAAGCTAGTTATGAAAACAAAATTGCCACTGACTCTAAAGACAACCACAAAGCATTCTATAGCTATGTCAAGAAGCTCAATGGCAACATTCAGATCTGCTCTGAGTTACAACACAATGGCACTAAATATACAAAACCAACTGATATTGCTAACATCCTGGCAGATAGGTTCAGTGCTAACTTTATCCCCTTCTCACACCCTAGAGGGCCCATCTCTATACCAGAAGAATGCAAAGTTCCTGTAATCACGGCTGCACAGGTAAAAAACACACTCTCCAAAGCCAAGAACACAGCATCCATGGGACCTGACAATATCCCAGGCTGCGTTCTACACGAACTACAGAATGAACTGGCACCCTACCTAAGTACCATGTTCAGTCATAGCCTCACCTCAGGCGTTGTGCCCACTGAATGGCGCACCATGACGGTTATCCCACTCCACAAAGGGGGAGCCACGACGGACCCCGGGAACTACCACCCCATTAGCTTGACGAGCCTGGTCTGCAAGGCCATGGAATGTATCATCATGGAACTCATAAACAAAGACATTGGTAATCTCCAAACTCTGGACCCTACCCAGTTCAGATTTGTAAAAGGCAGATCATGTCTCCTAAACCTGATTGACTTCTTTGAAGCAGTCACCAAAGCCATAGATGAGGGTAAGGTGGTTCACACAGCTTATCTAGATCTCACCAAGGCTTTTAACACCATCCCCCACTCTGGAATTATAGATAAGCTCACTAAACTAGGTATAAATCCCTATGTCACAAGATGGGTTGCCAACTGGCTCACGGACAGAACCCACACTGTGAAAGTAGCAGACTCCAAATCCGACTTCAGACCAGTGACAAGTGGAGTACCACAGAGTTCAGTCCTGGGTCCTCTCCTGTTTGGTATCTACTTCTCTGAAGTGCAGGCTAACACAGAAGGTCTTTGGCTAACAAAGTTTGCAGATAACTGCAAACTAGGAGCCATAATTGAAACTCCTAACAATGTGGACAAACTACAAAAGGGCCTCACTGAGACAGATGCCTGGTGTCAAAGCCATGGCCTGAAGCTCAATGCCAAAAAGTGTATTGTCATCCCCTTTGGTAAAAACTCTGTACCCATGAACTACCACATAGCTGGTAGTCTACTTAATGCCGAAAATGTGATAAGAGACCTTGGGACATAGGTGAACAGTAGTCTCTCCTTTGATAATCACATCACTACAGTGGTCAGGTAATCCTTCTATGTGGCTCACCTCATCACAAAAGGTTTCTCATCCAGAAAAATAGAGGTCATTGTTCCCCTGTATTCATCACTCATTAGACCCATTATAGAGTACAACACTCCTTTTGGTATGTACCTCACAAGACATCTACAACAACTGGAAAGGCCACAGAAATACATCACAAAGAGGATTACTGGCCTCAAACAGATGCCCTATGCTGACCATCTCAAAAAACTCCAGCTCTACTCTGTTGCATATCGCCTTCTCAGAGGCGATCTCTGCCTAACATACAAAGCTATGTCAAACCCAGAGCTGTTGGACATGCTCCACTTAAAGAAATCCCAATCCCTCTGAGGTACACGCTCTAGGGACCTAAACCTTATCACCACAATAAACAGATCATGCTGGAGGGATAGATTCCTGACCCAGAGACTTCCCATACTCTGGAACAGGCTACCTATCTATGTCAAACACAGCTCCTCATTAGCACTCTTCAAAAAAAATCTTGATGATTGAATGGGAGATAGGAAATTCACCCCGGGGATCACTTCTGTGGCTCTGCTCAACAAGGGCAAAGGAAAATAATTTTCTTCGGTGGCAAAAGCCAGGGGACATTTTTGGCTAGGCTTGTATAGGCCCTAGGGCTGATAGCCTAGTACCCTCCTATGAACCTATAAAATAGCCACACAATACAGTTGGGAACCTGTCAAAGAAGGGATACTTTTTAATATTAGTACTACTAACTTGAGCAGCTAACAAAATAAAAGAATCTACATGCATTTCTGAAATAAAAGTAATCTATAACTTTGATTAATACAGTTATTTATTAATTGTAAACCCTCCACATTTTCTTCCAAAATTGCCATTTTGTGGAAGGATTATTAGGAGAAGAGCAACATTTTGAGCCAAAATCGGGGATAGTTGAGAGGTTTGGATATGCCTAATTCTATAAAGCAATTTAATTGCATGTACCTCTCAACCTGTTAATGCAGGAAATCTGGACAAGGCCAAATATATTGGGGGAACATATAAACAGTACTAAAAATTGCTCTTGGATAAGCTGAGTCAGTTGATAGAATAACAGGTCTTGCTTTAGCATGCATTTTTCTGAAGGTTATGAAGACTGAAACTCAGTGTCTATCATTATTTAGTGACTTAATTCCTAAATGATTTGCCAGAAAACCACAGATTTTATGAGCAACAAACCAAAAATAAGAAGCAAAAATCTATTCATTCTGCAAAAATCTGGACAGTTGAGAGGTATAGTTCAGCCGGGGCTGTCTTTGAGTTTGCCGCCCTTCCCCCCCTCACAAAATCATGGTCGAATGGAGCCTCCCCCCTGCAGCCATTCCAATGAACCATTACTTGGCTATTTCACCCCATTTACCATAAACACTAATTTGCATACTGCTTTACTTCTGCAATGATTTGGACTTAATTTGATTTTTTTGCATTTTACAGTGCAAACACTAATGGATATCTGCTAAACAAAGCAATGCAATCTCACAATGAAAACAGACTTAGCATTAAAACTTCTCTGGCCTTGAAACTCACATTCATTGAAACAGCATTGAAACCCACATTCAAAGAAAATACATTTTGCCAGTGGCAGATAAAGATTAACTTTGGGTTTGTGCTGTTTTCAAATCACAGGCCCCTTGCACATTAAACATACATATGCTCTTTCATACACCTTCCTGACTGCATTAAATTATATTCCTTGTACAATAAAGAACAGTTTCAGAGGGCATTTTAAATTTATTGTTTGAACATTTTTCCAGTAAACAATGAAACAAAATGCATGCACCAATAATGACAAAACTGCTCAGTTCAGAACATTTCCATCATAAAAGTCTACTCAAACTTCTACAATCCACCAGTATCAGTAAATATGCAAATCTCTGAAGAAGTAAAAGTCATCTAAATAATTCCACATTAAAGAGATCTGTAACTATTGAATGCTAGCAAACAGCTTTATATTTCATAATTGCATCTACAAATAAAGTGCCTGTTGCCCTTGAGGAATAAGTTGCCTATGTTACACTACAAAAATGATAAGCTAGTAATATTACAATAGGGAATGCATGGCAAATTGATAACAGGTTCATAGTTACTAGGTATCTTTGATAAAAAGGAGTGCAGCATCTACCCCTTTGCAACACAGTACAGTATCAGCAATGCATCTATCTACTGTGGGAGTAGAACCCACAACCTTCTGCATCAAAAGCAAATACACCACCTGTTGTGCTATTAACAATGCACGCAGACTCAGCATAAGCAGCACTAAACTTTTGCTCCCCTGCAGCTCTCAGCTCCTTGTAAAACATACTTACTCAACTGTATCTCTGAACTTTGCAGCACAAGAAATATGGAAAAAGCCAAAATTTATTGGGGGGCCAAAGCCCAAAAAACATGGACACATTTTAAACATTGCTTGTATAATGTTGGAAAGTTGCTAGAATAAAATGATGTGTTACCACCATACATTTCACTGCCAAGTCTTGAACCCAGGACCCTGTGCAAAATAGTCAGAGCAACATACCACTATGCCAAATCAGCTGTTTTATGAAAGAGAAGAAGACTGAAACTTAAATGGCTACCATTTAGTGAATTCAGTTCTCACCATAGCTGTCACCCTCTTAGTACAAAACACCTGATTAAAGCCAATAATGGGGGAATACAACCCCCAAACATATTCAGTGAATTCAGTTAGCTCTCAACCTCTTAGTAAAAAATATCTGGACAAAGCCAGTAATGGGGGAATACAGACCCCAAACATATTCAGTGAATTCAGTTCTTACCATAGCTCTCAACCTTAGCACAAAAAACCTGGATAAAGCCAATAATGGGGAAATACAGTCCCAAACATAGGGGCAAATTTCAAATATCCATCTTATAAACTTAAAAAACTGCTAGAATAAAAGTTTTGTGTTACCATGTACGTTCTGAAGAATATGAAGTCTGAAATTCAAACGCTTGTCATTTTTATTTAACATTTGTTAACCAGGAAAGTCTGACTTGGAACAAAAGCCAATTTTCAGCAGAGGCCTGTCCAGACATGTCTTTGTAAGATGGGATGACACCAGAGCACACCCACAGGGAGGACATGCAGACTCCACACAGAAGGCACCCCAGCCAAGAATCAAACCAGAGAACCTGTAGCTGTCAGGCAACAATGCTACCACTGCACTACTTACTTTGTAAGGACACACTACTAAAGAAACCACATATTCGATGAGGAACAGAACAAGTATGAGGGAAAAATCTGCAATTTTTTTTACAAATGGTGGTGGGTAGAGAATTCAGGCTCTTGCCACCTGGGCCCAAGTTGCAGGGTTCAAGCCTGTTCTTTATCCACCACCATATAGCACTTGGGACACACACACACACACACACACACACACACACACACACACACACACACACACACACACACACACACACACACACACACACCCTTTGTATCCTTTACCTCAGAGTCTGTAAAACAGGTTGTAACATCCATCCACAGCCCATGACGATGCATCCAAGCATGTCCTTCCATGTACCCTTCGACGACACATCCAAGCATGTCCTTTCATCTAGCCCGTGACTATGAGAGCAAGTCCTTCCTGCGAGAGGGGAACAACCTGGGTGCTACCCAGCCTGCAGATGTTGCAGTCCATTCCCCTTCAAGTCTATGCAGTTGTAACTGCATAGACTTCTTGGATAGTGCTTCTTCATGTTCTTTACCTAATCCGGACTGCTGGTGAGACAGTCTAGATTCTGTGCACATGCTCCAGACAGATTCACCAGCAGTCCGGAAATGCCGCAGGTACACATGCACGATGTTCCACGATTCGTGTTTTTATTTTTGTATTTTCTTTTTATTTTATTTTTTCTTTGTTTACAGCTGGGGGGCTGCAGTCCTGCAGCCCAATGGCATGAGCCACTCCTGCTAAGCAACTTATTTAATTTGATAACTATATAACAGAAGTTCTTGATCTGGGTTTGTCTCCTGGTGCAATTTTTTTTGGACTTATCCAAGGCTTTTGACAACCTACCACGTGTGGTTATTATGAAGTGTTTAAGTTTCACAGTGTTCACTCAAATTATCTAGATGTAAAGGCTGGCATTTTTCAGGGATCTGTGTTAGGCCCTGCCTTTTTCAATCTGGTGTTATCAACATTTCTTAACAAAAAACACTGCATATCAAAATATGCTGATGATTGTTAAATTGGATTTACACTAGAAAGACCTTCTGATGTAGAGTAGCTTAATGAATATTTAAACTAAGTTGGAGACTGGGCAAAGGACGTAGTATAATCCATTAATATAGACAAGTACAAATTTATGTATTTTTCAAATAAAATTATTTTTAACAACCGGTTTAATTGATGGCTTCTCAGCTGGAGGAAGTCAAAGAATATAAACACTTAGGAATCCTGATTACTTCAAAATATTCTTTTAAATCTTATTCTGAGCTCATAGTAGCCAGAGCATATTGGCTATTTATTAAGAAATCTGTCGACAAGGGATGAAAGTGAATTAACACTAGTATTCAAAACTTATATCAGACCTCTTCTGGGATATGATAATTCCTTCTGTGCCTATACAAGAGGACATCTGAGAAGGCTGGAATGAGTTCAGAGGAAATTTACAAAAAAAAATTACAAAGTTAAAGAATATAGGATATGGATCACTATGTGATGAGAAATTACAATTATTTAGTGTCTGATGTAGGTATATTCAAGCTAAATTAATCTTAGCTTACAATCTAGTTCTGCAAATCATCTACAATTTAATGATTAATACTTGCGTTAAAATGCATAAGCATAAGTAAATGCAATGTATAATGCAAACAGGCGATTCTGCGATGGGGTCTCAGTATATTTCTGTTAGAATTATAAAACTATGTAATGACATCCCATTTAGTATTAAACAATCTAAGAGCTTAGAAACTTTTGAGAAAAATGTAGTCATATAGGTTCATAAGTTCATAGGTTTATACTAGGCTATCTGCCCCAAGGCATTTATAAGCCTAGCCCAAATTTTTGTGGCTTACGCCACCCCTTATATGAAAAAATACTGTGCCCATTAGTTTGTTGTGCCTCTGTCCAGCAGTGACACAGAGATGATTCCCGGGGTAAACCTACGATCTCCCATCCACAGGTCAAGATTTCTCTTGAACAGAGCCAGCGAGGTGCTCTGCCTCACATGGACTGGGACTCTATTCCACAGCATAGGGAGTCTCTGAGTGATAAATCTATCCCTCCAGCACATCCTATTTATATCCGTGCTAAGGTTTAAGTCGCTTGCTCTAGTGGTTTTGGTGGATTTGGATTTTTGAGGTGGAGCATGTCCATTAATTCGGGTTGGACATGGCCTTGTATGTCAGGCACATGTCACCTCTGAGCAGACGGTATGCGACTGAATAGAGCTGGAGTTTCTTCAATCTGGCAGCATATGACAGATTTTGGAGTCCCTTTATCCTTTTGGTGAGGAACTTTTGGGGTCTCTCCAATTGCTGCAGATGTCGGGCGAGATACATCCCGACTGGGGCATTGTACTCGATCATTGGTCTGATAAGTGAAGAGTACAGGGGAACAATGACCTCACTAGATCTGGATGTGAATCCCTTCATGATCAGGTGGGCAATGTAGAAGGTCTTTCTAACCACTTTAGCAATGTGAGTGTCAAAAGAAAGGCCACTGTCAACCTGGGTCCCCAGTTCCCTGATAACCTCTTCTGTGCTTAGTGGATTGCCACCTATATGGTAGCTTGGAGTTACCTTGTTTTTCCTGAAGGGTATGACTATACATTTTTTGGTGTTTAACTTCAGGCCATGGCTCTGGCACCAGCTATCTGTTTCCTTGAGCCCCTTCTGAAGGATATCCGTGTCCGATGCACTTTCCACTATGGCGCCCAGTTTGCAGTCGTCTGCAAACTTTGTCAGCCAAAGTCCTCCCATGTTGGCCTGTACTTCTGAGAAGTAGATGCCGAACAATAGGGGGCCAAGGACCGAGCCCTGTGGGACACCACTTGTGACCGGCTTGGAGTCTGACATAGCGCCATCAACTCTAACCCTGTGGGTTCTGTCCTTAAGCCAGTTTGCAACCCATCTTGTGACATATGGGTTTACATTTAAGCTGGTAAGTTTTTCTACAATACCCGAGTGGGGTATTGTGTCAAAGCCTTTGCAAGGTCAAGGTAGGCTGTATGGACTGCCTTTCCCTCATCAATGGCCTTGGTGACTGTTTCGAAGAAGTCGACCAAGTTCAAAAGGCATGATCTTCCCTTGACGAAGCCAAACTGGGTCGGGTCCAATGTCTGCAAGTCCCCTATATCTTTGTTTATGAGCTCCATTATGATCCTCTCCATAGCTTTGCAGACTAGACTTGTTAAGCTTATGGGGCGGTAATTACCAGGGTCCGTAGAGGCACTGCCTTTGTGGAGTGGGACCACAGTTGCCGTACGCCACTCCTTGGGCACGTATCCTGTGGTAAGGCTGAGATTAAACAGCTGCCTTATATGCGGGTTTAAATCCTCATTTAGCTCATGTAGCACACAGCCGGGGACACCATCCGGTCCCATTGATGCTGTGTTTTTAGCTTTAGAGAGAGCAGCTTTCACCTGCGCATTTGAGATGTCTGAGAGGCTACACTCCACTGGGATAGTTATCTCTCCTTTAGGGGGGGAGAGGGGGGTGAAGTTTGCACTGAACCTGTCTGCCAGTATGTTGGCAATGTCTGTGGGTTCAGTGATTTTTGTATCATTTTGGACTAATTCTGAGCATATCTGGGAGTTTCCACCCAGGTTCCTAACATAGCTGAAAAAGGCCTTATGATTGTCGTTTGAATCCATGGCAATTTTTCTCTCAAAATTGGCCTTAGTTGATTTTATGAGTGCTCATATTTTTTTACCAATAATGATCAGGGGTGTGGGCTGGTATAAAGGCCTACATACCATATTTGGTGGAATCAGCATTTCTTGACAGCCTAAAAGGCTGTCTTTGAACTTATGAACATATGACTACCAGGCATACGTCAGTTCATACCAAATGTATGACATAAATCCTTGTGCATCAAGAAAAGCAAGAAAATGCAGTCCATATTGACACTAATTCTGTACAGTATGCATAAAATGGAATTTTCTGATTAGCTGATTCATCAAAACTTCATCTGCCTGGTTATGGAAACAGCACATGACAGAAAACTCTTGGGGCACTCATTTTTTGATAACTGATAACATCATTTGCCCTACAGTCTTAAATAAGGTACAAACATAGTAGGTTGTCTTTAGTTGTATGCCTATAACAATATTTGCATTTCCTGATTTTTGGAGAGAATCAGTATGTAATGTGCCTGCTTCCCATCTATGTGAAACTGCTGCCTAACATCTTTGTAAGAATAAAGTTGCTGTCTTTGCTCAAGAGTCTTCTGTCTGTACCGATTATCTAACAATGTTGGGAGAGCATTAGCCATCAAAAAAAAAAAAAAGAAATTTTAAGGCACACAGAGCAAAGATTTGAACCAAAATTAGGGATATCCCTGAACATCATGAACAGTGAGAGATATGAACATAATATGTATTTAGTAGCATATGTGGTTCTATATAAAGCAGTAAATATACTATGATACATTTGTTTCATATGACATAAACCACTACACTGGCCATTAAATGTATATTATGGAGATAGGCACACAACACATGTACCATCCGATAATGATATCTGAGAGTCATATTTGCAAACACACTCAGCAACCCATTCACACATACAGTGTGACACAGTGTCACACCATTACCAGTGGTAGGTGGATGAAAGTGTATGGCATCATTGTCTATCAGGCACTGCAAGTAAGTGACACAGCTTAGCAGACCATCATAGCATTATTTCTATAGTTCTGTGTACTTTATAGCAGATTAGGAACCTTTACATTAGAGAGGCATCTTTTTGGACCGCCCTGAGAGAAAAACATTGGCAATAGCCTGCCCTTGTACATGTATATGTCTACTTCCACTATGAATCGTTGAGTTATGTGTGGATGAAGCAAGAAAATACAATCACAATGTCATAGCTATACATAGATGTAAACCATAATAAAACCTTACTTATATACTATATATATATATATATATATATATATATATATATATATATATATATATATATATATAGACTTCTACATTTTGCAGTTTCAAAACACATCTATTAAAACAACTCATACTGTCTTTACCAAGCAAACAATGATGGAACAAGTAAATCACACATAATTATTGGGTGTCATCATAAATGTCCAGTTTTAATTTGACAACCATGTATCACATGTGGTTAAAATAAACTCATTAGAAACTATATACATTATACAGAGTAAAAACCTGTCTCACTGACATAACCGGAAGATGTATAGTCTCTGTTTTTTTTACTGCCATCTCTCTTCCATGCTGCCCCAATCTTCACAAAATTTTAAATCTCACAACTGTCCATACTTGAGCAATGTTATAATAAAATAGCCAAATTTGCAGTAAACTATAGTAAACTATAAAAATAGAACACATCACTGCCTAACTCTCAGGTAATTAACTGGTTAAAACTACCTAGCTCTTTCTCAGCCAGAAAATTGCCCAGCCATTAACAACTTAACACAACATTACTCCTTCAATATAATTGTACACTCAATATAAAAATCGCTTATCACTATAACCAATCATCTAATACTTTAGGTGA
The DNA here is from genome assembly GCF_019279795.1 of Protopterus annectens. Taxonomy (NCBI): domain Eukaryota; kingdom Metazoa; phylum Chordata; order Ceratodontiformes; family Protopteridae; genus Protopterus; species Protopterus annectens. The sequence continues at coordinate 494,656,254 of NC_056732.1, forward strand.
TTTTCTATATTCAAATAGTGTAGCTAAATTATGGAACCACATCTCACAACCCCTGAAATCTATTCAGAATACAAACTCATTTTAAACAGAACTTAAGTTTCACTTAACAAGTCAGTGGTTTTACTGCTGCACATCTCCAGGATAAATGCTACTGTTATCTCTGGCTTGCCATATCAGTAAACTGTTTGCCTTCTTTCAGAATCCTATGCCCCGCCACAACCAGTCTTCACCTATGCCTGAATAGTTTTAATAGCATCTCACAGTGATATTCATTATGTTCAGACAATGCTCTTCCCAACTTCTATACCACTAATATAAACCTTATTATAGTTATATACATCAAATTGTCAGTTTGATTTACACCCCTCAACTGTCCAGATTTTCAAAGAATGACTAGAGTTTTGTGTCATATTTTGGCCTGTACTTCATAAAATTTGTGTTTTTCTGACAAATCATTGAGGATTGAAGACACTAAATAATGACATGCCTTTGATTTTCAGACTTAAAATCCTTCAGAAAATGCATGTTGACTTGAAGCCTGTTATTCTAGCAACTCTGCATGTTTATAAGAAAAAGTTTTAGAATTTGTCCATGAGTTTGGACCTTTGCCCCCACCCCATTATTTTTTTATTTTGTTCAGATTTCCTGCACTCAGAGATTGAGAGATATGCTCCCCCCTCTAAACTACAATATTAATATATTTTAACCTATCTAGTTCTTTCCCTCATCTCAATTTCCTTTTATTTCTAATCACATGATGTATTATCTAGCTGACAAACCCACTAATACACCTCTTCAAACGCTCAATGTGAAGCATCTATCGATGTACAAGTATATCTTACACTGCAATAGCAACCTCTGCTTTCATATGAAGGTAATCTAATCACCAAAATGTATATATGATTGTTGATGCATATTATGTAATATCTGTTCATGCATATTCTTGAATGTAAGTTTGAAAATGTTTGAAATATGTTGGAGCTTTTCTACCCAGGCCTCCATTGAAAAGAATTTTTTTACTAAACCCAGATGGACAAACCTAGTAAATGAAAGCAAAATAAAATAATAAAATAAAATCTGGACAAAAGCACTCATCTTGTGCCTATCTGGATACTTTCTCTGCTGGAATAAAGCTTTTCGTCGATCAAGAAGAAACAAGCCAGAAGAAATCATTTTGACAGAAAATACTGAATTACTTTTAATTTCTACAAGCTATTTTCAGCTGAGTGATTTGCCTGGTACTCATGTATTGCCTCTAAAGTAAGTTTTCATTTGAGCTGTTTGTTTGTCCACGAGAATAATTGTGGTTGGGATTCTTACTGTCACTCACTAAATAGGTAGTGTATTACATTGTACTTATGTATATATCTGTATTAATTTAACAGTAGCACAACTGCAGAGAAAAGGAATAAGTACAAACACGGGGAATAATTGCCAGCACTGTAAAAGAAACAGCACCAGGTGTGATTTTCTGTGAGAAACTACCATCGATGAGGTGTAGCTTATCCAGTTGTAACAAATGAGTTGCATTCACATCCGCTTAACACTCTGCCACATGTAAGAATGTCTGTGTGTCCTATATACAGTCATAACGCAACATTCAGAGTCCAGGCATGCACACATTTCTATTAGACATGCCAGCCAACTGAACCCTTTCATGAGGTCACAGTGATGGGTCCAGGGGTCTGTTGCCAAGACAAATCATGTTATTTTATTTTGAGCTAATTGTAGTTTTCTAGTATTGGAGCTACAGTACAATGCCAGTAAAAGCAGACTGTAGTTTAATTTGGAGATAAAAACATTTCTAATAAAAGTGCTGCAAACTGTTGATGAGAGATGTGAAATCTCATAGTACAGTTTTAAGTGGGTAAATGTTTTGTTGAGTACTGTTTTCTGTGTGCTTTGTAAAGGAAAGAGTATGGCCTAGAGTAAGTCCAAGCTATCTATTCTGCATGACATAAGGACGAGGGATGCCTTTGCTGACTTTTATAATGTGTAGGGCAAGGTGGTGTAGTTTTTCATCTGAGGCAAATACCATTATGCTAGACTTTTTGAGGCTTACTAATAGTTTTTTATTAAAGGTCAAATTAAACAGTGCAGATGAAGGTGACTTGTAATCTGTGTTCAGAATCTGATATGGTTGTGTTAGATTCAATGAGCAGTAGGTTATCAACATCCATAATAACACTGTGATTATTTAAGTCAAGTGTTATGCCCTTTTTAGGTGTATAAACAGTACCAGTAAGTTAGCCTTGGTCCATATTGTCATAGATTGCATTGGTCAGAATACAAATTACAATGGAGGTTCGCAGTGGGAGTGGGAGTGCATCAGGGTTCAGCTCTGACCCCACTGCTATTCATACAGGTGATGGAGTACATTAGCAAACTGATCAGAGGGCACAGATCAACATAGTCGCTGTATGCAGATGATGTGGCATTGCAGACAGACTCTGAGCAAGGAAAGGATAGGGGAATAGAGTGCAGAACTGAAGGCACATGGGATGAAACAGTACAGGTAAGGCAGTGGTAATGGCAACAAATTAGGGAAATCAGAAGAAGTAGAGAACTGAAAATGAGAGGAAGATAGTGGAACAGATTAGCAGCTCCAAGTATCTGTGAGCGGTGGCTGAGAAGAAGGGAAGTCTGATTGAAGAGGTCAAAGCTAGAATCAGAGAGGCTGCAGTGCAGACAACTGGCAGAGAGTGTCAGGTGTAGTGTATGACATAGGAATACAAAAGAAGCTAAAATGTAAGGTGTACAAAACAGTCATATGACCAGTACTATAGTATGGCACAGAAACATGGGCAGTAAAGGAAGAGCAGATGAGAAAGCTAGAGGTGATAGAAATAAAGTGCCTGAGTTAAGTGGTAGGATGCACACTGTGTGACAGATGAAGAAATAAGGACATTAGAGCAGAAACTAAAGTAGCTCCAATTGCAGAAAAGATCAAAAAGAACAGATTATGGTGGTTCAGTCACATGTGCAGAAAAACAGGAGACAATCTAGTGAATAAGATTTGGGACAGACAGGACAAAGATAAGAGGAAACAAGGGCATCCAGCAAAGAGGTGGATGGACTGTATAAGAGAGGATAGGCACTCAGACATAAGTGTTGAAGAAAGCAGGAGTGTGGCATTGATTTGAGAGACATGGCAACAGTTAACACAGCACTCTCAATCCCATGTAGAAAATGCGTAAAAGGGGGTAGCTGCTTCTGTTGATGGTGATGAAGATTATGACAATGATGATGATGACTCTACCTGGGTCAAAAGCAATGCTGTGTTCTGTGAGAATGTCATAGTCTGTAATGGACTGCAGTAATGGAAAACATATATAGGATTTTTGAAGACTTTGGTTTTAGGACCATTGTTAGCTATTGGACAGTAGTCTTGTCCGTCTTAAAGATGTGCTGTTTTATGGAGTGGGAGAGCAAAGGACAATGTAAAAAGATCAGGGGCTGTTTTAGTAATTTGGGAAAACTCAATTATATGAATAAGAAATGATGCAAGAACATATTTTCCTAGTTTAAGAAAGAGTAAGTATATTTTGTAAAAATAAGCAACGGCATTAGAAGGAATTATGTTGATATATATATATATATATATACATATATACATATATATATATATATATATATATATATATATATATATATATATATATATATATATATATATATATATATATATATATGAGAGACAGAAAGATACATGATCATCACATATCACTACACAGTGATGGAATAGAATCCGTACCTGAGATATTATAAACTGAATGTTTCCTACTCATCAGAACTTCAACTCCTGGAATCCCTTGATATATATATATATATATATATATATATATATATATATATATATGGCATCTTATCGACTGTGAGACTGAAGTTGTGCAAACCGTCTTTCAGAATTACTGGGTGCTTTCTCTCTTTCCCTTATGATCTGTGACCATATAATTAGTATAGATAAGTAAAGGATGTGTTGGGGACAAAAAGACTCTGCATGAATGTGCAGGGGGATTTGCCTACTTGTAAAAAAAGGGATAAAAGTGATTTCACTCACTGTTTTGGTGTGTGCAACTTTCAGTGAGTTTGACTCATCAAGTGTACTGCTGACTGTTTAGATTCTGATGATTCATAGTGTACCCTGTTGTTAAATATGTATGCAGTGTGTGACACCAATGATCATGGTGAGTGTACCTGTGTAGAAGAAAAAAAACTGGTGTTATAGTTATATCTTGGACAGGGATCAGGGTATGTGAACTATAACACCTGCATGAGAAACCATGAGTTGTAGGAACTTCATTAGCAAGCTTTTGGATGCCTCCTCCATTCTTACAATTAGCTAGTGAGGAAGGCATTATAACACAAGATATTCAACATCATCTTACAGTTACAGATCCCCATAACCAATGCATCTACTTCCTCCCTAAGATTCATAAGGACCCAAACCATCCACCTGGTCGATCGACAGTCTCGGGCAGAGGTTCTATTACAGAAACATTATCTCAATTTCTCATATTACATCTGAAGCCCCTGCTCCAATGTGTTAGAGCAAGAATACAAGATATGACTGAATTCCTCCGGATAATAACAGATATGCAGCTTGAGGAAGGGTGGTATTTGTGCACTTTGGATGTTTCTGCATTATATACCAACATCCCCCATTGGGCTGGCCTAGATGCTTTGAAATATTGGTTAACAAAGTCAGAATTATACCCCCCAGGTTTCAATACACTGTTACTATGCATGGTGGAACATGTGTTAACCAAAAATGTGATATTCTATGGCAACGAATGTTATTTGCAGACCAAAGGCACGGCCATGGGGGCCTCATTTGCTCCTATATACGCAGACCTTTTTATGGCCTACATTGAAGATCAAATTTATTTATTTATTTATTTATTTATTTTACATAAATAACAAACAAACAAACACATTTTACAAATGTAAAATAAATAAATAAATAAATAAAAATTCACGATAACTTATGACACTAATCAGATTACCTTTCTAGATGTCTTAGTAACAAGAAATGTAGATCATACATTAACAACAGAAATCTATTGTAAATATCCCCAATACAACTCCCTACTCCATGCCTCCAGCTTTCACCCCCCCATATTTGCAGAAACATTCCAAAATCACAATTTCTTCACCTGAGGAGGATTTGTTCAGAGGAAAGCACATTTACCACCTATGAGTCAGACTTATCCACAAGGTTCCTTAACTGGGGATATAAAAAAGGTGATATCATTCAAGGAAGACGGTATGCTACTAACGCAAACAGGGAGAATCTACTACAATACAAGGAGCATAAACAGAAATCTAACTCACAAATTAGATTGGTTACTACATATGGGAGAAATACAGACACTCTTATCAACTGTGTGCAGAGGCATTGGAATATATTGCTAGCAGATAACAAACTTTGGGCAATATTGGATGACAGATGTCACTTTTCATTCAGACGGGGTCGGAATATGGGTTCCTTTTTCAACCACTATGAACATATCAACAAGAATGTGAATTCATCTAAACAAATAACCTTACAACAGGGCCCTCTATTGGACTGTTTCCCATGTGGCTACTGTACACATTGCAATAATATGAGTAAAACAAAGGAATTTACTAGTAGGAACACTGGTGAAGTTTTTTCTATTAAATTTTTTGCAAATTGTCAATCAGACTGGGTGATTTATTTGGCATCATGCAATTGTTCAGCATTTTATGTAGGACAAACTTCATGCTGTGTCAAATTTAGGATCTCGGAACATCTTAGTGATATTAGGACTTGTAAACCTACGAATGCACTGTACAAACGCGTACAATCAAACACCCAAGTGCCAAGTTCAGATTTACTGTGATTGATATTATACAATGGAATACAGTTAATAAATCTGGTTGGCATGCCATATTAAACAAAATGGAAAAGAAATGGATAGTCAAATTAGGTGCACTTTTTTCCCCTGGGTTGAATGAATACATATAAAAATAAAAATGTTTAAATGTATGCAATTCTGCTTTTGCACTGCAGGTGGCGCTGGACCACACTGTCTCTCTCTCTCTCTCTCTCTCTCTCTATATATATATATATATATCTATATATATCTATATATATATAGATATATATATATATATATATATGTTGTGAATTTTGTAACCGTTACAAACACTGAGGAAGGCCTAAGGGCCGAAACCGGTATGTTTTTTTTCCTCCTTCCTTTAATAAATGGATTTTGGTTCACTGTTTGCTGGCTCTATCATGTTTTTGTAATTTAAAATTCTGGGAACCATTTCCTTTTTTCTTATTTTCTCAGCCTCTATAAATACATATACCAGAACAGGTGGTCTAAGTTGCTTTAGTAATATGTTGTCAGTTTTTCTATATTTGCTAGAGACTCAGCCCTGTGTTGTCTTTTTTTGTAAGGATCTTACAGGAGTGCTTAGTTTGTATGCCCACAGACAAATACAGGCACACAATATTTTTTTCATTTAATGTTATTCTTTTACTACTTAATTTCAAAGCCCCAACACTGTTTTATAATGAAACAGAAAGTGCCTTCTGTTAGCTGACTAATAGTGACATGACATTATTAAAATTTTGATGCAGAAAAGATCCCATCCACTAGTCTCATTATTTCCTTCCCAAAATATTCAGTGTGTATTTAGTTTGTAATGCATACTTCCAGGAAATATTTACACAGATCCCCCACCCCAAGACATAAGAAAGAGAGACATGCATAAGATACATGCTAGCTTTTTTTCTCCTTATTCCAGTTATTTATAGACGCCTATCCAGACCCCTATCCAGTTATGCATACCGACTGAGTAGAACAATGAGTAGGGTTCACTGGTCTATAATGGACAGGGTCTCTCTACTATCTGCATGCTTTTTTTAATAAAACCAGACTATTTCAATAACACATATCTTATTGTGTGTTTTACATGTCCAGCTTTTTATTGTGCAGGTGCTTTGCTCTTTCCTTTTCTATCAGTTTATTTTCTTTCTTCCTGCTCCACTGCAAAGAAGACATCCCTGTCTTTTTTCCCTTTAACCTTCATCTTACTTCAATTTGTTGTACTTGTTACCTTATCTTTAACCTTAAACTCCTTAACACTTATCTTACAGATGCACCATGTGATACTCAGTGACAAGTATAGCACAGTCATCATCTTCTTCACATTGTGATGAGGGGTTACAGGATGGCATGATGTCTTTCACAGGGAAACTGTGTGAGTGTAAGGGCTCATATAATAACAAGTATGAAGACTTAGGGCCAGTGTGCCCAGATATGGGGTGTATATCCAAGGTGAAGGAATCCCTGGTAAAGTGTGTGTGTGTGTGTGTGTGTGTGTGTGTGTGTGTGTGTGTGTGTGTGTGTGTGTGTGTGTGTGTGTGTGTGTGTGTGTGTGTGTGTGTGTGTGTGTGTGTGTGTGTGTGTGTGTGTGTGGTGTGTGCATGGTGTCATGGCCAACATGGTGTGTGTGTGTGTGTGTGTGTGTGTGTGTGTGTGTGTGTGTGTGTGTGTGTGTGGTGTGTGCATGGTGTCATGGCCAACAAGAGGAGTGGACCCTAGCCCAGAAATTATAGCTATTGGCTATTTGAGCAGTTTTTTTTCCATCTCTTTTAACTTTCTGGTTTGAAAGTTGCACTTGTGCCTGTTTCCCACCTTTCCTATAACTAGCCTAGTCCGGTTACAGAGTTGCTGTATCTAGGATTGTTAGTAAGCTTCTGAGCCCCCCAAGCCTTCTGTGTTGCAGGGAAGCCTCCTAGCTTATCAGTGGGAGTGGTAAGCACTAGGTAGCCTATCCTCCACAGGAAGAGTGAGTTTTGGCCCAGAAACTGTAGTTTATTTGGCTGTTTGGGCAGTTTTCCATCTCTTTCAACTTGCTGGCTTAAAAGCGTGTTTGTACTTGTTTCCCACCTTTCCTGTAACTAGTCTAGTTCAGGTACTAATTTGCTCTATCCAGGACTCTTTGTAAGCTTCTAAGCCCCCCACGCCTTTCTGTGTTGGAGGGAAGCCTTCTAGCTTATCAATGGGAGTGGTAAGCATTAGGTAGCCTATCTACCACAAGAGAAGTTGTTCCTGGCCCAGAAATTGTAGCTATTGGCCGTGTGGACATTTTTTTTCATCTCTTTCAGCGTTCTGGTTTAAAAGCCGCACATGCGCTTGTTTCCCACCTTTCTTGTAACTCGCCTAGTCCAGATACAGAGTTGCTGTATCCAGGACTGTTGGTAAGCTTCTGAGCCCCACAAGTCTTTTTGTGTTGGAGGAAAGCCTTCTAGCTTATCAGTGGGAGTGGCAAGCACTAGGTTGCCTGTCTACCATGAGAGGAGAGGTTCTTGGTCCAGAAATCGTAGTTTATTGATCATTTGGACAGTTTGTCTATCTCTTTCAACTTTCTGGTTTAAAAGACCACATCTGCACTTGTTTACCATCTTTCCTGTAACTAACCTACTGGGAAGCACTAGAAAGCCTTAAGCAGATACAAGCCTTCTAGCTTAGAAGAGAGACTTTGGAGTAATTAAGTATCAGTTTTCTGTACTTTCTTGCTGTACTTAACTGTTTTTCGCCTAAACACAGATTTTCCAGCATTTATTGTGATTTAAAAACTTGTTTTTTTCACATATTGTACTTATTTGACTGCCTGCACTTTTAAAAAGTTCTTTTTTGTTTAAATAATTTGTTTAGCTGTTGTAGGCTACACACTAAAGTGTGATAGCCTTTTCTGATCGTTTGTAGCCATTTAAAGCTGTTTTAAGTGTATTTTACTGTTTTTGCCTTATCTTTTCAAAAAAACAACAACAAAAAAATCACTGTTTCCCACCTTTCTAAGCTAGTATAGTCCAGTTTTCAGGCTAGTGCTGAATTCAGAGCTGTGATACTAGTTTCTGAGTTGCACATACCTTACTTGGATAGAAGGATGTTTCTCTGTTCACCTATGAGAGAGGGGAGCTTTGAACAACTTATCTGTCCCTGGAAGAGTGGTTCCAGCCCAGAAGTTAGTAGTTTATTGGTCATTTGGGCTAATTTTTATCTCTTTCATTTCCCTACTACAAAAACCGCGCTTCCACAGTTTTGTGCACAGGGCAGTGCTGGTTAGCTACGGTTAAATTATTCCCAGCTCCACTAAGTCTCCTCTTCAGTTTTTCACTTGAAACTAGTTTAACTCTCAACCTAAGCACTCAAAAAGCATCTTACAGCCCAGCACTTGCTCAGACCTAACAGCAAGTACTAATATACCCTGACACTGATTGCCCAGCACGGCAAGGCTCTATATTCACCTCTCACCAACCAAGCAACTAAGCAGCTCACCCTACTATTCAGGCATGACCAAAGGGCAACTTCAGGTGCACTCTCCAGTCCAGCTGGTGAATCTGGGTATCCTGCGGCAATTTTACAACTGCCTCATGTACACAGACAACCCTCTCCTCCTATCACAAAACTAACATATGCGAGAGATGCAATTATACAGCCAAACTGGAAGCTAAGTTGTCTCCACCCAAGAATGTAACAGACAGTCAAGAGGAGAAGGTTAACACTTGCACCACAACTCCAGCTACACAGAGACCTACTAAAACAGCACTGGCAAAAAATACACATAAATACACAAAATCATACTCGAAGGCTCTAAATAAAAACCTGCAAAAGCATCAGAGACCTCCAAAGCAGACACCCAAGCAACCTGCACTTCCCGTCACAAACCAGACAACACATAAAACACAAAATCAGTGTGCCGCACAATTACAGGCCTTTAGGCAAAATAACATACCTAACACACTAGTAATAGGTGACTCTATAGACAGGCACACTGATGTCCCACTCACTAGGCTGGACAAGCAGAAGGTTGCTGTTAGCTGCATGTCAGGATCCAGAATCCACCACATAACTTAAGCACTCAGGTCACTCCAGAACAAGTACAAATATGACTCTGTCATTGTTCATGTTGGTGTGAATGACCTGAGACGTACCTCCCTGGACTACATGAAAAGAGACATGGAAGAACTCTCTGATCATGTAGCCCAGGCTGGTATGACCCTGACCCTGAGCAGCACCCTGCCCTCACCAAGAATGATACCTCAGTATAAAGAAATAAAAAGATCAATTTCAACAATTGGCTAAGCTTCTGGTGTCATTCAAAGGGGATCCAGTGTCTGTCAGCCTGGGATGACATGCTCGACAAGCCACGTTGCTTCGCAAGAGACGACTTGCACCTGTCACCCCTAGGCTTTTGAATACTGGCTAAGGCTCTTGCTGCCCCCATAGTGCCTTTTTAGGCAAGGCTCAAAAGTCAATCCCACCTCTGTAAACAGTGCAATTAACAAAAAACTAAGGGTTATGCTACTCAATGCCAGGAGTTTAAATCTCAAAATGCATGCGCTTGAAGCACTCCACAGTATGGAGAACGTTGACATCTGTGCAGTAACTGCAACCTGGTTCATGGCTCCAGAGAGCACCCCAGCACTACCGGGTTACAACTCATACCACACATTTCGGCCACAGAACACGGACCGAAACACTAAAGGAGGGGGTGTATCCATATTCATCAAGGATACCCACACCTCCAGGTTAGTGGCACAGCGTGATACCTCTGAGATCATCCATGTGCAACTAACATCAGGTAAATCTGCAATGCAAATTGTGGCCTGCTACAGATCACCTGCCATGACCCAGGACCACCACTCCACCTTTCTGGAGACACTGGAAAACATGAAGGTCCTATCGAACACCCTGATATTGGGCGATTTCAATTACCCTACCATTCACTGTTAAAACTACTCGAGTACAAATTCCCAGGCCCAGCGCTTCCTGGAATTCATCAACTTAAATGCCCTGGATCAGCTGGTAAACTCCCCTACCAGAGGTGAAAATATATTGGACCTGGTCATCACCAATGTGAGTGACAGGTGTTCCACACCGGAGGTCAACCCATCACTGGTTAGATCAGACCATAAACTAATTACTCTGGATGTCCACACCCCAGCACCACCCCCAACTAAGGAAACCTCAGTAAAAAACTTTTCTAAAGCAAACTTCACCTTACTTAAGACAGAGGTGGTAAGTTTCACAGCCCCCACGCTAAAGGATAACACTGCCGAAGATGCAGAAACCTTTACAAATGCACTCTGTGAGCACCTACAAGGATGCATGGATCGTGCCATCCCTAGCAAAACCAAGACTCACTCCTCCAAGAGAAGGAAACCAGTTTGGTGGACCCCCTGCAATAAACAGGCTATACAATAGTAGGAGGAAACTAGTTCAGAAAAAAAGCAAATCCCAAGAAGAAAAGACATCCCTGATCTGTATCAGTAAGAAACAAAGGTCCCTCATGAAATCATCCAAGGCTAACTTTGAAAGAAAAATAGCCAAGGATTCAAAAGATAACCACAAAGCCTTCTTAAGCTATGTTAAGAATCTAAGTGGCAACTTGCAGATATGCACTGAACTAGTGCAAAATAGCACAAAATATACTGAACCTACTGATATTGCCAACATCCTGGCAGATAGATTCAGTGCAAACTTCATCCCCTCTCACCTCCAAAATGGCCCACAACAATACCGGAAAAGTGTAGTGTCCCAAAAATCACAGACGCACAGGTGAAAACAGCCCTTTCAAAAGCCAGAAACACAGCATCAATGGGACCAGATGGTGTCCCAGGCTGCGTCTTGCATGAACTACAGAACAAACTAACCCCCCCTCACCTAAACACGCTGTTCAGCCTCAGCTTCTCCACAGGCTACATGTCCATAGAATGGTGCACAGCATCTGTTATTCATCTCCACAAAGGAGGGGCCACAACTGACTCTGGTAACTATCGCTCCATAAGCCTGACTAGCCTGGTCTGCAAGGCTATGGAGCGCATCATCATGGTACTCATTAACAAAGACATTGGGAACCTCCAAACACTTGACCTGACCCAGTTTAACTTTGTTAAGAGCAGATCATGCCTACTAAACCTGGTTGACTTTTTTGAGACAGTCACTAAGGCCATAGACAAGGGAAAGGTGGTTCACACAGCCTACCTTTACCTCACCAAGGCTTTCAACATCATTCCCCACTCAGGTATTACAGAAAAACTCACAAGCCTGAACATAAACCCCTACGTCATGAGATGGGTTGCCAACTTGCTTACAGACAGAACTCACAGGGGGACTATGGCTAACCAAGTTTGCTGATGACTGCAAACTGGGAGCCATAACTGACTCTCTGGCTGACATGGACATCCTCCAAAAGGGCCTCACTGAGACGGGCACCTGGTGTCAAAGTCATGGCCTCAAGCTAAATGCCAAAAAATGCATAGTCATCCCATTTGGGAAAAACAAAACTTCCACGAATTACCACATAGGTGGCAGCCCCCTTAATACAGAAGAGGTAATAAGAGATCTGGGCACTCAGGTAGATAGTAATCTCTCCTTTGACAATAATATTGTCAAAGTAGTTAGGAAATCCTTCTATGTGGCCTATCTAATTACTAAAGGGTTCACATCTAGAAATAAAGAGGCTATAGTGCCCCTCTACTCGTCACTCATTAGACCCATCATAGAGTACAATGCCCCATTTGGGATGTACCTCACAAGACACTTCCAACAGCTGGAAAGACCACAAAGGTACCTCACCAAGAGGATTACTGGCCTCAAACATATGTCCTATGCAGCCCGACTGAATAAACTCTGGTTGTACTCAGTGGCATATCGCTTACTCATAGGTGATCTCTGCCTGACTTACAAAGCCATGTCCAACTCAGAATTGATGGACATGCTCCATCTAAAGAAATCCAAGTCACTGCAAGCCACAAGCTCTAGTGAGCTAAACCTTGCCACAACAATAAATGGAACATGCTGGAGGGATAGATTCCTGTCACAGAGACTCCCCATGCTTTGGAAAAAAATTCCAAATTACATCGAGACTCCCAATGCTTTGGAACAAAATTCCAAATTACATCAGGCAGAGCCCCTCACTAACACTCTTCAAGAGAAACCTTGACAAGTGGATGGGTAACAGAAAATACACCACTGGGATCACTTCATTTGCTCTGCTTGACAGAGGATCAGTTAATTAATCAGTGGGGTGGCGAAAGCTAACACACTCTGGCTAGACTTATAAATGCCCTCGGACAGATAACCTAGTACCTACCTATGAACCTATGAACCTAAGAAGGGCTTGTCAGAGGCTGTCCACTGTGCAGATTGAGGGTCTGTATTATAATCTTATTCTCACCCTCTAAGAAATTCTGTTCCCTTAGTAGATTTAGGAGACACATGCTTGTTGTGATGGAATCAGAGCAGAAGTTAACATACAGGAATTACACATGCTTTACAGCTGTGGAACAAAAATATATCAATATGCAGGCAGTGAACAGCATAGTCAGGTGTAACAAAACACATGTGCACCTTAAAAAAAAACTACACCCTAAAACATGCATACAGTAGTCTAAACAACAATGCAAGTTCTCCACTATGACATTCAATGCAGCTGTAACTTTTGGGAATACATCCAGCACTGTAATGTCTTGATGCCTCCCCCCACTCTCACCTCAACAACAACAGAAGACAAATAAGAATAACAGAGGCAGGAATGTTTACCTAACAAACAGACAGACATCACAAGCTTAGTGACAATCCTGGGACTATAACAAACAATATTACACCCTCAATACTTTTACACACATGTCCACTTACCACTAGTGGCACATGCAAGAATTATACCTCTCCAGAAGATAAACATTTTATCCGTTACACTGATTTTATCCATTACACTGATACGAAAGTCTGTGCACATGAATGAGTGTGTGTTGCCCTGATACCATTTATTGCATTTCAGATGACTTGTACAGATTTTAGTGAAACACTACAAGTAGATAGCAAAATGCAAATAAGTATCAACATAGTGCAAATTAGCAGTTGTGTGGAAGAAGACATACCTTACAGCATTTTATGAGAGCATTCTCCTTAGTCTTGAAGCAAAAATGTGGAGATAAGTAGGTTCAGCAGCACTTATGGAAGAAAGCAATGATCCATAATGAGGTGGAAGAGCCATACCCCACATTGCACTTATATAGTGTAGATAAATGCCTCTGGGCACATTGAATATGCTAATTACCTTTCAACTAATTACACTTTCTGAACCACTTAATTTGTGCAATAAGCAAATGAGATAAATGCTGTCTTAGTTTGTACATGACATGCACATGCCTGAGCAGCACAAAACTGAGCATTAAGAGTTTAACAAAACTAATGCCTTGAAAGTGAGCCTCATTAACAGTACTGGCCAGTCAGTGATGTGTTAATGAGCCGTGTTCATCAAAATCACACTTTGTAAGGGTGTATCAAACACGTAACTCTGACAAATAGGTTTAAATTATACTGACAGGGGAAATATGAGTGAACCATTATCCACATATCAGCCAGGTCATCTCAACCTTATGTCAAGTAGCTGTGCACATATCTCAGACCTAGGGTGAAGTCACCTAACAATAGATGATATCTCCAACAATGTGAACGTGGCTTAAATATGAAGCATATATACACATTAAAAGCAATGGAATATATTTATACCAGGGTTTAAAGCATGCCATGAACAATTAATAATTCACAACAGTAAGTTCGTCCTGCAGAAACTATGTCCATCCTCACCTTCCCTACCATCCTTACGTGTTCTGTATCCTGAGTAGCATAATTGTACTGTGTAACCAAATATAATAAAAGTCTGACAGCATAAGTCCACTGCACCTTAATTGTCCATTGTATAGGTACAACAGCATGAACTTGCACTTGACTTTCTACATTTTATTTAAAAGTTCATGTGATGTTCATGATGTCAAGGCTCCACTGCAAAGCCATAGGTGCAATGTTCAAATCCTGTGAATGTGCTCTTTACCTTAAATTGAGATAATATGCATGCATTTTAATTTTTGAACTCCACAAACTTGGCTAGTCACTAAAATGTATTTTATCCATATTATCTTCATCGTTTGCATGATATTTGCCAATGCACATTGGTGCCAGTCATCAACTGCCCATAGAGAATAATAGTCTTCATTCTATGACAAAAATGGGGAAAAAACAATTATGCATGCGCAGAGACTTAGCTGTCATTAGTGCAAATGAGAATGCATTCGGTGAACCCCACTTAGGACAGTGGGCATTAGAATTCAGGAAAAATACTTTTACTGTAACTGCCTTAAGGGATCAACATGTTAGTGATGTCTGAGTGACAGTGCAATAAGTGCAAGGTTTTAATCCCCCTAAGATATAGTATTGCTGCGTTCTCTTTTGTTACATCATACATGTGAATATTTCATTTTTACATCATAATGCACCCTCCCCTTAGGCAAATGCCATCCATGAAAATATGATGATTGTTTAATTAACATAAATACCTTGCATGACTCATTGTAAACATTTCATGGGTATGTATCAAATTACTGCAGTATGATGTCAAACAGATGTACTGTACCAGCGTTACACACCCAACATAACATTAGTTCATATAACTGCTTCCAGATAAGCATGATATAGGTGTCTCGCTGCCATTATTTATTTACATTTGTTAACTGGGTTTGTCCAACTGGGCTTGTGGCCCATTTTCAGTGGAGACCAGAGGAGAAAAGCTCCAGTAATACATTTTAAAACAAGTACAATTTCAAACAATATTGATATAATAGCAGTTATAGCAAAACGATTCACATATGTTGGGATACATGCATAAATTTAAAGTTGCATTAAAAAAGAAGCTAAGTAACAATTTTACATTGATATAGTTCAATAGGTCAACAATAACATTTTTTGTTTGTATAAAATTGTGCAGATGCATAGTAGACACATTGGAGAGAGAGGTGTAATGAGGTTCTAAGTATGGTCCTTCTGAGGGTACATAAAGGGAAGGAAGACTAGGTAGGGTCATGGCAAGGGCAGGTTCTTGAATTGAGAAAATAAGCTTTTAGTTCATTTTTAAAGTGTGAGGTGTGGGAGATTGAACGTAAGTCAATGGGAAGTTTGTTCCAAGCATGGGCAAGGGAGTGTTTGTAGAGTAGTTTGCCTACTGACCTTTTTGGGTGGTAGATATCAAGTAATTGTTGGTTAGAAGTACAGAGGGTCCAGGATGGGATGTAAATGGAGACTAAGGAAGATAGAGATGGACAGAAGGAGGGTTTATAAAGAATAGAGTGTAGCATATGAAATTGATAAGATAGCAGAAACTGGGGAAGTTCAAGCCATTGAAGAGAGTTTAAAGAAATGCAGTGGTGTGAGTTGTATGTTGAGTTAGTAATGAATCTGGCTACTTTATGGTAAGTCTGTTGCAGTTTGTTTAGAGTGGAGGCCTGGATATTGGTAAGAACTGGGGCGATGTATAAGAGGGAGGGGAGGAGGAGTGCCTGGCCCAGGGTAAGTCTAGATTCATGGGTTAGGAATTTTTTATTCTGATATAGCAAACTTAGTTTCTGGTTTGTTTTTTTTATACATTGGAGTATGTGTAGGTTGAACTTGAGTTTGTCATCGATAATGACCCCTAGGAGTTTTGTGTGGGTGTCAGGTTGGATATTTGTATTGTTAGAAGATGTAATAAAAAAGGAGGTTTTGCGATGAGAAAGAGAACAGGGAAGGAAAAGTATGAGTTTGGTCTTTTTGGGATTTAGGATCAATAGTTTGTGAGAGAGCCATTGTTCAGTGGATAGTAGGGCCTGTTGGGTCAGGGAGTGTAGTTCAGGAATGTTATTTGAGATGGATATAAGTGTGGAGTCGTCTGCATACTGAATAAGGGAGGATTCTTTGCATGAGGTGTAAAGATCATTGGTGAAAATGTTAAACAAAAGGGGTCCCAAGATGGAGCCTTGGGGAACACCAGTGGAGATGGGAAGGAAAGGTGAGGAGGATGAGAGCCATTTGACAGATTGTTCCCTGCCAGATAGGTAACTATTAAACCAGGCAAGTGCGGAGGGGGATAGGTGGAGATTTGCGAGTTTGGATAGTAGTAGAGGATGAGAGACAGTATCGAAGGCTTTGGAGAGATCTAGGAAGAGACAGGAAATTAGTTTATTGTTATCTAGGGCCTCTGCAATGATATGAGTGAAGGAGAGGAGTGCAGTGATGGTGCTGTGGTGAGGACGAAATCCATGTTGGGTAGGGGTAAGTAAGTGGTGTGTGAGGAGGTGATTGAGAAGCTGTGAGTGAATACATTTTTCTAATATCTTGGAGAGGGGGGACAGAATGGCAATGGGTCGGTAGTTTGAGGGGTCAGTGGAGTTTCCACCTTTATGAAGAGGGATAGTGAAGAAAGATTTCCAAAGGGAGGGGGAAGTTGATTCCAGAATAGATCGATTAATTAGTATAGATACAGGATAGGCAACTGAGTCAGCAGCAAGTCTGAGGAATGTAGGAGATAGATTGTCAGTGGAAAGAGAGCAAGGTTTAGCTTGAGTAGTATAGATTTGATGTAAGTAATGGGAACTGGCTCAAAAGAAAACAAAGTTCTGTTAGTGGAACTTGGAGAGGTGGGTGTTGAAGTAGAGTTTGGCTTAGAGGTTACCAGATTTTGGATGGAAGAGATAAAGTGTTTATTCAGGAGGGTAGCTGTTTCCTGAGAGGAAGAGTTAGGGTATGGGGAGGGATTAGAGGGCTTTCATTACAAGTTCATACACCAGTCAAGATGTGTTTTTTAACTTTCAGGGGTTAGAATCTGACTTGGGCTATGACAGTCATTACTAATATACACTTGTGTGCCCATAAACAATGTTTATTATGTACAGTTTGGAATTCAGTGACTTGTAGTAACAATAAAGACATTGGTTATGCTCAGATAAAATACGACGTATGTGTATCAACAGAAGGATGTCAGCCAACAATATAGAAATCCATTTTGTACTTGTTACACCTCCCATACACATTAATTTCATTAAGGTAATGTTGAAATTATAATTCATTAATTTGGATAGTACTCCTGATAATGTTACATACATGTCTCCTAGAGTGGTCACCTCACTAATAATAATACCACACATATGTGTGCATGTATGGAACAAAAAGTGCATTTGTAAAGAAATCAGAAAACATACAGGCAAGGTACATGGGTAGTTGAATATGTACAGTGCATCAAAACAGATTTGCACGCATGTACTCACATCTTCAGTGGCTATCAAGATATTGGCCATGTCTAAGTATGCCTGGAATATGCTTGGGTTCACATCCCCTCACAAGCAGTATGCATTGTCCTGTCCTCTAAACTTGGCTTTCCCTAAAATAATTATGATGCTGGTTAAAATGCAAGCATCTCACACACATATACAGTGGATATAAAAAGTTTACACACCCCTGCTAAAATGCCAGGTTTTGTGATATAAAAAATTAGACAACAATAAATCATTTCAAAACTTTTCTCACCTTTAATGTGATCTATAGCCTGTACAATTCAATTGAAAAACAAACAAATCAGTTAGGGAAAAAAATATAAAAAATAAAAAACGTACAATATGCTGGTTGCATAAGTGTGCACACCCTTAAACAACTACTTTGTTTTGTGTGCAGACCCTTAAAATAATACTTTAATTAAGCAATGTTTGATTTAATTACAGCATTCATTCTTCTTGGTAGGAGTCTATCAGCATGGCACATCTTGACTTGGCAATATTTGCCCACTCTTCCTTGCAAACGTGCTCCAAATCTGTCAGATTGTGAGGGCACTGTTGTCCCATATTTTTTCCACTTTTTGATGACTGTTTTCACTGTGTTACATAGTATATCCAATGCTGTAGAATTTTTTTTGTACCCTTCTCCTGACTGATACCTTTCAACAATGAGATCCATTTGATGCTTTGTAAGCTCTCTGTGAACCATGGCATTTGCTGTTGCAGGCAACTGAGTAAATGTCAGGAAAATCCTACTAGGACAGCTGAACTTTATTTGGTGTTAATCAGAGTCTCTTTAATTGATGGCAGGTCTGTACCCAAGAAGACTGAATGTTGTAATTAAATCAAAAGGTGCTTCAACAAAGTATTAGTTTAAGTGTGTGCACACTTATGCAGCCAGCGTATTGTATGTTTTTTATTTTTTTGTATTTTTCCCTAACAGATTTGTTTGTTTTTCAATTGAATTGTACAGGTTATAGGTCACATTAAAGGTGTGAAAAGTTTTGAAATTATTTATTGTGGTCTCATTTTCTTATATCACAAAAACCTGGCATTTTAACAGGGGTGTATAAACTTTTTATATCCACTATACAAGTATCTCGTAAATTACAAGTAACGGTTTTGGCAGTCATTCTTTGTGTGACTATTGGCATAGAGCACTGTCACTGGCCATCATTGATTGTAAATAAATGGCAGTTATCATCCTCTGTTAAAAACTCACAAGATAATTACTCATGCACTAAATACTTTTCATCAGATGCACACATGATCTTGGTATTGGCACCCATTCAACATATAAACATGATAAATGCAAGAATAAAATATTCCACATAAAAGCATTTGTGCCTGAAGTTACTAATACAATGAAGGGACAGCATACAGTGCAACAGTTACAAGGCTGTAATACATTGAACAGGTCTTCATTTGACTAGTACCATGTCAGTCTGCAGATGTAGCACAGTAGAACAGAATCACATCATTGACATGAGAAGATAAAATATGAAGACATGCTAGACATGATGACGTGCACATTACTGCAATATGCACTCTATATTTTCCGATGCACACAAATATGTAAGCATATTCCCATTCATGTACAGGATCGTAATCCTCTTCTTTCACACTTGTAGAATCAGTTTCTCCATGATGTTACTAGTTAATACAGAAGTCAGTAGCCCATGGGTTTGATTGCAATGTGCTACACATAATCAATCACAAAATATTTTTTGTCACAGTAATGCACCCTGCAATACTGTTACAAAATGTCCATAAGGACAATGCAGAAGAACCTGTGATTATATATATGTGTGTAATAATGTTAACATTATAAATGTTGTAAACCGTATGAATATTGTAAACTCTTCATGAGTACATGCCAGAAGTGGGAACATGTCAATTAAAATGTACCTGCTATATCACCACTAATCAGAATGAGGTGGGGTCACTGTGGAGCAGGTATTCCTGACTGCAATGTTGGACTAAGACTGATTTTACCAAGGTTATGGACATTATGTCACAATTGTCGGTCAGTCAACTTAATGTGAGCACATAGTCTGCATTTGCAGAAGTGTGCCTACCTGTCTGAGTAGCCCATGTATCTTTGAACTAGTCAGTTATTATAGTCTGATAGATGCAAGTTCAATCACAAACAATTGAAAATATATGTGATATGCATTTTATATTTTAATATCAATTACCTGTAGTCATACATTAGAATAACATGTAATAAGGCCATGCACACCCTTACAAACTCCTATCCATAAACCAGTTGTAAAGTGCTTATAGTGTCTGTAGAATATTTGTTAAATATAAGAGCAAGGGATATCACAGCATTTGTGTAATGACAATTTATGGCCTCAGACATTGATATCTGACTATAAATAATCTGAACAATTTATGTGGAATTTTCAAGGACCATTACATCAACGTTTAAGAAGTATTTATGATATTTTTGTCTCTCCCCCACCCTGTGTCTCACTATCTATTGTATTGTAGCATTCATTACTGCTTCATAATGACCACCAGAGCAGCGACATGGATAGGAAGCTGGTGGCTATGGTGATACCACCATGGCAGCAGAGGCAATCAGTACTTCTGGTTCACATACTGTCAGTGTTACCTCCACAACTCCTGCACTATCTGCACTACCTGAGTCAGGTAGCTCTGTCCCGGTACAGTGTTACTCACCAGAAGTGGTGCTAATGGATGCTTGGAAAACCTGGAATAAACTCAAAACCCCCTCTAATCTCCAGCTCTATAGGGAACTTTGAAATATCATAAAAAAACAAGTCAACCTATACAAAAAAAATATGTTTACCCACAGAACCCCCCAACTCTAACCCCCCCCCCCAAATTCAGGAGTACTATTAACAAGCTCTTACACCCAGCAAACCCATCTCCTCCTATCCCCTCCCCTAACAGCTCTCCTCTTGAAACTGCCACTCTTCTGAACTCCTTCTTCATAGACTCCCTACAGAATTTAATTAAACCAAACCTTCCATGACACCCCCCCTCCCACAAAACTCGTTTTTCCATCAAGCCAATCCCCACATCCTACATCATATCACTCCTCTATAAACTTAAACCTTGCTCCCCTTCTGCCAACAATTTGCCACCACTATACCTCAGACTTGCAGCTTCCTCTATTGCCTATCCAGTCTCCATACTTATCAAGTGGTCAGTTTAGGAAAATCTTGTTCCTGACATTTGGAATAAGTCCTATGTTATACCCCTACATAAAAGAGGCAAATCCACCATCCTCTCAGATTTCAGGTTTATTACTATCCTATCCCCTCTTTCTAAAATTCTGGAAAAGTGCATACATAAACAGCTCATTATACATCTTGTTCAGGAAAACCTCCACATCCCCACTCAACATGGTGTCCATCCTCATCACAGCACAACTACTGCACTATTACCCTTCATTCATTCTATCTCTACATCTCTCAACAATAGCAGATTAGTATCATACCTCTACCTTGACCTCTCTAAGGCCTTTGATACTGTGTCTCACAACCTCCTTCTCTCCAGACTAGCTTACCTCAGTCTTTCTAATTTTACTCTCAGCTGGTTCTCTTCTTACCTATCAAATAGATTACAATCTGTCAAATTGCTCTCTGCCACTTCTCCTTTCCTTTCCAACTGGGGTCCCTCAAGGCTCCATCATTGGTCCTCTGATATTCAACATCTTTACTAATAATCTCTACCAATCCTGCCCACACTCCACACTTATACAATATGCTGACAACTCCGTTATCTCTACTTATAAAAATCTGCCTTACTTATTCATCTTTACCCAAGGCACCCCTCACACATTTGAAAGATTTCTCACAACCAACCAACTTCTACTTAGCTCTAATAAAACTGAACTCCTTCTCTTCCTCTCCAAACCTCTCCAGCACCTCCAACCCACTTTCTCTGTTTCTTTTCTAAACAACACTACTTTCAAAGTTGAATCTCACGCTAAACTACTCAGGGTTTATATAGATGATGAACCTGAATTTGACATCCACAATCAATTAACTCATGAGAATAATCAGTATTAGTCATTAACGACCACAATAAGACTCCTCGTTAGTGTATAATCTTTCTTCCTGTTTCTTAACAGCAGCACAAGTATGTTTATTGGATAAAGGCCTTAGTTTTGTACCGTCTCGACCAATTTATATTAAAGAAGTTATACTTGATATTAAGCTTTTTGTCAGAAACATAGCTCTAAAGTTGGCATTTGGGGAACAGCATGTAGTGGCTATTCCTCTTAAATGCACCAGTATGTTTGTACCACGGTTGAGTCCTGTACTGGAGACATTTGTTAAAATAGTAGAGAAAGAGCTTTTTAGAGCCGACATGAAGAAAAACAGTTTTTATAATTTAACTCATGAAGAGTCTCTGGCCTTTCATGAATTGCAAACTAATAATGAACTAACTATATGTCCAGCTGACAAAGGGGGGGGGGGTCCATTATGGTCCTGGACCCTGCTTGTTATAATATGGCTATGACTCAAATGCTTAATGATGTTAACAACTATGAACGTATTACACAAATTGAATTGAATATGATTATCAGAGGTATACATGAACACTTGTATGAATTATTAATAGAAAAAGTCATTGATAAGGGGTTATATGATTTCATGTTGCTATCAAAACCTTTGATGCCAATTATCCATGGTTTGCCTAAGGTGTTCAAGTCTCTATTGAATCCACCCCTTCGCCCGATAGTTTCAGGCAGAGGTTGGGCTACTGAATTCATATCTCTTTTTATAGAAAACCAATTAAAGAAACCATTAGAGAGGGCAGATGCGGTTATAAAAGATACAGAACATTTCTTGAGCACTTTCGGTGATTTCATCAGAGCACATGGTTTATTCTCTGATAGTACCATTTTGGTCACCATGGATATTCAGACACTGTTTACAATAATACCCCATGATATGCATGCTACATCTATCAAGAGGTTTTTAATGACTAATACTGATTATTCTCATGAATTAAATGATTGTATAGGCATATTAATGGATATCATCTTGTATAATAATGTCTTTTTATTTGATGGTGTCATGTATAGACAAAAGGTAGGTGTGGCAATGGGGACTCCATGCACTAACAGTTACACCAACCTTGTGTTGGTGGACTGGGAGTGCATTGCAGTCAACTCCAACCATGGGTTCTCAACACAGTTATTATACTATAAAAGATTTGTGGATGATATTTTTATTTTGTGGGAAGGCCTGGAATTAGATCTTTTGAATTTTGTGTAATATCTTGAATCTACTAGCGATTATTTAAAATTTGTATTGAATCATTCATGAACTTCCATTGAGTTCTTAGACACTAGGATTACGCTGTTTAATGGTACCAACAGTAGCTCCCTCTATAGGAAACCATGTAGGAAAAATGCTTTTTGCACTGCAACAGTATGCATCCTAAACATATTTTTAATAATATTACTAAAGGTCAATACTTTAGACTATCTAGATTGCGTACTAATGATGATGAATGTAATGAAGCAAAGCTTAGTTTGAAAGAAGACTTGCTTGCCAGGGGATATAGGGAATAAGCTTGGGATGATACTTTGAGTGAGGTTTCTGTGATGCGTCCTGATAAGGGTAAACCATTTTTGAACCATTCGTATACTTGTATGAAGTGCAATACAAGGAATGTAGCTGACAATAATGTTAGGCTATCTTTAACTTATAGTAACAATGTGCAGCAGGTGTGCAATGTAGTGAATATGTTTTGGCCAGTGCTACTCTCTGATGATAGAATTAAAGCGATTGTTGGTGATAAGCCTAGTTACACCTTTAAAAATAATTTATCACTTAAGAGACTGCTTTGCTATAAGTCTACCCTTAAATCTTCTATTGTGTCAGATCGGATTGGCACATTTCCTTGCAGATTATGTAAAGCTTGTTGTCATATTTGTTCTGTGATTGATTTTAAGCACCACACTATGGATTTTTTGTTTAAACTGAGATTTTATGCAGACTGCAGGTCTAAAGGCTTGATATATTTAGTGACGTGCAGGCATTGCATTTCATTTTACTTGGGGAAAACAGTTAGAATCTTGAAAGAACAGATTCTGCAGCACATAGGGGATATTAGATGTATGAATTTTCTTAATGCCTTGGCTAAACATGTATCACAACAACCAGGACATAGTTTTGAGTTTAGTATATTACAGCTTGTGCACATGAATAAAAGGGGGTTGATTTTAATAACAAGCTTGAGATTGCTGAGACCAAATGGATTGTTAAACTGCAGGCAGATAAACTGCCGGGTATCAATGCCACTGTACCTTTAAAACCTATCCTTAAAAAAACGAAGTATACATCAGTAATTGAGATATTTTTTTTGATTGGTTGCTTATTATGTATTTTACTATATGATGTTTTTTATTTATTTTACTGAAAATGGATCTGATGAAGCACACTATGTGTGAAAGCGCTTATCCTTTGTTTTTGATTAAAGTTTAAGGCAACAGCTTTGGTGGACGCTTGGTTTGTTTGTGTTTCTGGATTACACTATGAAGGTTAGAGATGATGTGCAGCAAGGGATAACACTGAAATAGTCATGTGTAGATACCTATCATGACAACTAGCACAGCTTCCACAATTCACTGTAACTCTGATGTAATGTTCAAATTTTCTTTGAGGTATATTGAAAGATGCGATCTGCTGATTTCTGACTGTTGCACAATGCTCATTTAGTTTATCAGCCTTCCATAATGTTGTCACACTCCCTTTACATGTGTAGTTTCTCACAACTGTTGTACAAATGCTCATATGATGTCTTTGGTTAATACACATGTTATGTAACGTGAGTTAGGTAGACGAGTTTGACTCCTATCTGCTATACCTTGTAGCAGTTTTTAAACAACTGTTAATATACATGGATGCCTTACTGCAAAGATGTGTTCTGATGCATTCTATCTGGATATGACATACCACAGGCGTGCTGTTTGCTCCCTTTAGTTTTGTGCTTAATTTTAACCTTAGCCATATTCGTTCACACATAAACTGCTGATAAATTTCCTGTATATGTCTGATTTTTATAAGCATCGTCTACCTTGTTCTCTAGCATGAGTAGCTAGTGCACTACTCATGGGACATGAGTGAGACAGGCCGTGTTCAAATGATCTCACCTGTGGAATACTGACAGCTGTTATTATCATCTAGTAATAATGCCACATAAATATACAACTGTAGCATCATGTTATTTTCAACTGACAGATTCCATGCCTGTCATCATTCACTAATTCATACATTGTTTTTTGTCTTTTACTCACCGCCTGTGCTATTCATCTTTTCCCTGTACATTTTACCTTCAGCTACATTAATTCTAACTGTACATCTATGGTGCAGTCTGAATACCTTCTGTTGTGGTGTATAATAATTAATTCCCTTTGTCTGTTTGAAGGGAAATTATTTTTTACAACAGGTATGTGCATTTTGTTTCCCTGATATCAGGTTGTTTGTTCCCCTGAAATGAATGTGGCAGCCCCCCTCTTTCTTGAGTACTCTGTTAGCATACCTTGTTAATATTCCATCCTTATGACTTTAGCCTTGCACATGGTCAAGAGTTCAAACCCATCTGTTTTCATTTTTTTGACTGATATTGGGTTATTACCCCGAAATGTATTTGGCAACCACATTTTTTTTGAGTAATCTGTATATTAGTTAACAGATATATGCATTTTGTTTGTCTGAGAACAACTGCTCCGTACCATAGCAATGTGTTATTGCAATCATCTCTGCCCCCTGTGCATATGAATCATGCCCTTCTACTCCACTGGTATGAAGCCAGACAGTGACATTGGCAGGGATTCAATGCCATCCATAATTTTGTTTGCTTCACCTGTCTCATATGTTACTTTCCCCAGAATGTTATCTATACTGTCTTGACTAAAAGTGTTTTTTTTTATCTGGAGATTTATGCTGCTGTTCTAATGGCCATTTGGGGGATATGTATTAATAATTGCTATGTAAGTGATCTATGTATATCTGTAAGGATGTGTGCTGTGTTCTGTGGGACTTGCATCATGACTGTTTCACTGACTCACTTTGTTAAGGTGCATGTTTGTCATGTAATTTTGTGTTCACTTCCCTTGAGGTCTGTCACTTGCTCTGTTTTATTACAATCAGCCTGCACAAGAAACCTTTCATTAATTGTGTTTTTATGACCTCATGCACTATGACATCTGTGGTATCTCACCTTAACATTACATTGCAAATACACTGACATGTGGACTGCAGTGTTTCACTGACCCACTTCTGGGCAAACCAGCTTCCTTTCTAAATTGCCTTTATGGTATATAATGGATGCATGAGTCACACGCTGTTGTTGTTATGTATGTATATGTTTTTGCAGCTTAATACTGTTTACTAACATGGGGCAGCTACGGTGGTGCAGCGGTTAGCGTTGCCGCCTCACAGCAAGAGGTTCTCCGGTTCAGTTCTCAGCTGGGGTGTAGTCTGTGTGGAGCCTGCATGTCCTCCCTGTGGTTGCATGGGTTTTTCTCCGGGTGCTCCAGTTTCCTCCCACATCTCAAAGACATGCAGTAGGTGGATTGGACACTCTAAATTGGCCCTAAGTGTGTGTGTGTGTGTGTGTGTGTGTGTGTGTGTGTGTGTGTGTGTGTGTGTGTGTGTGTGTGTGTGTGTGTGTGCCTTCTGTGGAAGGTTGGGCACCAGGCTGGCAACTCGACACTGTAAAACTCCACTGCCAATCATGAGTGGACAGATGATCTGCTGTGGTGACTCCTAACCAGGAAAAGCCGAAAGAAGAAGAAGAATACTGTTTACTAACATATCCCACATCTTTCATGTACATTACCCTCACCTGTTATGAGTTTTGCAAGTTGTCCACTTTATGCATCACAAACATTTTTATACTTTTCCTCCTGACAGTTGTGGCTGTCTGGCATATCCTTGAGGTTTGCAATCATTAATGACAAACCCTTGCTGTGTCTGACATCATACCTTTCAGGACATGAATGCTGCTACTGTATTGATTATTCTATCCACAATCTACCGGAGGGATATTTCCAAGTTGTCCCAACTTTTGTGTCTTTGTACCCACATTATTTGAGTGTCAATCCAGTATTCCTGCATTGCAAAGTTAAGAGTTGTTCCCATGTATAACTCAAACTGTCTTACATGATTGTATTGTCCTACAGCAGTTTTTAATGCTGAACATTTCCATATTTATTTGTTTATGCGAATCACATTGCAAGTAATATTCAACATCTCCATGTTTCAATGACATGTATCCCATCATTCCCTTGTCTGCTTTTTTGCTAGGCTTTTTCTTGTGCATGGATTCTTGTTTTATCATCTGATGCTGCTGAGTGCAAGTGCACTTACTTCAAATTATTGTTTTGTGAAGCACGCTCATTTGTTTAAGTTATATGCATAGATATGGACATGCAGTGAGTCATGAGTCTGTGCTGTGGGCTTTATGTGAGGTTTCTCATTGTGCCATGTGCCTTGGCCTCATGCATAGTTGATTAGCAGTGCTGCTTGTGTACCAACACCATCAATCATGATAACTTGGGGGCAACCTGAACATGATGTTAAAGAATCCCTAGGATAGTTTTTGTATAGTACTGAAGAAAGATTTTTTTCTTTCACTTTTCTGACCTGATTACTAACATCAAACTTCCCCCTTCATAGATCCTGTTTTGGGCCATTCATACTCCCAAAGGTGAGAGTTTTAAAGGCCTAGTCCATCCTCTAGAAGTGAGGAACAAGTTTTTGGAGATATGCCCTTATCTGAAGAGAATTAAAAATAACCCTTGTCAGCGGTAAATTAGAAACAATGTTTGGTTAAGTGACTTGATCTAAGAAATACAGTAGTCAGACTGAGACTGTAGACTTCAAACACAGGACTGATACAGGTTCTAAGTCTAGAAACACATCTGCACATGCTCACTTGTAGTACAATAAGAAGCATGCAGTGGGTGACTGTGAAAATGTGTATCCTGTTTGTATGAGTGATGAACCTTCTTCAGACTTTCTGCCTTGAAATCAATCACCTGCATTATTTGTAAAACTTCATCAGGGCTTGAGAATGGAGTCCTCAAACCAGGCATGCACTTTATGACCTTCCACCCTTAAGAAAGGTAAACAGGCATTACTTTAACACTCCTGTCTCCTCATGACATCTAGGTCAGGGTATTATTTCTATGTAATGGAGCTGGCTAGGGAAGAAATATTAAAAGAGTGCTAATCCTGATGATTTATTTTCTTTTTAGCATGGAGCAAAATGAAACCTTATCTGGAACATAAAAGCAATGTTTATAATAAATGTTCACATTTTTGAGAAATGTTTAACACTCTGAATATATTCCACATAGTCCTGAAACAACCACTATATCTCAAGAACAAATGTGTTTTTTCCTTGATTGTGTTACAACTTCAAATAAAGACACAACTGTTACCTGCAGGGCAACATCTTTATTGTGAAACAAGGTCACTAAACAATTGTTGCATTCTTTTCTTTTCTTTCTTCTACTAATAAAAACTAGATTAATTGACAGCAGAAGATATGGTAACACAAACTGGATTAGGTGTAAACAAATATCTATGTGGCTTCTGAAAACTTTGATTTTTATTCCAAAGACAAAACTGAAGACTTTACATTGGGGCTGTTAAATTTATTTCCAATTTTCCTTTTTATGATTATATTTTCCTCAAAATACACATGAATATAACTAGAAAAAAATATTTCTTTTCTTTGTTACATTTTCCACAGCACTTATGTTTATACTCCTAGAATTTTCTTTGTCACACCTTTTTTTTCTACCAATAATCTCAATGTGCCCAAATTATTGCTGGTTTAGGAGTGCCATCCAATGTAGTAATTAAATTAAATTAATTAAAGTGCTTTCAGTTAAACTAGTTCCCCTCAGCAAAAGTTTTATCTGTGCCCTGGCCAACCTTCAATAAACCAAAGGCTGTCCAGTTGCCCTGCACTGTGAGACCCTGCATCAGTGGAACGCTAAAGTGCTTTCAGCTAAACTAGTGTATGTTGGAGTTGTATTTAATTTGTCTTCTAAACTGAAGGCACTTTTGCTATAGCCTTTTAATGTAAGCGTGCATACTACTGGTCCCCCCATTTCTCTTCCTCTTGTACTCCTAGGTCAATTACTTAAAACTACATTCTGTCTCTTGGAGAAGGTCTACCTACGTACCTGCAGCCCACACTTGTGATGTTTTCCCTAGAAAAGTGGTGGTCCTTGTCATCACACTATACTAGATTAGTAGCACAAAATTTCTAGTTATTAGGAAGATACGATGATACACTGACCTGGAATTGACTGAGCTTTTTTTCCTTGATTGTTTTCTTGGAAGCTGGCCTGGTCCAGTTCTCTGGCTCACAACTTTGTATTACTTTGTGTCTGTCCCCTCCCCCACCTTGAACCTGCCCTCTTCTCTTCCATTCCTGCTCCATTACAGAGGGATAAAAAAATGGCATAGAAAGGCACCATCTTTAACTTAGCTTTCCTGCCCTTGCTTCATAGGAATCCTCAGTAGTGTGCTCGCTTGTAAGTGCCACTTGGTATTGTCTTTGTTTGAGATCTTTATCACTTTTTTGTGAAGTTTCACACATGGTCTGTTTTTTTCATGCATATTTTTAGTTGGTAGCAGCTCTATATGGTCACTTATATTCTGGACCTATATTTCAAAGCATTTTTGTTTTTTGCTTTACTCTACTTGCCCTGCATGTGAGAATTTTGTTATGCCAGTATGGAATTATACTCATAGCATATTGCAACTTTAAATAACAGGTACAATGCTACTTTATTCACTAAAGTGAATATTGTCACCTGCTGTCTGTATTATTATATCAGTAACCTGTCTGGCTATTAGAATAGAACTTACTGTAACCTCCAAGGGATACAAGTGGCTCTGTGTTTCTGTATAATGTCACTGTATTTATTCCTGACTTTTAGTGGAGAATGCATAATTGTGTGTAGCATCTTAGTAGTTACTGTTTCTTTTTATATTCTTTATAACAGTATATAATAGTGTAGTGTATGTTATAATAGCTTGGCATCAACGGCAGTTACTTTTTTTCTCTGCTTTCCTTGCATTTGTGTTGCTCAAAGAATTGTGCTGTTTTTTACAAGGTATGCTGCCCCTCCCCTGCATCCCCTAGGTTCTTAATTACTTGATAATCTGAGTGTTTTAAAACTTCAGACATAATATTTACCTACTTTTCCTTTTTATTTCCAGTCCCCTCAGCAAAAGTTGTATCTCTGTCCTGGCCAACCTCCAATTAACCAAAGGCTATCTGGTTGTCCTGCATTGTGAGACCCTGCATCAGTGGAACACTAAAGTACTTTCAGCTAAACTAATGCATGTTAGAGTTCTTTTTAATATATCCTCTAAATGGAAGACATTTTTGCTATAGCCTTTTACTGTAAGTGTGCACACTACTGCCCCCCCCCCCATTTCTCTTCCTATTGTACTGCTAGGTCAATTCCTTAAAACTACTTTCTCTTGGCGAAGGTTTACCTATGTACCTGGAGCCCATACTTCTAATGTTTTTCTATAGAAGTGGTGGTCCTTGTCACCACATTGTACTATATTAGTAGCACAAAATTTCTAGTTATTAGGAAGATACCACAATACACTGATCTCGAATTGAATGAGATTGGTTTTCCTGATTATTTTCTTGGAAGCCGGCCTGGTTCAGTTTTCTGGCTGATTCTGGTCCATTCCTTACACTACCTCCATTCCCACACACCCTTGACATCATTTCCTTTATAGCTAAACCTGCTTTGTCCCACATTCACACTAGCCAATAGACATCCCCACTCCTCTACTCGTACCCTGCATCACCATTAACTGTAACTTCCACTCCCCACCCCCCCTGAGCCTTACCTGCTATTAACTCTTTCAGTTACTCATTTAATAAAATTCATTCAATCAATCCTGATTTCTTCTAATAAGCTTATATAAATTATTTACCCTTTATTCTTTCTGACCTGAAACTGAATCATGGCTATATCTTTTCAAAACTCTATTTATCTCCCTCCTTTTTTTATTCTTTTCTCAGCTCTAACCACTTACCATAGGCCTCACCTGCTTACCACACCATCTCACACACTCTCTTATCCCACTATCACCATACAAGTAACTACTCCACTCCTATTGCTCCCTCTCTGTTTAACCATTCCACTATATCA
This sequence comes from Protopterus annectens, assembly GCF_019279795.1. NCBI lineage: Eukaryota > Metazoa > Chordata > Ceratodontiformes > Protopteridae > Protopterus > Protopterus annectens. The sequence continues at coordinate 494,687,573 of NC_056732.1, forward strand.
TTTCACAAGTTCAAAGCATTGTACATACCGAATGCCCAACTTCTCATCAAAATAAAACATGAGTTCCTTTGCAAATGTTTCTTCCTACAATTACTTCAAAGGACAATACTACTCTTATCTGGTGATATTCACCCCAAACCAGGCCCTTGCCAACAGCACTCTAACCAGATTTATACAGCACCCCCCTTCCAACTGCCTCACAAGTAATTTATTACAATCACAAGCCTCCAAAATAACCCATATATACTTGGCCTATCTGAAACATGGCTAAAACCTCTTATTACAAACTGCAAAATTATCCGCACTGGTTATAATATTCTTTGACTAAATAGAAGTAAAAAAAAAAAAAAGGTGGGGAAGTAGCTATACTCTACTCTGACCATCTCTCTCTCTCTCTCTCTCTCTCTCTCTCTCCCTCTCAATAGCTATCCATGATTTATGCCTTGCTGAAATACTTATAGCAACCTGTAACCTAAATCAACACAAAACAACTTGCAATTGCAGCAATCTATATACCTCCAGGTAAAAACATACCCATACTCGAGCAGTTTCTTTCTTGGATTTCTTTATCCCTTCCCTATGAAACCAGCATCTTTGGGGATATGAATATTGACTGGAACCTAGTTAATACTGCCACCACTAGCTACTCTGTAAACATTTATGGCTTTATCCAGCTGATCACCTCGTCCATGCACCAGCAAAAAAATTCCCAGAATGGCTTTGTCATCGACTTGATATTAGTATCTAACCTTCAGTACTATCATAACCCTTCCACCCTCCCTAATTCCCTTAGTGACCACCTCCCTACATCAGTTGTAACCACTCTCCCATTCTTAACAAAAGTCACTAATACAAAGAGTCTCATAACCTTAAAAATTACAACCCTGTCACCCTAAATTAATTACAGTCCACTGTAAACTGGTCATTCCTACACACATTACCCCTTGATGAGGCTGTCCAAAGCTTCAACAATATATTCCTAGAAAAATTTAACACCCTGGCTCCCAGTAGAAAAATTAGGCTAAAATGTAACTATACACCATGGCTAAACCAGGCAACTTGATCCCTTATGAATAACAGAGACAGTGCCTAGACAGCATGGAAAAACAATAACAACTCCACTTTCCACCTTAACATATATAAACAGCTTTCCAACCAAACAAAAATATATGTCCTACTGGACAAAAAAAAGTTTCTATCAAAAATCTCTGAGCGTCCCACATTCCAACCTGATGAAATTCTGGTACTCAATAAACAAATTACTATCTCCAGGGAACCCCTCTTCACCAAACACCTTCCTTAACAAACCTTCTAGTGAAACTGCAACTCTACTTAACAACTTTTTCATCAAAACAATAAAAAAGCTTACTAAACAAGACACTCTTGATATTAAGACTTCACCTTCCATCTCATCTCTTCCCTCATTCTCCCTAGCACTTGTAGCAACTTCCTTCATCAGATCACTTCTTAGCAAACTCAAACCCTGTTCCCCATCAGCCGACAAACTCCCTCCATTATTTCTCAAACATGCAGCCAGATCCATAGCACACCCAGTATCTATACTTATTAATAGATTCATCCAAGAAAATACAGTACCAGATATCTGGAAAAAATTCTTTATACTATCCCTTCACAAGGGAAGAAGTTCTACAGAATCCTCAAATTACAGACCTATTGCCATATTATCCCCCTTATCCAAGATACTGGAAAATGTAAACACAGACAAATACTAAACGACCACTTATAGGCAAAGCTAATTACACCCACACAGCATGGTTTCTTGCCCTTGCACAGTACTACCACTGCCCTCCTGTCTTTCACACACATTTCCCAAGCCAGAGATAATAATAAACTCATATCAGCTCTATTCTTTGACCAGTCCAAAGCATTTGATACTGTTTCCCATCTTACCCTCCTAAATAAACTTTCCAACCTACAACTCTCTACCTCCACTACTTCCTAGTTTAACCACTACCTCTCAAACAGATATCAGTCAGTAAGATGGCAAACATCTTTTTCCTATTTCCATCTTGTTAAGACCAAGGTTTCCCAGGGCTCTAATCTGGGCCCCCTATTTTTTTAATATATTTACAAATAACCTCCATGTCTCCTGTATTATGTGGATGATTCAAGAATTAACAGCTCTGGCAATATACAAAATCTCCACACTGTCACTCAACAATCTCTGCACCTAGTAGAATAATGGCTAGCTGAAAACAACCTGCTTCTCAACCCCAAAAAGAACAAGCTTCTCCTTTTTCTTCCAAAAAACCTTAATTCAGCTAAAGAAAACTTCCCCATCTCATCCTTACATAATACAATTATCACCGCTGACTCAAACACCAAATTGCTTGGTGTTTCTATAGACAAAATCACACAAGGAATGCTGAGAACAAATCACTTTATAATGCAAAGCTTTCGGGGATGACCCCTTTCTCAATACTAAATACATATACATACACAAAGCAACTGCTTTTATACAGGCCTGGTAGTCATGTGACTGCAGCCAAAGTCACATGACTTATTCAAATGTGCAATGTAATTATGTTTTAAAAGACACTGGTGATTTTCTCTTCAAACTTTCAAAGTGGTATTACAGTGAACCATGTAATCTGAATGATTTTCTATTTGTCACCTTAGATATTGTATCGTTGTTCACTGTTATTCCTAATTCATATGAGGTGGAGGTACTGAATAGCAGAAAGGAGTAATAGTGTCCGCATATCCCCTTCACGTAGGCATAGACTCATGTTTTTGTTTACACAGGAGGTAGCTGACAGCAGGCAGGTATATCTACTGACTTCTAAGCTTATTTTAGCTTAGGTGCACATGTTTGCATAGTGCATTACCTGACTGAGCATGTCCTTTCTGGAAGGTGTGTCAACTCACTGATCGTTGAATGCTGCAGCTCACAGAGCAGTTATTGGAGGTGGATGTGCCTATGCTGAGTATGTGTGCCATCAGTGGGTCACTAAGTGACCCCTACAATGACCCATTAATGGCACACATACTCAGCATAGGGACATCTGCCTCCAGTAGGGAGGACCTCACATTGGTGGGCTGCAGTGGTCACCCATATTGTTGAACCCATGATGCAATACGTTGGTCCCCCTTTGGGGGATGTCATGGTACTGCTCCAGGGCATTGTAGTTAAGGACATAGACTAACCTTTGGGCAAGTGAGCTGCTGCAGGACTAAGCAACAGAGCTGGTGGTCACTAAATGCCACCCCACACCATGGTGTAATGATATGTACTGATAGATAAACATACATACAAATACACACAATGGCTGTCCGGATACATGGAGCTGTTCCTGTAGCTGGTTATTTCTTGATTATGTGCCCTTCCAGTACTGAATGGCACCTGTAATGTCTCTGGGCCATCACAGTGTTTCACAGAATCTGGATGTATATCTATCCTTAATGAGTATGTATACACCACCTGCATTACCTTGAACAATGTGATTTTGATGTGTAGAGATGTGGATGGATATGTACTATGGTATGGCTGTAATGCTGTCCACAGGCTTGAACCAGATGTCCTGGATTCTACACATGTCTGCATAATCCAGGGTGGGGACACATTCCACAGGCTGAGGTTCAGTATTGCCATACTCACCGTGTAGCAGCATAACCATGATGTTGTATAAAGATGGTGTTCACATTGACAACTTTTCCCTGAACAGTGCATCTAAGATGCATTGTGGGGGTGTCAGTAGCCATGGCCATAACTCCAAATCACAGGGGTAAGAGATGAAGACCATCACTGGTGAAGCATTGATGTCTGTTGAGCAAGGCATCCCAGGCAGACTTGTAGTAAATCCCCTGACAATGACACCACACACTAAGGCAATTATTGACATCCATCAATTTCCATGTGTATGGAGCCATCATCCTAAGTGAAGGTCAACTGCAGCAGAAAGATATGCATATACCCGCGAGTGACCCAGACTGCATAAGCACAGTCATGTGTCTGCATACAGGCCGGTGACTTATGTCCCAAGTTGTACACACCTGCAGGAACTATGATGTCAATATTATCTTAACTGATATCCCTTGATTTGTGGCAATGTGTGGTAAGGCCTATTGTGTCATCCCACAGACAGCTATCTGTGATCTGCTCCAAATGTAGCCACTTGACACAGACATCAATGTGTCTCACAATGTAATCACATTTGACTAAGAGGTGGTGATATTGTGTTATGCCTCGGGTGTTTGACCAGTGAAAGAGTGGTGCATGCAGTATTATGTGTACTGTGCACTCCAGAGGCAGGATGTTCTGAGGAGTGTGTTTGCAAATGTGTCTAGTAAGGAGCTGCACACATGCAGGTGTGTGTGATGTGGATGTAGGTAGTGCAGAATGTGAGCTGTGCATGTTGGCATGATGATCATTGCCATATGACTGCTGTTGGAAACACCACCACAGCAAGGTTTGAAATGCGGTCACATCTGTCACACATTGTGTTTGTGTGTTATAGAAGTAGTGGGGTAGGGACACTCTCAACACCTCAGCAGCAGGTCCTGCAAAGGTAGGGTCATGCTGCCACACCCTTGGGGCTGACAGCCTGATATACAGTGTTTGTAGGCAAACCTTGCAGTGAAGATGTGGATGCCCATGGATGTATAGAAGACTTGTTCAACTTTGCTGACATTACAATGGCATTGCAAGTGTATGATGCCTGTCAAACAACTAGACAACACACTGGTTGCTGTATAACATGATATGGAAACACAGACATGTGTGTTGGGTACATAACTGTACAGTATGACATGTCTAGGACATGTGGCAGGTGGACACATTGGCCAAAGGTGGCCAGTCCGCTGCAGTAGGCCTCACAGCCATGTCACGCAGATATGCACTAGTAATCTGTTGAAGGGGAGGATGCATGAAGTGCTGTAAAAGTGTCACCTTTGAGGGCTCACCACCAGTGTGCTGATTGTTACAGCAGGACTAGACATCTATGTCAACGGACAGTGTATATTATATTTTGGTGCTACAGCACTGCTACTAATTCCCCTCTTGTCAGTTCCCTAGTGACATACCACAAACCCTGGAACAGACAGCATAATGCATACAAAAGCAAACTGATTGCCCATGTTGCTAGTCAAAGCATCTAGTTTGAAAAGTTTATGTGAAGCCTACAAAGTCTTTCATGATGTGGGACAGCTGTGTGGATGAACAAACAGGCTGTGTCCTGCTTGTCATCATGGGCTTTATAATACAGTTTTCTGTGTGAGGAGAGATAACGCATTGGAGCATGGTATCCCATGTGAGAGTGGTGTCAGTGAGACCAGCATTAGTGGTTGCCAGGCACCAGCAATTCTGTGGACTCTCCTGCGTTCCACAGACTTCACAAGGTAATTGAGTTTGCACACCACTTGGGTAGTGTGCAACTGCAGAATACCTGTGTAAAACTCCCACCTTACCTTCAAAGGGTATGCATATTACACTTCCCTAATGTGTTTGTCTGCTCTCTGTACACGCATCTTGGATGACTCATCTTGGAACATGTGGGAAGCAACTGCAATAATTAGTTGCACAAAGGACAACTAGTATGTAGTGCCAAGCAGTGTCTCCATTTTTCTGAGTCATGTGACATGACATACCATGAAAGGTGACAGCACGGACATGAGCAGTAACACTGTCATACACCTACTGACACTGGACCATACACTCTTTGTTATGCTCAGAGCCAAATCATGCCTACTGACTCTAACTGGTGGACCTCATTAAATGTTACACTATGCAATGGATAACAGGAATATTACTCACTACCTACCATGGGCTGCGAAGGTGTTCAACAATATTAGGCCAGCAGGCCTTGCTGGAAACTGTGTAGGTTTTCTACAGCGTGTTATGTCAGCTGGTGGGTAGGCAAGTGTCTGACCGACATAATCTGGGAAGATAACATTGGGAGACATTCACTGAAGTGACGCCAGTCAGCAGTGGATTTACCCAGAAATCACTGATGGTGAACTCCTTCTAGCCATTCCCTCTCTGTAATCACAGCCATTGTCAGTGCCCTCTGGCTGACGATATTAGCAGGTGATTACATATCAGGAGCTGTCACTGAATTGCACAAAGAACCAACAGTTAACCAGGATGGCCTGTGACACACATTCAGTTGCTGTCTGAGCCAATGAAAAATAATAAATGCCAATGGCTGCAAGATACTATCCTTTGGAAAGTCACCCACCCCTGGGAAATGTAATAGTGTCTGCACACAACACACAGTTGAGACATTACTCATGGATGTTTGGACACAGAGAGAAATGTAGCCTTTGCCTTTCAGTGGTCAGTTAAATGTGGGAATGCATTCAGTGTTGTACAACCTAAACAGACAGGTCTGTGATGTATCTCCCAGACTGTTATTGCCATACTGAATGTGACACTCATCACACCTATCATTGTGTACAATGACACCCTTGCTATGTCACTACTCAGGCATATCTCACAACTGTAGCATCCACACAGGTTCCATGGTATAGCAATACACATTGCAGATAACATGTCCTATGGAGTCTGTGTCAAGACGGTACCTGTGTGGTCTGCCTCATAAATGCTTTGTAGGGGATGTGTATGGCTGCATTACAGGGAGGTATCAGATCCCACTGTGTACCTCCTGTGCATCCAAGATAGGCTAACACATGTCTCATCTGTTCTACACACCGACACCATCACTGTTGTGTAAATAGTACATGCTGGAGAGACAGGTATATAACACAGACAGTGCACCCTCTATATAACAGGCCCCCCATGTATATTAAGCACACATCTGCTGTGACACTCATCGTGTTCAGGTTACACCATGGGAAGCAGAACAAGACAATCATAGCTGTTGTCAGACAAATGTCTGTACTGGGCACAGGACATTTGTACATGGGTCATTCTCTACACCACAGCTTGTAGATGTGTTAGATCCCAAAACCCTGGTGAAACCTATTTAGGGTATCAGACCTTTTCACAGATTAGGGATGCATGAGGACTCTGAATGATGCCATTGTCCTTGTTAGCCTGTTACACACATATGGACTTATGGAGCCATGCACCAATAGTACCTTGGTGAGGACGTATTTATTCTGTGCTGACATTCTATCCTGTGCTGTGACATCTATGGCTTTATTGCTGCTGTATTGCCATAAGTGTCCCCAACAGAATCCTGAAACAGAAACAGAAATAGGACCATGACACATCTTTTATTGTGTAAGTATACAGCCACTACAACATCATACGACATAAGGTACACAAAATGATGTGGATTACTCATTACAAATTTCATCATACAGTATCAGCCAGTAACCACTACAAGTGGCATGGCAAAACAATGCATTACACAAGTACATGTTAATTTATATATTCATCCTGTGCATTAGACACATAGCTTCATTTCCCTGCATCGATGATGAGGCTGACAGGGATGTGCCACAGGTATCATCACGTGCACCCCCACACAACACCCTGTGCAAGTGATGATACCTGTGCCACACGTATCATCACTTGCACAGAGTGTTGTGTGGGGTACAGGAGGCCTAGGCTGACCCAAAAGGTTGACAGCATGTGCGTGAGTCAGGAAAGGAAGCAGGCAAGATGGTCCATGGAAATGTGTCATGTATGTCTGTAGGTGACCTGCATTTGACAGTGGTGTGTGAGTGTTTGCATATACACAGTCAAGCTCAATGCTAGCTCTACATTTGTGTATGTTAGATAGCTTTGAACTGTGCATGGTAGGGCTGACAGTTCACTGTTTTCAGCCCCAAACATGGGAATTGGCTCTGCTAGGAGTTGCATTGACACTTCCATGCCCAAGGTCAGAAGCGGGACTACTACTACCTGATGGTGACTGCTGTCTGCTGGAACAGTGCCCTCCATGGGAATGCCCAATGCCATGAACCCATGGCCTGCCACATCTTGGTGAGGACAGCACACTCCCCTCTGTAGCACTGGATGTACTGCCACTATAGGAGTGTGATTGTGCACAGCCATGTGGACTCTCAGCAGATGGGGTTGCTGACTTACATCCACAAGGCTGATGCTCAGCTCCAGCCACATGTTCTAGCTCAGACACTGTGTGTTCCAAGACAGATACTGCCTCGGCCCACCTTCTGTCCACTACATCAGTGAACCGATTCAGGGTGTGACCAATGTGGTGGAGGCAGTAACGGATGTGAGACTATGCTGCATTGATAACCCTGAGCATACATCTGGCATTCCTTTCAAAATGTCTTATTACGTCTCCCACTAGAACTGACAAAAGATCCAATCACCAATCCATACTGGACTGGGTACTTGTATCGCATCCATCCCACATATGTCTAGCTGGATGTCTACCAGACACCATCAGCAACCACCAACCAACTTACCTACTCAGAAGCAAACCCCCCCCCTAATGACCCAGGTAACAGTATGGGAAATCAGAAACAAAAAGCACTTTAACCCCAGCAACTTTAACAGGAACCTAAAATGCTGAAATTGGACCCCCTTGAAAAGGTTAACAGTCAGTGAAGCTGTCTCACACTTCAATACAACCTTCGTACAAATATTAAATTACCATGCCCCCCCCCCCAGAACCACTAGAATTAAAACTAAATATGCTCCCTGGCTAAATAAAGACACCAGGAATATTGATCAAAAGCAGGAACAAAGCTTGGATGCAATTTCACAAGAGCAAAACCCAAACAGACAAACTACCTTGAACTAAGCAACAAAGCCAAAAAAACTCGATAAACTAGGCAAAATCTCCTACTATCAAAATATCCAAAAGAAACATGCTACTAGCCACCAAAAATTTTGGGCAGCAATGAACTCTGTTTTACAACCCGGGAAAACATCCTCCCCCACACCCAAAACAGAAAACAACCTAGATAATATCCCCACCCAATTTAACAAATACTTTACTGAAACAATCCAAACCCTAGCTGATAATCAGACTAATACTTATCACCCCACCTCATTAAAAGTATCTACTCCAAATGAAATACTAGATAATAACACCCAATTCAACTTTCATTCAGTATCAGTCAAGACCATTCAAAAACTCCTTCAAAAACTCAAGCCCACCACTCTGGCCACCGATAACCTACCTGCTGAATATCTACAAATAGCTGCAGAAGCCATAGCCTATCCTGTTACTATACTTATTAACAGAGCCATCTCAGAATGTATAGTACCCCATTTATGGAAAATATCACATATAATACCAATGCATAAAGGAGGTAACTCCTTTGAATTCAATAACTATCAGCCTATAGCTATACTATCCTCCTTATCAAAAATCCTTGAAAGAGTAATACACTCACAACTGATGGCATACCTGTTAGAAAACAAATGATTATCTTCCCAGCAACATGGCTTTAGACCCTTCCATAGTACCACCACTGCACTTACATCATTCTCTAACACCATCAATCATCACAGAAATAATGGACTTCTAGTATCTGCTACATTCTTAGACTTATCAAAAGTGTTCAACATGGTTAACCACCTCAAACTTATTCAATCACTCTCTATCTTAAACCTCAGTTCCTCCTCTATTACATGGTTCAAGAGCTATCTGTCAGGTAGGCAACAGGCAGTACAATGGCAGAACCAAATATCCTTCCTACTGCCTGTTTCCGCAGGGGTTCCCCACGGCTCCATCTTACGTCCCTTGCTCTTCATTCTTTTCACCAATCAACTCCCATCCACCACACCTAAAGCCTCCATTGTCCAATATGCAGACGACACAACTATAATCTGTGCAGCCTCCACACTCGATCACCTCCTCTCCCTTACACAAGAATGCTTCTCACTAGTCGAAACATGGTTTACCAATCACCAGTTCATTTTTAATCCAACTAAAACAAAATTACTCCTCTTCAGCTCTCATAGATCCTTATCCCTAACAGACAACTTTGCCATCACCTCCAACAACAAAACTGTCATTGCCCCATCCACCCACACTAAACTGCTAGGTGTAGAAATAGACAACCACCTCAGATTTGATTTGCACATTGCCCAAACCATAAAAAAAGTTCACAAAAAACTTGGACTGCTCTACCGTAACAAACACTATCTCTCAAAGCAATCTAAAACAACAATAGCCAGGACACATCTGCTATCTACCTTGATTTACACTTCCCCTGTGCTCACAAACCTTCATAAAATGGATATAAGCAAACTTGAATCCTGCTATAAGATAGCTAGATTTGCCACAGAAGCACATTACAAAACACATCACTGTGAATCTCTCAACAAGCTTAACTGGTTCGAACTCCCTCTATTACTGCAATTAAATCAACTCTCAGTAGCACACAAAATATTAAACCACTCAGACAAAATCACAGCTCTTCAACATCTAATACATCCCCACACCACAACTAGAATACTGAGATCTAAGCACTCCAAATCACCTAGAGGTCACCAAATTTAACAATGAGGCATGAAAAGCTGTCTACAGCTACTCAATCTCTAAACTGTGGAACTCCTTCCCTACCTACCTAGTAACCAACAACACTACCACTCAATTTAAGAAACTCCTTAAAGTTCACTTCATGAACAACAGGCTATGCTCCTGTCTCACCCCAGGATAAAAAACTTAGATTACAACTAACTCTTATACACCACAATAATAATTGTTATTCTCTCACCCTAGCCACAGTCCAGTCATGACCACAAGCACTGAGATGCCTTTAACTGCCAAAAATCACTACCAACTACATTTCCAAGTCCAGTAACCACTGTATGGCTATGTATAGCTTGTCATAATTGGAATGTGTAATGTAATGTTCTACCTAATGATGTTCTTACCTACTGTGTGTGCAATATGCTGTCATTTCATTGGAATGTTAGTTTTACCTCTACGGAAAAGTTAACTCAAAATCTGTATGATTATGATGTTGTGAATGTATGTTTTTGGAGCTTTTCTTCCTGGGCCTGCGCTGAAAATGGACCTGCGTCCATTCAGACTTTCTCGGTTATCAAATGTAAAATAAAAATAAATAAATAAATAAATAAACACAATAAAATGTCCCTGTGCCTCCATGATGGCTTGAAACACATGATGAGTGAACCATGATTTGACACCTGCAACAGGTGATGGAAGGATAGCAAGCCTCCTATAAGCACCCCTATCAATCAACCTATGTGGAACCTCACCAGAGTTCTGTCTACAGCCACTGTCTACACTTATCTGGAGATATAGTTGCCACACTTTCCTGTTCAGTGTCCCCACCCTCTGACTGTCCAATATCTGAGGCCTGTGGGAGTGGGTATGTGTAGGCATACTGACTGTGTGCCGTGAAAATGAGGGCAGAATAGTGATGTCAACCTCTGGGACATATTCAGCCCCTGAAACCCCCATTTGTGCCTCACTGTGGCCAGCATCATCATCAGAGTCCGAAGAGACACTGACATAAGGTTCTGTAGGAGACAGATACCAACCCCCCATCACCTGTGATAAAAGAGGAAAAAGCAGTACATCAATACCTACACTATTATACTCTGCAATACTATGTTGCAATAAATGTACAGATCTATACACTGTTAGTACTATAACCCCAACCTCATATAGCAAAACAAGAGGATATTACTATTCCCCACAAATAGCTGTAGTTACTTGTAAATAAAAGCTCTTTACACAGCAATCTCATCGGTTAAAATGAGGTACACTGCCGACATTTGTGAAAACTCTGCACAGTTGATACAGATGGCAATCCGCAATGTCCTGACAATACTGTCACATCTATCAGTGTGGTGACATCTACAAGGCATATGTATGACTGTAACATGTGTACAGTCATAAGATACCTGTGCAGTTGGTAATCATGCCGACAATACAGCATTCAAGGCAGCAGGCCTGGGATGACACTTTAAGGATTACATTGTTGGAAACATACATCTATAACAAAACAGTGTAGTGCTTACCAGGAGGAGGACCAAGGCCTTGTCTGATACCTGATAGACCTGTGAAAACTAGAGGGAGAGGTAATGTCAGTACCACCACATGTTGCACCACAACAAGGTAATACATCCCTATATCTCACATTTATAGTAGTGACTATGTTAATTATTATATAGGTCAACATTTGAGCAGGTGAGTCAAACTGCAGTTAAACCACCCCAAAGAACACAGACTTGACACTCACATAAGAGTATGTACACCCTGAACACTGAATGCAACAGTATTGTAATGGTGATCCAACTAAGCTTACCTGCACGCTCTTCTTCTGTGGAAACTGTGGCACCCACATCCATGATGTATGGTGTGATGGATGCCTGGGAGCTGTTGTGTGTGCCTAGGTTCACCAGGTATTCCTCAGTTGGCTGTGAGTGGTTGTGCCACTGCAGGCCTTCCACTGGTGATGCCATGATCCCTGGCTACATCTGCTGCTGTTCTGTGTGCAGCATTGATCATGTCTATTGCACGGTATTGAACCTGCTCATATTTCCTGCTCTGATGACTTGCAGCATTCACATCACAGACAAGGTCATACCACAATGCTGCCCACTGTTCCCTGTTTTGCCTTCCCCTAGATAGTAGCAGTCCATATTGTTGCTGGAGGCCTTCAAGTATAATCTCATTCTCCGCATCCGTGAAAGGTGAACAGCATCATGGGTACATGTTTCCTGAAAGACAACAGAATGGGATCACATGTCAGGATCACATACATGGAAGTACACTATGTAGAGATACAACAAAAACAGAATGGCTGGCAATATTCACTGCTTGATCACACATGTCATATTCCACAGTGTGCGAACATACTAAGTATTAAGATACTAGTGATAGTCATCTATTCCCATGTGTGCCATGACAGATACTGCTGTATGATCATGCACCCAGCACTGGAGTCTATTGCAGTGCACCTAGGGGCTACCCCCTGGATAATATGTCACAACAACAGAGGCACAGTAACAGCAGTGTGCTATTATAACCGCTATAAATGGACAGTCCCACAAGACCAGTGTGCCACGCTGACAAAAAGCATTCCACCCTTGATGTATTATACATCCTTTGTAGTTGTGACAATTGTGGAGATCACTGACATGTCATTATCACAGTTCTAAGAAAGACTTAATGCTGCAATCACTATTCCCTGTTAAGTATATTCACACATCTGCATCTTGTTGTAAACAAAAAGGTTGCATACCTGCTGAAGTACAAAACTTTTCTGCTGATATGTGGTGATATTTAAGTTTTTGCAAACATGTGTTCTGTGTGCAGAAAGTCTCATACAGAATGGTCCCCCATAGCCAGCATGTTTGGCTTTAATATGTCTCATATTAGCAGGTGATTGTCTCTTAACCAAACATGCTTCATATTAACAGGTGATTGCCTCTTAACCAATCTGTAGTTCTGAAATGCTAATTGCAGCCAACACAGCTGATTTGCAGTATCATCAGCCAATTACATGCAACAACTGTACCAGATATATGGCTTCCATGTAGATTACAAGCCCATTCTGATATGTTGTGTTGGACATTACTGCGGTGAGGAGACTATGTCATCACAGAGGGTAGGTCTGTTGCTGCTACTATTACATAGAGATGTGTGTGCTACAGGCTGCAGCTGGTGCTGCAGGTAATAGGCCTAGGCAGAGAGTGTGAACACTTTGGAGGACAACAAGCTGTAACTGTAACAGTAACTGTGGGAGCTGTGTCTGCCTTGTAGTGGGGGCAGAGTCAGAATGAGGGTAGCCATCCCACTCCAATTAAGGCATGTGTTTAAAATAAGTATGGTAGTCAATGGTATCACTAACAGAGTACTAGGCTATGTTTGTTGTGTCCTTGAGCAACATAGGGGATACAGATAACATTATGTCCAGCATTTGGTCAACTGGCAGGCCACGTGTTATAGTCTGGTACTCATTTGGTATGTGCATGCTGGCAGTCCTTGTTACAAATAGGGGCTTTATATGCATTTATTTGTGCAGCTCTGCTAATCTGCACTGTGAGTTTGAAAGGATTGTGTACTGCACTCTGATATTAGCGGGCCTCATTTGCATTACCCGAGTTACTACTAGTAGTTAACTACTCTGTGAATGCATATGAATGCATGATGTGACACTTTATGCACTTATAGTTTTGCTATAGGGATATGTAAATTTTGTTCCTATCTGCAAACAGAAATTTCAGTTGAAATGCATTGTGTGGATAAAGAGTACAGGAGTCAGTCATTAACTGCTGACTTCACAGTAATGTAATTTAAATGCTACCCACCACTAGATTTGAACCCAGAACTGTGTGTGGCAAAATGTACTGCTTGTAAAGCATTTAAAAGATGGAGCTACCGAGTCACTGCTCTAGCAGGTGTATTTGCAAGATATAAGTACACACATACAGGCTGTGACATACATATTTTACAACCATCAATATGTACATGGCTTTATATGGATGTATTTCTGTACCAGGGTCCCAGTTGTACATATATTTTGCCAGGGATGCCTTAGCAGGTGTATTTGTAAATGTTGATGATGAAAGGGGACATTTACCTGCTATTACAGACCTAACTTACATCCATTATTCTGTGTTTGGCTTTCTAGTGGTGTACTCTTGCACCAGACTCCAAGGTGCTCTCCCAATTTTTCCATTTATCTTTAAGCAGGTTTGTGTGATACAGCACAATGTGGAACTTTGCTTAAACACACTTAAGGGGTGTAACTCGCAATTATTACGTTTTGCTTAAACCACTTGTTTTAGTTAACAGCTGTGTGGCATGACAGGTTAATGCAGTGGTGTACAGGTGTGATGGTCTTGGGTTTGAAATAGGGCACAGGTATTTATTTTGTTCATGTTCATTATTTAAAATGCATCATGCTAAAAAAAATATATAAAGAAAAGAAAACTGGGGAGATAGTAAAGTGGTGAAATTGGGTGCAAGCAGGGGGAAAACACAGTCAAAGGCAAGTAGGTATATGCAACAAAGGTGTAAGAAAGAACCATAGCTATCCAGTTGTCAGTCATGGGAGTAGAACCAAACAGCTGTGACTACAGGGGACATCTGCAAATAATGTATCCATTGACTGCTGCAACTTAGAGCAGCCCTATTGCAAATATTAAGACAGATTTATTTAGGAAACCACAATACTGCTTAAGACTTTATTGGTACAGCTGATGATTCTCTGTGAAATCTACACACACTATCTGCTCATAGTGTGGGATACCTCGGCCATATACCTTTTGCTTCTGGAGTGGAAGGAAATGAGAGCATTATGTGACTGAAATGGCCCGGAGACAGCCTTGAACCATACTATGAGTTGAGCAATACAGTTTACAGGACACTCCTTTTGCATTGTAGAGCTAATAGAGTTTTACACATGACTGCAGTGACAGTAAAACACACACGCCATGAATACAGCTTTGCTACAATATTAAGACAGAGCTATTTAGGAATCTACAATGCTGCTTAACACTTTATTTTTATTGCTTATAATTCTCTGTGAAACCTACACACACTATCTGCTCATAAAGTGGGCTACCTCAGCCATATACATTTTTTTCCTGGAGTGGAAGGAAATTATTGTGTGCCTGAAATGGCCTGGAGACAGCCTTAAATTGTACTATGAGTTAATCAATACATTTCTCAGGCCATTAGCTTTGCATTCTACAGCTATTACAGTTGCACACTTGACTGCAGCAATCTTATGATAGACATGCAATGCATACAGCTCTAGTGCAATTACGTTATGACACCGCAATCCTGTTTTACACCTTTTGGCTTACTGTTATTGGTATTATTTATTGTTTATTGCAATACATTTGTTATTGTTCATTTATTGCACTACAGTTGTAATTGCCCATTTATTGCACTATAGTTTTTATTGTTTATTCTTTATTGCAGTACTTTTTATTCTTTAGTGCTTATTGCGCTGCAGTTATCATAATATGTCCATGCTCACCACACTCATGGTGCAACCTGGCCAGGTACCCAACATGGGACTGAATATTGCAAGAACTCTCAGCTGCAGCTGTTGGGAGAGATGCACACCATCATGCATACCAGTTTTGCACACATTCAGCTTGCAATTTAGTAAAGGAGTGGAAAAAATACTTACATATGTGAGGGGCCTGCCCAGCCCAAGCCTGTTGGACTCAGGTGCCCAATGTTCCCCTCTATTTCTGCTTCAGGTCATCATAGTGGTGACAACACTGCTCACCAGTAGAGAGAATACCAGTAAAACTGGTAATTTCCCGGGCCAACTGATCCCAGGCCTCAGCCTTACATCCTGAGCTCTGGTTACCACCCTGCAACAGCCTAGGTCCATGATTCTGTATGAGGATCCCAACAAAAACCCTAGACTCCTGCAGACCCCATCTCTGCACCTGAAAGTGTGCACTCTCTCCAACACTGCCTGGAATATCAGCAGATAGGCATACTCCAACAAATGGTGCAGAATTTCTGCCTATTGGACTTAATATTGGCAGTTTTCCTGCCCTTACACGTCATCAAGCAACATTAAAAAAAAACATTGCAGTGTTTAGCAGTGCACAAATCAGCTAAGCAGAGCTGAGCATCATGAAAACTCACACAACTGTGGCTTTAGCAAAGCTTATCAATGTGCAAACACAGGTAGCCATTAACCATGTTTAAGCAGTGCTTAGCACCATGCAGCTCTTCCAAATGGTAAAATATTGATTTTAATTTAAAAGGCATTTTACATTGCATTCAACAAATAATATTGTTCTAAGGACTCAAACCCAGGACTTACAAAGATTCAGACCGTCACTCTACCAGTTTAAATACTTGGATAGTATATAAAGTAGTATACATTCACATACACTATTAAGCAACTGTGGAGTGCCACAGAAATGGGCTTAAGCAGGCTTTATCATAAGCAGACATACATAATTAATTACATCCAGTTTCTATATTTAAATGTCTGGCAGGTGTCAACTGTTTATGTGTAAGCTCAGCTTGGCATTTCTGCACTCCATGCCATGCAAACGGACATAAAAAGAAAAAAAACAGATATGCTAATTAATTACATCCAGTTTCTATATTTAGATGTCTGGCAGGTGTCAACTCTCTATGTGTAAGTGCAGCTTGGCATTGCCATGCTCCACACCATGCAACCCAAACAGACATTAAAAAAACAAACAAAAAATAAAAAAAGCAAAAAAAACCTTACTATATATGCAATTCAAACACAATTTATTAATACACAGCACATTACAACACTAGCATGGAACATTACAGGAAGCCTCACCATGTACATAACATCTCTATACTTCTGCCTACATGGATTCAATATCCCTGTTACTATGCTCTCCCTCGGCAGCCCGCCATGATTAATATGCATGGTGTGCTGCCGAGGGGGAAACGTGGCCATGTACACGGGTAATTCCATGTTGGCTCTACACGGAGCCTACACAGATTTTATTAAATCCTAGGGTAGGTCTTCTTTACTGAAATAAGAAATATCTATATAACAAATTTAGACCTATACTAGCTCAGACATTTATTCTACCATCCCTGCTCTATGCTGCTTCCATACTTACTAACCTCCAAAATAATCTCTTAACCAAACCAGAAACCATCTATAACAAGATAGCCAGATTCACAGCCAGTAATAGCTACAAATCCCATCACTGTATGTCCCTGAAAAGCTTAAGATGGCCTGAGCTCCCCCACATGCTTCACATATCACAACTACAAATTGCACATAGTATCCTGAATAGCCCCAACTCCTACCCTGCCCTTACATCCATACTTACACCCTATACACCCAATCGTGACCTCAGAAGCACACAACAAAACCTATTTTAGATGACCAATCCAAACAAAAATATTGGAAAAATACTTTACAGTCATTCAATTGCATACTCATGGAACAAACTTCCATTGTCTCTTCACTCCACTACCAAAAGTGGCAAATTCAAAAAGCAACTAAGAATTAATTTCCAACATGCATGGATCTGTATTTGTTAGGAAATAACCTAATGAATTTTTATTCTTCTCTCAATTAACATATCTGCCTGGTACTTCCTATCTAAACTGTCTACACATATCACTCCCTCTGCAGTTAATACTTATGCTATTAAATGCATCTTTAATGTACTATGTCATGATGTTAGTCTGAATTATGGGTCTACTTCACGTTGTCGAAGGCCGACAATATCGAAGCTGATATTGTCGGCACCAGATTAGCAAAAGCAAAAAACATTGAACGTTTAAACAGAAATCTCCGTAAGAGGAGAGTTCTGTTTAGTTCAATGTAGTGCGGTCTCGGAGTTGGTATATTTAAGTAGGGGGGTGTGGGGATTGCAGGGATGCTTGCCACCCTGCTTGCAAAGGTAAGTTTTTATTTATTTTTGTTTTTAGGCATTTTTTTTATCTTTCGATGTTTCAGAATTCGATGATATGGTGTCGACCATATCAGATTCGATATTCTGAAACTTCGATAAGATAATATAATCGCCTGAATTATATATTACATATTCAAAATTTTTTTTTATTTTAAAGCATTGCTATATTTCCTTGTATATAACTTAATGCTAACCAAAATTTTCAAACATATTGCTACTGCATTCTCAAAATACTGTACTTTTGCCTTGAAAATATTCCTGTTGTATATTTCTTTCTCTGTTTTTGTACTTTTAAGTATCTTACAACTTGAATTGTTAGTTTTTTTTATTATTTTTACTAATTACCTTCATGGGGATTTTCTCCTATGATCTCCACTGAAAAAGGAGTCTCTGGACCCAGTTGGACTAACCCAGTTAACAAACATAAAAATAAAAATAAATACATGTTTTTTTTTAAGTCAATACTCTCTGTATGCCTTCCGCGGTGGTAGTGCTGCAGTAGCATTGTCACCTCACAGTAAGACACTGTCCGGTTCGATTCTCAGCTAGAGCATCTTCTGTGTGGAAACTTGCGTGAATGGGCATACCTTCTTTGAAGGTTGTGCATCAGGGCTGGCAACTCAGCACATAAAAATCAACTGCCAATCATTAGCGGACTGGAGTTCCGCTGTGGCGACCCCTAACCGGGAAAAGCCGAAAGACACACACACACACACACACACACACACACACACACACACACACACACACACACACACTCTCTGTACGCCTTGGACTTCAAACTAAAACAGCAATCAAGCTATTTTTGGCATAAGCTCAAGAAGCAAATGTCCTGCGCTGTCATAGCAAACAAACTATTTTTGACAAAGGCACATTATATTTGAGGAATTGAGATAGCATGACAATTATTTGAAACATTTTCCATTGGATAGGAAACTAATTAAAACATTCTCATTATATTTTGCTGTATAGAAGTGTTCTTAACTGAGTATCTAGCTTCTATATGCTTAAATTAATAATATGTTTTAGTTAAGAAGTGCAAATACAGGATCAAATTTTGTTATGCATTAATAATGGTAATTTCATTAAACTTTTCTCTTAATTTTATGTCTAATTGCTCAGTTAACGTATCAAGATGCAAATTATTGTTCAAAATAAAGATTATCAGCATGTCAAATAGTAAAAGACAAAACAACGAACATTAAAATGACAAAATATCAGCATTTTCACCTAGAGTAAAATATTATGCACTTCTCTTCCCTAATATAACTATGCAAAGGATCACACACTGTGAAATTAAAAAATTATTTTTCTTTCAGCATTTTTGTGTGTTAAAGTATTTCAGCTGCCATGAAAAGGCATTTTGATTACAAATAATGTTTTAAATTTGTAAATATGGCTACTAAAACATTTCTACCATTTTACTTTCTAGGCTATCATGGTTGTTTCCTGGTCTGGGCTACTTGTCTTGGTTGAGCCAAAAATGCAGGCACCCAGCTGTGCTTGCCAGCTAAGAAGGTGAAGATGCAGGCAAAAAATTACTCATTACAGTTTTGATAATCAAGAAATTCTTGATAGGTTTAGAGTTGAGAGGGGTACGTTAAGGTATTTAATGAGCAAGTATGGCCCCAGAGAGGAACGGGGAGGGATGTGTGGACTTCCTATCCCTGTAGATACTAAGGTATGTATAGCCCTCACTATACTTGCCATGTGGAACTTCTACAGACACACTGGGGACATGATTGGCATTTCTCAGGCTTTTGCCACAAGGATGCTTTGGCAGTTCCTTGATATACTTTTGGTATGTTTGAATCAGTAGATCTATTTTCCAATGTTACCTCAGGACTGAGCTTGAACCATGCATACCTTTTATACTGTGGCATGTTTTCCATGTTTTCACTCATGTTGTAATTATGGCCCCATAAATTCTACAGAAGACGTGGTACTATAACAGGAAAGGCTACCATTCCCTAAGTTACCAGGCAGTGTGTGACACATGGGGATGTATCACCAACATGTTGGCTCAGCATCCTGGCAGTGCCCATGATTTCCATATTAGGCATATATTCTCAATTGACTGCCTCTTCCTGTATAATAGGATACCCAATGGTCACATTGTTGGTAAGCAGAAATTTTAATTTTAATCATATAATTAGTTATTTTTAACAGAGCCAGATCCAGCAGTAGGCAACATAGGCAGTTGCGTAGGGCCCCATGAAGGCTAGGGGCCCATAAATGGGACATAATGTGACATTTCCTTTTTTCTTTCAACTTTGGTTTATGATCTGATGATTCCGAATGGTTGTTGCAGCATTATATGTTTCTCATGGGCATGGTGGTTGGTTGGTTTGGCTTCTCCCACTCTTAGGAGTATGTGGGGGCACATTACTACTATTGATGTTTCTTTTTCTTCCTCAGGCATCACTAAGCAAGTGTATAATGTCTGCCTCCCCCTGGCCTGACTGACTTAACAGTTCAGTTGGTTCAGCAGCAGGTCACAGGTGAAGTAGCAGGTCCATTAAACCGCGCTTTTATTGTTCTACTCACTTCTAATTGGCTCAGTTGGCTGATCTTGATGTCTCTTTACTGACTCGCAACTCCTCTTGAAGTGTGCAAAAAAGATAAAAGAAAAAGAGTTCAGTGCCAGCATCTATTTACTGAGCTGTCTACCCTAATACTTAGTTTTGTTTGCCAATTGGAATGGACCCAATGAGGACATAAGGTAAGTAATGCATCGATTACAGTCACATTATTGTCACCTCCCCCTTCCAATTTTGTCAGTAAAGGCTTTTATATCAGTCAGTTGGCTCTTTATGTATAATTTTATCAGTATAACAGCATACTTCTCAACTATACAGATTTTTGTATAATGTCCAGATTTTTGCCTCATATTTTTGGTCAGTTTCTCATAAAATTTTAGTTTACTGGGAAATTGTTGAGGGTTGAATTCAGAAAACACAGTCTTTGCTGTATTTGTAAGCTATATATCTCACACAGTACTGAGTGAATACTTGTTAGGGGTAGGGTTATAGAGTTTTGTCTGTATGCCTGGTGACAGCATTTATTGAACTGCATTGAGCTGACAGTTAATTGAAAGGCAAGAAGAAGCACAGGTTTGGTTGAAGAGAGTTTTGAGAGTGATATTGCCTTTACAGTTACAGGTGGGCTGTCCATGACAATCGGCCCAGAGCATTTAAAATGCAGCCTGAACATAACACATGATTTGTAGTATTATTTATGTCCTGCTGCACTAATCACTGTAAAGCACTCCTTATCTTTTATGAACTCAGTGTGTAAACTGATTTACTTTCAGTGACTGTCCTATCGACATTTATCCCCATAATGACTTTTTGAGGGGTGCCTTCTGTATGGAGTCTGTATGTTCTTCCTGCAGTTGTGCGGGTTTCCTCCAGGTGATATGTTTTCCTCCCACATTCCAAAGCAGTAGGTAGATTGGACACTCTAAATTGCCCATAAGAGTGAGTGTGTGTGCGAGTGACTGGTATGGGTGAGCTACCACGGTAGAGCTAGCCACCCAGCGGTGTAAACCTTGGCTCAAGATGATTGTCACTGTTGAAGTGACATCCTAACCTATGTGCAAAATGGGAAAAGGGGTTGAGGATGGATGGATTATTGGTGTGCAAACTGGCTTAAAGAGCATTTTATAGGCACAGAGTGCAAATTGAGTAGACTCATTTCAATTTTTCAAGTAAATTAAATTGAAATTTTAATATTCTTTGGATTCTAAACCTTTGAAGGAGACAAGTCTTCTAGAGTGTCAATCCATGAGTGATTGACAGCTGAGAGCACCAATGGAAATTGCCTCTACAGCACTTATCAGCCAATTAGCGAATGTCCCGGATATATTTTTTTAACCTTTTTTTTTTGTCATGGACAGCTGGTCAGGATAACTTTGCAACTGAACAGCAGCTAAAACCATTTGTTTTTTGGCACTAAATAGCCAAATATCAGGTTTGTTCTGGGTATATGTATTTGGCCAGGGACAGAAGGATGATTTATTGTGTTTTCTAGATAGGGATGTTAATGGAGTTTGTTCAAAGATTTCAGTTTTGGAATCACTCTTTGCAGGTGACATGTCTAAAAAAATCTTGCTGTACAGGGCAGTATGAATGAATGTTTTTATTTATGTTTATTAATGAGGTGCATTGGTCATTTGTCACATTCTTTTACACTGGGACCATATCATAAGCTACCACATTGTTTCAATCCTAACACAGCTGTGAACGTTATGACTAGAAGCTTTTAATTGGATGCATTAAATAGCAATTGCACATCCTTCTACATTTTTTTTTTTTGGTCCATACTAACAAGACGATAATGTGGAATTCAGGTGTCTATAATACAGTAGGCTGTTGTTAGCTCGCCATATCCTGCTGCTCTTGCTGATGAGCTTGTCCTATTTATTATGTCTGAAGTTAAGTAATGGAGAGGAAAACAGGTCATTGATTGAAATTAAACAGGTCATTGATTGAAATTAAACAGGTCATTGATTGAATTAAACAGGTCATTGACTGAAATTAATTCTATGTATAATAATTTACTTAAATGCAACACTTTATCCTGACCTGGAATGTTGAAATTAGTGACCTCCCTATAAGATTTTGATGAGGGCTCATGGTCATGATATTTATGTCGTCTTCATGCAACATCTCCTTATACCATTGTATGTATTGTTGTTAAATATTTGAACATCAGTGGCCATTCTTCTTCTTCTAAAAGGTTAATGTCAGAATAGTTTTATTATGAAGGGCTCTGTTTTCTTAACTTTTTTTCAACAGTTTTTAATCTTCTGATGTGAGTGTGTTTTTATTAAGCCTTTGACCAAAAGAGGCACTCTCTAAGCTCAGTATCACACAGTACTGTGGGAGACTGGTAGTCACTACTGGTAGTGGATCCCACATAAAATAGACTTTCTCCATGTATGACTATAATATTATCTTAGACAGTCCGACTCCAACAGGCTTGAAACCTGCTATAATAAAATAGCAATATTTGCAACTGGCACATCCTACCGCAGTCACCACTGCCACTCACTAAGAGAACTAGATTGTCTGGAACTCCCACAACTTCTTCACCTGAATCAACTCTCTTTTGCCCACAAACTAGTAAACCAACCTCATAAAATCCAATCACTTCAGAACCTTCTCCAAACTTACTCCTTCTCTAGATCCCTACAGTCCAACAGCAAAAATCTTCTTCTGGTCACCAAACCCAAAAACTCTGCAGGTGAAGCCTTAGTCTCTTGTGCCATACCCAAACGTTGGAACAACCCCCCCACCCCACCCCCCCATAACCTCTTTACCATCTGGCAGTCAGTTCAAGACTGCACTCAAGTCTCATCTAAATTTAAACTGGCTCTGCCCATGCCCCAATCCTGACTAAATATTCCTACCCCAAGTAATATAATAGTCATTCGATTATCTGCTACTGAGCTTGTTAGACCTTAGTACAACTGCCTCTACAACATAATTACAATCAATTCTGTTTACTCTGTTTTCTCCAAACTGTTACAAATATCAATTTTTGTTTTAATGGATATTATTACTATGTATCTTCTGTCTTAATGATATGTTATTACTATGTATATTTTTCTCTGTTTACTATTGTCTGTCAATATCAATACTGTAACTCAATTTATGCATGTGAAGCTTTTCTCCATGAGCCTCTGGTGAAAAAGGACCTGTGTCCAGTCAGAATTTCCAAGGTAAACAAATAAATAATAATTTTCTATGACCCATCCTCTTATCTAGACTGTTTTTAAAGTTCACACATGCTAGATATGCCATAAGGAGGCCATTAACCTGCCTGGCCCAATTTCTGAGGTGCCCTCTAGCAGTATCTGGTTAAGTGACTTGCTCAGAGTTATGCAGAAGGCAAGTGAAAGCTGAGGGAATCAAACCCTGGACTGCAACATTCAGCTTATTAACAGTTCATAGCCTTAATCCTATGCACTAGCAGCCAGACAGCAGTTTTCTTAGGTCACTAGGGAAGTACTCTGATTCTTAGCTAATGGCTGCCTATTCTAGGAACAGGTTATGTATTGGGTTAGGTGTCTGTTGCACCATTTGCTGGTGGTGTTGTGGTAATATATGTTTAGGTCTCTAGAACAGGTGTTTCCTTTACTACTGATTCTATTTAGATGAAGGAGTTCAAAGAATGCTGCGTCATTCATAGCCTGGAAGGCTAAGCAGAACTCATTCCTTGGATGTCTGCAATACCAATGAGTAGTTAGACCAGGATATTAGTATTTTATTAGCTAAGGGTACTGTGACCTGGGATTTTCTTGGTGAGGAAAAGATGAGGTCTCTCAAGCTGGTTTAGGTGCTTAGTGGGCAGCATGCAACTCTAGCAGACCTTCTCCTAGTAAGGAAAGGCCATTGGGTAGACTCTGAGATTGCAAAGTCATCACCAGTGAAACAGTTGGCTCTTAACATAAACGGCTGAAGACCTGGAAGTTGAATGTTGGTATAATGTTTAAGGTATTTACCTCCCCAGCAAGAGGTATAAGGTTTGACTCTCACCAAGGGAAATTGGCTAGGTGTAAAATGGCCCAAAAGGGCAGCTAGTACTTAGCTATGAACCTATGGAGTAAAAGTAGAAAAGTGTATCTTAATTCACATTCTCTTATTCTGTTAAAGGGTCAACATAATAATACTAATGTTTTTAAGTGCCCATGATTGTCACGGATTGTCTCTGATTATTTCTGTATTTGTCCATGATTCTTTTTAGATTTGTCCCTGACTGGTTAAGAGCTATGGTGTAGAGTAAAAGCACACTTTTTTACCAATATTTGTGTAGTAGGATGTCATGTGATTACATCTATACCATTATCAGACATTTTTGAAAGGTGGGGGAAATGATGACATGTTATTGTTTTGTCCTGTGCAGTTCTCAGCTGTTAAGGTTTGGACAGAATGTCCAGATTTTGGCCCCATATTTTAGGTCAGTTTTCCTCATATCTGGCAAATCACTGAGGATATAATACTAATAAACAACAAGGCTGTATAGACTTTCTGCATCCTTCAGAAAATGCATGCTAACAGCAGAATCTTGTAAAGTTAAACTATAAAGCTTGTGGGGGGAAATGTACTGGAGAGACTGAATGCAACAAGCAAGAATTGTGAATGATGGGGGGGTATGATGAGGCTGTGATGTCACGTGACAGGGGGCCCAGTCCAATGTCCTGGCTAGGGCCATGCATGATCTTGATCCAGCTCTGAGAATTCTTAGGAAAATGTATTGCTCAATACTAAACTGCTGTTCATTTAGTTTTGTCTCTCCCATTTCTTCTTTTTTTCATTGTGTTTTTCAGGTGATGCAGGCTATCCCCAAGAATTCTGCCTCATCACTCTAGTGAGGAATCTGAAGGGAACAACTGAGGAAAGTTATAATACCATCCTGTCACAGACTCAAATTATCATTGAGAGAGTCTTTGGCTTGCTTAAAGCCCATTTCCATTGCCTGGATGAGTCTGGGGTTGTCCTTCAATATGACCCTGCTACTGCATGCAGAATGTTTGCCATAGATTGCATTCTGCACAACATGATGATGCACCATTCTGGTGGTGAACTGTCCCATAATGTCATTGCAGTTGCCAGTGTAGGTTCTATAACAACTGATAATTGTGTTGGTGGCCAGATGGCTGCAGTAGGAAGGGATCCCATGTGATAGGCCCATGCATGGTATAAGGCTGTGCATGTAAAGCGGTAGCTTCTAGTCCTCAGCTATGAAACATGACATTCAGGATAGTGCTTCCTCATTATAAAAAACATGTAACTAAGCAAAAAACAGCTGAGTCCAACAGACCGTCATGAACTTTATTACTTAAAATAACAAATAAGGACTGTAAAAGCTGTAAGCGCTTTTGGGATAACTCTTCTTCAGACAATGCACTACGCCTAAACCCAAAACTTGTTTTTTCTTCAAGTAGACCTTTCAGTTTATCTTCACTTAAAATCTTCCAATTTTGTTTGATTATTTCACAAATGCCATTTATGTTATTACGATAATGCAGCATAACTCTAGGTCTATATGTTGGTTTTGGTCATATAGTAATCTAAAAGATCTGTTGTGTAGAGAACCTAGTATGAAGGCTAAAAAAGAACTAATCTCTGACAGAATAGGCACTTTTCCCTCTAAGCATTGTAAAGTGTGCTCAGTGATTAGTAACAGGAATTATTTTGAACATCCTGTCACTATTAGGAAGTATATTTTTAAGTTATATGCTGACTGTCACACAAAAAATGTGGTATATTTAACAGTGTGTCAATCCTGCCCCAGGTTTTATGTGGGTAAAACCAATTGCAAGTTAAAAACCTGAATACTTCATCATATGTCAAGCATAGGGCAAGAAGATGAATGTAATGCTTTATACTTACATATATCTAAAAATCCAGAACATACATTTCATTTTATGGTTATACAGATTACCCACATTATTAAAACTAAGGGGGGATACAGTGAATTTTACTGAATGTAAGGAGCTACAATGGATAATAGAATTAGCAGCGGATCATCCACCAGGATTGAACACAGCTATACCTTTAAAACCAGCTTTAAAAAAGAGGCGGGCAGTGAGTTGACTGGTGGAACATTTTAAATTGTAATATAAAAGTGGATTTTATACATGTTGTTGCATTGTCTGAAGAAGCATTGTCCCGAAAGTGCTTACAGCTTTTACAGTTTTTATTTGTTATTTTAAGAAATAAAGTTTACGACAGTCTGTTGGACTCGGCTGTTTTTTGCTTAGTTACATTGTATTTTAGACAAGTGGAGTCCTTAAGACAGGGAAGAGCTTTTTATCTGCATTATAAAAAACACATGCAGTATAATTGATGCATGCAGTGCTATGTGTGGGCTAAGCTGTGTGGTGCATGGTCTACTGTCACAGTCCATTAAAAGGTTCCTCTTATCTTAATTATTTCTACAGTAGAGTTACTCATAAAGTTTGTGTGTGTTTCTCTGCCTCTCTCTCCTCTCTCTCTCTCTCTCTCTCTCTCTCTCTCTATATATATATATATATATATATATACACACACACACACACACACACACACATATATATATATATATATATATATATATATATATATATATATATATATATATATATATATATATACATACACACATATATTTGCTGTTTATAGTATTTATGCCTGACTGCTCACTGAGACCTATACAGTGATTAGAATTGCCATCATGTAATGAATGAATACATTTTCCACTGTTTTGTTAAATGACTTAGGGGTGGGTGTATTTCAATAAGCATGTTTTGCTTCTGATGTAAAATTCAGTAATGTGACCTAATCCTTGGTATTGCAGTACTTGACTGAACTGATGTACTGATGGTCTATTCCATGTTGGATGTTTCATAAGTTGATAGTAGGCAAAGGAAAGAAAATGTATGACATCTTTTTAATAAGTAATTATTTTTGTAGTAAGGTACTAAACAGCAGATTAATTATTTCTGTCTTAGACACCAACTTTTGCATCATCAGAATTAGTCGCAGTAATCATTTGTGCAGTGCTGAGGGTGAAATGGCAACAGTGCTAGTGTAGATGGCAGGATGACTGTTAACTCATATAATCTTTTTTCCCTGTGTGTTAGGGTGCTAATAGTGTATATTATTTCCTCCCCACCCTCATTTTCATGAATTATTTTTTTTCTAATTTATCATTTATGTAACTATCAGCATTAGCATTAGTCAACTTTCTCTCATAATGAATGAGCCCTTAATGGTTTTAAACACTGTTCTCTTCAACTTACCTCTTCAGCCTTGCTTTCCACATTGGCTTTTTATTTGCATTGTAAACACCACCATGAGTTAACTAAAACATGTGCAGTTGAAAAGCCTGTTAGTATGGAAGTACATTGTACACACACATTTATCCCGCGGTGGTGGTGCTGTGGTAGCATTGTCACCTCACAGTAAGACGCTGTCTGGTTCGATTCTCAGCTAGAGTGTCTTCTGCATGGAGACATGTGTGAATGGACGTACCTTTGTTGAAGGCTGTGCGTCAGGGCTGGTAACTCAGCACATAAAAATCAACTACCAATCATTAGCGGACCAGAGTTCTGCTGTGGTGACCCCTAACCGGGAAAAGCTGAAAGACACAACAACTATATATATATATATATATATATATATATATATATATATGTTTGCTTACATTCATCTTTTACTTAAACAGTGACAGTGTATTGAAATGCATGTTGTTTAACTGGGAAATGTCATGCAGTTATTACCTGCAATGGTCAAAGTCAAATCCCCCAGATTCACTAATCTTCATTGCAGGACTAACTTAGTCCTGCACGGAAGTGTCTGTGTAGCAGGATGGCAGTACGCCATACAAAATAATGAAGGCATGCTGCCCGAACTCCTGGGCATACATGGAGTGTGTACAAGTGCAGGGGGCATGTCTGAGAACAGAACTCTCAGAATAAACACGCCCCTGCAATGTAGAACAGCAGAAAGTGGTAAGAAATTAGCGAGACCGCTCATAGGTGTTTGCATATCCCCACCAACAGTCCCCCATGTGTACAACAGCAACAGTACAAATAAATTTAATGAAGAAAACCTTGTAATTTTTTTTTAAATCCAAATACAGCTAACTGTAGGTGTGCAGATGTGCCCATTGCTTAGCTACGTTTAATGCAGCTTAAATGGCTGAAGAGGATAACAGGGAAGATATATACAAATGAAGCAGTATAGCATGTAGTGGGCAGAACACTCACCTTACGAGCAGGCATTCCTTGTTCGA
>NC_056732.1:494721640-494746640 GCF_019279795.1 Protopterus annectens
GACATCATAGTAAAGTACCGCTGCTAGCATGTAATGCCCCTGTGGACTGCAGCAGAGATACTGGCAAATATATGTGGACATTCTGACACACTCTGTGCAGTCCAGAGGTATACACATAACCCCTTAGTGCAAAACATGTGTACCATGCCTGACAATATGGATGTAGACAGCCATGTAGATCGGTATAACACACAGTGACTGGTATACATTTGCCATCATAGGTTATGCATTCACACACCTCTGTCTGGCCTGACACATAATAACTGCTGGTACAGGGGTGACATGGCCACATACTACCCACTAGATATTGACACACATCTGTACAGCATCTTACTGCTCTGTCTGACATACATGACTGTTAAGGGAGGCCCGGCAGCAGTACATCTGGCAAGTATTTGCATGACATCTCACTGGGTAAGTACACTAAGCTGCTAGGCATGTAACAATGCAGTGTGCAGGCTACAGGCAGACTGGCTCAACACTGGCCTACATCTCCTATGGGGGACTGCACATTTACCTGCATATATAGTATGCTCTACAGGCATGTCACAGCACAGGGTAAGATACACCTGTGTGAAAGTGCATAACCACAAGCAATGTGAACACAGCCACAACCACATATGTTAAGCTAGCATAATATTACAGTATATGGACTATCTGTTCGATACCATCCTCATATGTGCCACTCACAGACTTACCCTACATATACTGGGCTGCTACACAGTTTGGTCTGATGGCTGTCTGTGGTATGGGACATGTGTGTGTATGGCCCTACAAACATGTACGCCAATACGGTACCATACAGTGGAGCAGCATGTAACATCAGATAGGATGGGAACTAGAACAATGACATCTACCACAGTCTGTACACAGGCTAAAGTACATATGAACAATATACATACTGTCAACATTCACCATAAGTACACAGACCTCAGTACTGTACAAACATCCACAGAATGTCCAGGTTATGTCATGAAATATAACCCCTACTGTACATAACATGTGTAGCAGTCTGATATATCACTGGTTTGTTGTCAGATATGATGACACTAATTACGGTATACAGCACATATGCACCACATCATGCACGACATATGTAAAAAGGATGACAGAGTTGTGGCTGGAAGCACAAACACAGGGCCAATATTGACATGTTACTGTGATAACCTCATACATTTACTGTTGTAACGGGGTGTGTTGCAACATATGTCCTAGGAGGGATATGAAGTCAGTAACTGTCATAGCTTTCACCATCTAAAGACTGCAATCCTCACATTACCTTCTGCAGTCCACAGATAGATGATCAGTGGGTAACATATGAAACCAGAGGCACAACACACTGTCCAGTCTGTAGATGACCCTGCAGATGGGGATTCCTCATAAACATGGAACTGACATGGCAGGTATTGAGACATGTAGGACAGCCATATCCACACACACACTGTTAAACTGACATTACTCCAAATGCAGTATAGCAGCACTTACAGTCTGTAGTCAGGTCAGGCACATCCCCATCCTGTATGTTGCCCTGTTTCCACAGTGTATGTTGTTAGAGGTAAATCCCCAATCCATCTGAGATGCTGTTTGCCAAACAGATCTAGTTCCTGCTCACAGTGAATGAAAAGGGCCAACACCAACATGATGTTCCTAGATAATGAAGTGTGTTTCCATGCAATTAGCTATGGGAATGTTACCACAGCTGTTCCACATGCAATCAGCTAGGGGAGGGCTGCAATTTGTGCAGAGGCCATCAGCTGGTCATGAGCATCACTTAAAATACACATGCTGCTGCCTAAGCAAAGTAGGTGTAGGTCTCCACATACACCAGAGAGGGAGTGGGAGAGGCAGACAGAGGCAAAGACATGTCAAGGAGGAGTTGGAGAGTAAAACTAAAGCATGTTTGTGTCAAATACCTACCAGCACAGGGTTTCAAGCCCCTGACTACTATGTAGTGCTATCACCGTTCTATGCAGTTATTGGATGTGCCACATGGGTTACTTGTGATAAAACCCTCAGAACATCGATGTGATGGTGAGTGACATCTGCAACAGGGATAGGGTAGCTATGCAGTAGATGATGTACATGTGCCTCTCCGCATGAACAGGTGATAGTGTCAACACAGCCACACTCTCACAGGAACGCACACACATTGACACTTGCCAGGGCCAGGAGTACAACTCATCAGTAGGGGGATTGCCACAACACATCACTGTGCAGTTATCACATGCACCACATGGGTCATACAGAGGTTGTATGGGCAAAGGGTATGAGGAAGTGTCTTGACATCAGACAGCATGCTTCAGTATGCCCATGGGGGTTGTAGTGAGTGTGAATGTGAACATACGCACCATACAACACACACACAAACACGCAGGGTGTCAGTACTGACATGCATGGGTGCATGTCTGCATGGGTGTGTGGTGGTCGACTGTGCCAGCAGGGTATACAAGGCTAGAGGATGGGTATACCTTGGCATTAGGCCACATGACAATGGTCTGCATTGTGGCTCAGGGCTGTAGTTTCCAAATTTGCCTACACAGGTGGGTATTGTATCCCCCATCCAGTCACCTGGGTGACTATTGTGTGGCCAATGCTGTGCATCACTTGCCATGTATGCGTTCCTTAGTCCATGATATGGATGGTGTGTGGGATGTGCACACCTCCAATATGCATGTACAGTGACATGTGGAACTGTACCTGGGGTGATTGGCCCATGTTGTGAACACAGATTATCAGATGTGCCAGGCTTGCCCCCCTGTGGTGGGTACTGGTAATGGGCAGCAGGTTTACCCTGAACCTACATTGATAACATGCTAACGGCATTCCCTGGTGTCAGTCGCATCTGTCCATACAGGGCATGTCGTCAGGCATGGTATGTCCTTTGTGGGTCACATGTCATGGCACCACAGGTGTTGCAGGTGTCCATTGGGGAACATGGGGGAGGTGCACTGTCTGCATGTATGTGCATATTGGCCAGATTGTCATGCCCTCTGTAGCCCACTGCTATCACTCCATAGTTACTATCAGTGGCCAATATGCAGTGTACTACCCACATATTGGCTGTTGCCTATGCATGTGTGTGTGTATGGGACATGGGTTGAAAGTGTGCTCTGGGTAATACTGGGGTTGCTAACTGTGGTTGCCTGGCCTTGATGGCACATGTATGGGTATGGCTTTGCACCCCAGCCTCTCAGCTATTTCACATCTGTTATCCCTGTATGGTGGACATAGTGATATATAGTAGGGCCACCATATAAGAAATATGCAAAACCCACTCCACATTGGCCACACACTCACAACCACTGCCACACAGGATATGAGTTACACACACATGTTATTTCTGGGAGTAGAACCCCTACCTAACTAGTTTATTACACTACAGCACTACGCAGTTATAGTACACACCAAAGAGATTACTGGAGTACTCTGTCCCCAAAGGTGTATTTCACAATGAATGACATCAGCAGGATTCCCAAAGTTGACAATTTGACATGCACTGCATATGACTAGCCTAAAATGCATTGCTCCCTACACAGACAGTGACACACACATAAAACATCCACCGCTGACATGTATGGGTATAGAACCCCTAACAGAGGTCTGTAACACACTACAGCATGGAGCTGTTGCACAATGCACCACGGGGATTACTGAGAAGCCCCTTCCCCAAAGGTGTATTTCACAATGGATGACATCAGCAGGATTGCCAAAGTAGGCCATTTGAAATGTACTATGTGTGATTAGCTTAAAATGCATTGCTCCCTACACAGACATTGTAACACACACAAAACATCCACAACAACCATGGGTGGGGATGGAACCCTACCACAGTTGTTAATCCTACTATAGTAGTATGCAGTTATGGCATGCACTAAGGAGATTACTGGGCTACAGTCTTCCCAGAGGTGTATTTCTAGGTGGTTGACATCAGCAGCCTTGCCAAAGTTGAGTATATGACTTGTAGGCAGTGTGACTACCCTAAAAGGCATTGCTTTCTACACAGACAGACGCACACACTCACCATATTGAGGATTAGAACAGATATCGAACTACTTTATCACACAACAGCAATATGCAGTTACAGAATGTGCTATAGAGATTACTGGACTATAACCTTCCTAGAGGTGTTTTTCTAGGTGGATGACATCAGCAGCCTTGCCAAGGTTGAGTATATGATTTGTAGGCAGTGTGACTACCCTAAAAAGCATTGCTTACTACACAGATAGAGTGAGACAGACACACATGCCATGGCTGGGATTAGAACAGCTATCTAACTACTTTATCACACAACAGCAGTACACAGTTACAGGATGCGCTATAGAGATTACTGGGCTACAGCCTTCCCAGAGGTGCATTTCTAGGTGGATGACATCAGCAGCCTTGCCAAAGTTGAGTATATGATTTGTAGGCAGTGTGACTACCCTAAAAAGCATTGCTCTTTCCACAAACAGACACACATTTGCCATGTCTGGGATTAGAATAACCACCAAACTACTTTATCACACAACAGTAGCATGTAGTTACAGGACATGCTACAGAGATTACTAGGCTACAACCTTCCTAGAGGTATACTTCTAGGTGGATGACATCAGCAGCCTTGCCAAAGTTGAGTATATGACTTGTATAACTACCCTAAAAAGCATTGCTTGCTACACAGAGTGAGAAAGACACACACATACCATGTCTGAGACTAGAACAGCTACTTAACTACTTTGGCACACACCAACAGTACACAGTTACAAGACACGCTATAGAGATTACTGGGCTACAACCTTCCCAGAGGTATATTTCTAGGTGGATGACATCAGTAGCCTTGCCAAAGTTGAGTATATGACTTGTAGACAGTGTGAGTACCCTAAAAAGCATTGCTCTTTACACACACACAGAGTCCGACAGACACACACATACATTTGCCATGTCTGGGATTAGAACAGCTAACTAACTATTTCATCACAACATCAGTACACAGTTACAGGACGCACTATAGAGATTATTGGGTTAAATCCTTCCCAGAGGTGCATTTCTAAGTGGATGACATCAGCAACCTTGCCAAAGATAAGTATATGACTTGTAGGCAGTGTGACTACCCTAAAAAGCATTGCTCTCTACACAGACACACATGCACACACACTTGCCATGTCTGGGATTAGAACAGCTACTGAACTACTTTATCACACAACAACAGCACATAGTTATAGGATGCACTTTAGAGATTACTGGGGGTACAACTTTCCCAGAGGTGTATTTCTATGTGGATGACATCAGCAACCTTGCCAAAGTTGAGTATATGACTTGTAGGCAGTGTGAGTACCCTAAAAAGCATTGCTTGCTGTACAGAGACACTTGCCATCTCTGGGATTAGAACACCTACCTAACTGCTATACTACACAACAGCAGTACACAGTTACTGGACGTGCTATAGAGATTACTAGGCAACAATTTTCCAAGAGGTGTATTTCTAGGTGGATGACATCAGCAGCCTTGTCAAGGTTAAGCATTTGACTTGTTGGGAGTGTGACTACCCTAAAAAGCATTGCTGTCTATACAGACAGACACAAACACAAACACCTGTCAAGTCAGGGATTCGAACTCCTACCTAACTAGCTTATTATACTACAGCAGTATGTATTTACGGGACACACCACGGAGATTACTGGGCTGTAACTCTCCCAAAGGTGTATTTTACATTGGATGACCTCAGCAGGCTTGTCATAGAAGGGCAATGGGGAGGGCAATGTGTGTGCATGGGTCATAACCCATTCATCTAGGGGTTGACACACCACATGCGGACACACACAGGGTCATATTTCACAGGGACGTGTATACAGCTGCTAGATGACTACTTCCTTGTACAGTCATGTTGCACAGCTGGCACGTGCACCACATAGTCTGTAATGCTGACAGATACTGGTGGCTAGTATCTGCAGTGAGTGACATCTGCACCTCATGTGTTTGGGGCCCTTTGGCTGCGTGCTGGGTGGAACAGGCCTGGATGGCTCCTTGTTATGGTCACCCTCTTTCACACATCTATGTCCATCTACCTTTGGCTTATTATAGTGTGTTGTTCTTACATATATGTTTATATTCCTATCCACTGTGTGTGCAAGGAATGAGTGGTGCATACTAACAAGTGTCTGCACTAACAACTGCGGCTGCCAGATATGTCTGGTCCACTGGTGTTTGCAGACATAGCCTTCATGTGTTTAAGTGTGTGAGCATGCCCAATATGACCTTTCAGTATGTTGTTGACTGACATTTCCTTCATTTCTCTAAGTGTGTGAGCATGCCCAGTATGGCTATCTGTACTGCATGTGTGGATCAAGTCCAGGTAGTCTGTACTGCAGTGCTGACCTTTGTGTTATACACCGACAGGTAGCATGCTGTCTCTGCAGGATATTCATTGATCATTTAGCATTGACTTGCTACATTTCTGCATAGTGGGGGGGATCATCTGACTGTTTCAACATTTCTACACAGGTTTGGGGGGTGCACACCTGACTCTTACTATATTTCTAGGTAGGATGGGGGGCACACCTGGCTATTTCTATATTTTTACACAGGATTGGGGGGCACACCTGACTATTACTATATGTCTACGTAGGATGGGCAGGCACACCTGACACTTGTACACATTTGCTAGGACTGTACTGGTATGTCGGGTACTCCATTTCAGTCTGTAGTCTTACCTATTGTGCTGGCTAGAGGCATACCAGTGTACTACAGATCTTAGCTTTTAAGTACCTACATATTTGTTTCTGACTTCCTAGCCTTCACAACTGACATCCCACTGCCTGGCCTGCTGTAGTCTGTCTCTGTAGGCCGGGTGGGAAGGTTACCCATAGGCCTCATTCAGAGGCTGTAGTACAGCCTTTGTTTGTGTTTGTCTACACCTGTCCTGCTGGCTGTGACTGTTGTTGGGTATGTGACCCCCCCCCCAACTGGCATGTGTGAGTCACTTACCTTGAGGGTGTCCCAGTACTGAGGGTGGTGCTGCAGGGCTGCCTATGTCAGATGCACATAGTACACTCCCTAAACATGGTTAGGCACAGGTAGTATAATGTTTGGCATCTCTTTTGCTGTATGTGTGAGTCAGAGAGAGAGGTGTTATTCCCTGGGTCCTTCCCATGTCAGTGTATGTGCTATGTGTTGCATCTTTGCCAAGGCCAGGCCATACTGGACATGCCTTCTTCTGCCTACTGGGGCAGGCTCAGGTTGTTCCTCCTCAGAGTCACTCTGTGCCTGTGCAGGCCTTGGCAATGGTGGGTAGCTGTGTGGCCCTGCCCCATGCTGTTCCTGGTGCAGCTGTTTCCACAGGATCATATTGTGTAGCATGGCACATACAAGGACAATTTGGGTATATGTAGCTGGTGAGTACTGCAAGGCTCCACTGGATGTGGCCAGGCACTGGAACCGTGACTTGAGCATCCCAAACACACGCTCTATTATGATTCGTGTTTGTACATGTGCATCCTTATGGAGTTCTTGTTTGGGTGTGTGTGCATTTCTAATGGGTGTCATCAGCCACGGCTCCATTGCGTATCCAGCATCCCCCACTAGGTGACTGTGTGGGATGTCCCCATTGGCAAATCTCTGGCACAGCTGCACCAAATGTGGGAATTGTGATAGCTTCTAGGGCAGCCAGCAAACACATTCATTATTATGCCCTGGGCATTGCACACAACCGGGCAGTTGATGGAGGGGAGGCCCTTGTGGTTGAAGTAGACCCTACCCCGCTCACTGGGTGGTGCTTTGATGCATATGTGCGTGCAGTCTATTGCACTC
The DNA here is from genome assembly GCF_019279795.1 of Protopterus annectens. Classification (NCBI taxonomy): domain Eukaryota; kingdom Metazoa; phylum Chordata; order Ceratodontiformes; family Protopteridae; genus Protopterus; species Protopterus annectens. Next base: position 494,729,423 of record NC_056732.1, read on the forward strand.
ACTTCCTCAGGGTATTCTGCTATTTGGTGGAAGAGACGCATATTGCTGGCCAACTCCTCATGGGTGTTGGGGAAATATATGTGCTCACCGACATGTGCTGACATGACATCCAGGAACAAGTGGAGTACCTGGATGCTGTTACCTGTGAAATCCCCATTATATCCCCAGTTGGCCTTTGGAAGGTACCTGTAGTTAGTATTCGTAGGCCTAGACATATCTTGGTATCCACTGGGATGGGTTCATCTCTGTTAGTTCTGTGTGTCAGGCTTGGTGGGCACAGCTCAACTATTTGTTGTAGGAGGTCCCTGTTCACCCTCTAGTTCTCCACTATCTCCAACTCGTGGTAGGCTACCCTGGGTCTGTACACTCTTCTCCATCTCCTCACTGTGGGTTGCTTGGCAGCATTCACATCCTCACCACCTTCAGCCTCTTCCACAAGTTGTATGATAGCTATTGCAGCCCCTAACAGTTTGCTGTTGTGAGTGTTAAAAATTCCCTGCTTGTTTACACCAGTGGTGTAGAGTGTGGGAAAAAACAGAGGGGCAGGTGTTTGCATAGTTTATAGTAGTGTTCTGGACTGGGCTAGTCTGCTGCCTGTGCAATTGGCTGGTTCTGATACATTGCACCTGGCAGCTAAGCTAGTACTCAGTTACCTTCTTACTGCTGTTTTCCCTGCCCATTGCCTTCCTGTTTAAGCTCGGGGGCGTGCCGTGCAAACAGAGTGCCCATATGTGCACATTGCTGCTATTTCCTGTTTAAATTCTGTTTTCATCCTGTAAAACCTGGTGTGCGGCATGCACACCTGCTTAGGCTTTGTAAAGAGTGCTAGGCAGGTTTAGACACATCCCCTATCTCAGCTGTGCTAAGCTAGTAGCAGACCTGAGCCACAGGGCTCCAATCTGCTTACAGTATGCCTGACATCACCCCCCCCCATGATGTCACCTACTTCCTAGGCTTGCACTAAGCTATTCCTACTCTTACACTGTTGGGACCTGACTCAGATGCTGGGGAAAACTGTGATTCACTATCCTTCACCTCATTTGCATAGGATTGCCTGCTAATGTATAGTTACATGTCTCACACTGAGCATCCCCCCTTAGCAATCACTACTCACTGGCCAGGTTGTCTTCTGCCTGCCATTGAATTGCATGGCAGATTACTGATCTTAGTTAGAATGCTTATTTTAGGTTTATTTTCTTATTTACCCCCCCTCCCCAATCCCGTTTGTGCGCAGCTGTCCTATGTTTAAACAGTCGAGATCGGCTAAAAAAAAAGTAGATTTTTTTTTTATTGTTTGCAATGCCAATGACCTTATACTTGGCCATTGGCATGCTTACTACATGATATGCAGCATTTATTTGGAGCTGTCATAGCTCCGTTTTGGATTTTGCAGAAATGTACTTGGTTACTAACTGCTGATTGCACTAGTCCTGCATGGAAGGTTGCAAGCTTCCTGGATCACAATATCACCTCATTTGCATGGATTTCTCCTGCAAATGGGGTGATTTACATACAAGGGCTTTGTCCATGCAGGATTAGTGTAGGAGCTCATGTGCATGACCCTGCAGGCTGTACCTGGATCGCACAGCAGACATATTGCCTTCTCGAGCTCCTGCACTGATCCTGCATGCCGTGAAGGGCATATTGAATCTGGAGGAATGTCTCCTAAAGATTGAGTGTGTGATTGTGCCAGTGATTGTAAAGTGCAGGCATGTACACTTGATGCTGACTTGCTGCTGTGAGATGACCTGCTGGATTCAGGTGATCCTAATGATAAAGATCTGACAATGCTGTGTGACTGAGACCTCAAATAAGAGGTTCTGCTATTTGTAGATGAACACTGATGAGGCCTGCATATTCTGTTGTGTAAGTTCACCTCTACTGTTTCCATTACTTTCCATAGCAGCAGTAGTACTGTGATATGAAATGTCCCATTTGTCTACATAGTACCCTGTCCTATTCCCTGTCCACAACCGACTCCTACTTGAGAATGGTAGGTCCTGACTAGTGAAAATATGGAGGCAGAAATAGCTGTTGTGTGTGTCACAGCACTGCACATGAGTGTGACCATGGCATTATCCTACTCTGTACCATTTCCATGTAGCACTGAAAATCCTCACTTATGCTCTGCAGTACTCTAACCATCTTTACCTGACTCTCTTTGGTAGTGCACTGAGCCTGAACCATGTCCTGGTACATCTACTGCTGGACAGCCAATGCTTTTTGTGTTTATGGAGGTTGCTGTGACATATACCTGCACCTGGCATCCCTTTCCCCAGGTGTTACAGTGAACACAGCTATTCTGAGATGGTGCTGTCCTCCACAAGGTGTTGCTATAGTTCAGGAGACACTAGTGTTGAACTGCATGGGTTCTCTACCTGCACAACATGCAATGTAATGACCCCATCTATTTGACTTTGTATTCTAGTGGCACTTACTGCAGAGTTATGCAAGTTCTGTGGGGTGTGTGATCCTCCAATTAAGCTTGGTGACTGCAAGTTTTTTCAGGCTGTCTTATGAACATAATGATATTATAATCTTCGACAGCCATTATGCTGTTAACATCTTCCAGTTGTCATGTTAAGTGGAAGTGCTGCTGACCCTGTGAAGAATTAATTTATTATATTAGTATTGAGGTGATGGCGGACACTATTGACCCTGTGAAGAATTAATTTATTATGTTAGTACAGAGATAATGGAGCACACTGTTGAACACTGTTTAATGAGGTATAGAGTACACTTACCATGCATGCTCACTTCATTTTCATGAATGGTAGAAATAGAGGATTCATCTGTTGATAGTAAATGTTATGCATTACGTGTGAGTCAGTTGACTTCATCACTTGTCATCTTAATATGATTGTGTCATGTTGGATGCACTAACTTTCCTGAACATGTCTATGGAAGCTACAGACATAGACAATTGCCAGTGTCCACACCTCTTCTGATTATGCCCCACACCACTTCTGATTGTGCCCATGTCATCATCATCAGTGTTATAGTCATCTCCCAGCATGGAAAGCAGATATACCTCATCAGGTGTTAAAGGGATGTGTATTTTACAGGCAATTGCATTCTGCCTTGTCTTAGCTCTGGCACATCCTAGTATATCTTTGGCCCTTTTTTGGCTCTGCCTCCATCAGTTATGTCTTTAACCCCCTAGTTTCACAACTTTGCTCAATCAGTTTATTTTGCCCCCCGTTTCCCAAAAAGGCACTTGCCATATGTCCTTAAGGCCATCATAAGAACACAGTTCTCTACATGGCTGAAATTATGTTTTCTCTGTCTTGACCCCCTCCTGCTGCATCATGCTTTAATGTAGAACAACATATATGAGTAACCAATTTAACAAGCTTAAACATTCTTATCAACCATGCAACAAAAGACATGAAAATATTCCTGAATTCTGTACACATACATTACTTTTGTGCACCATAGGCACAGTCCTATAAAGAAAGACGTTTTAAAGTATTAAAATCACTGAAAGTCTAAGAGCATAAATCAACTGAGTAGTTTCTTCCTCAGCTTTTTTACTGCTAACCTATATACCATCCATGACCCATAAATGACAGCAACAACAACAAGAAAAAGAAAATACGCTTGTATCAAGTAAGCTGCTGTCCTATATTATATAATTAGATTTGCACACAGTGAAATACTTGTTAACCTCTCCCACATATTGCATATGTAAATAACATTGCCATGAATTCTCAGCTTTAAAAACTGATACTTAAATTTACAACTCATGCAATTACCAATACTGCTATTCTTCTTCTTTCTGCTTTTTCCCGTTTATAGGTCGCCACAGCGCATCACCTGTCCACTCATGATTGGCAGTAGAGTTTTAAGGTGTCGAGTTGCCAGCCCGGCACCCAACCTTCCACAGAAGGCACACACATGCACACACTCATACCTAGGGCCAATTTAGAGTGTCCAATCCACCTACAGCATGTCTATGGGATGTGGGAGGAAACCGGAGCACCCGGAGGAAACCCACATGACCACAGGGAGGACATGCAGACTCAATTACCAATACTGCTATTACCAATGACATATAAAAATTGCATATAACACTGATTTTCTTTAGTAAAAATACATTCCCCTGGATTCACTATCCTTCCGTGCATGACTAAGGTAGTCATGCACAGAATCGGCTGTTTAGAAGCCTAATGGCAGCGCACCATGCATATTAATGAAGGCTCACTGCCTGAGCTCCTAATCCTACATGGAGCATGGACAAGTGCAGGGGGCATGTCTGAGAGCTGAGATCTCACAATATACATACCCCTGCAATGAAGGACTGCAAAATGATAGGAAACAATGAGCGAGACTACTCATAGATGTATGTATATCACCAGCGACATCCCCCCACATGTATAAAAGCAATACTGAAGAACAAAAATAAAAAGGTTTATATTTTTTTTATAAAATGGATGAAGTTTAACCGTAGGTGCACGTGATTGCCCATTGCTTAGCTATGGTTAATACAGGTTAAATAGCAGCAAGAGGATAAAAAGCAAGATTTACGCAAATGTAGCAATACAGCAGTAGTGGAGTGGGCAGAGCATTCACCTTACAAGCAGTGATTCCTGGTTCGAGTCCCACTGTAGTATATTCCATTTTCCCTTCCAAATCACTTTTTATGATAAATATCTTTATTGCATAACCTAATAAATAGCACATATTTCTGAATTGCAATACTGCATTTAATGTAGATATGAGGAGCCAGTGTCCAATGTTGCAAAGTCCACAGATAATCACGTGACCCATACAGTATCACAGATACAAATGGAAGGTAAACTGTGTAATGAATGATAACTCCATACATTTCTTCAAATTTCCCATATCCCTAAGAACCATTACACTATTACTGTCTAAAATGTAGAACTAGTAAGCAGTAGTAAGCACTCTTAAGCACTAGTAAGCGGGTTTAAGGCCGTTTGCGCAGGGGTAAGCAATGTGCACACAGGTGAAGCAAGATCAAAGCTAACTCTCTGTAAGCATATGTAACCAGAGGTTAGAATTGCTTACCCTCATGCAAACCCACGCAAACCTGTTTACAAGTGTTCAAAAGTGCCTTGATCACTCTGTATGCATCAGCCGCCATTCTGGGCAGAAAAAAAATAACCATGCTTTGCAGGTTGTGAACCCAGGATTCCCTACTCTTTAGTCACAGTACTTAACCACTAAGCCAACACAACAGCATAAAAAAAATGAGGTTTAAATAAACAAACCTCTCCATAGGAAAACAAGCTAAACATGTGAAAGGATTTTCTATGCAGCCTTATGTTGTATACCCAGCTGCATCACGTACATATGTGAACTGGAGTACTGCAGTAAGCACAGATGTGAGGTGTTATTGTAATAAAGTGTAGAAGTCCCCAGGACCCCATACAGTGTATGTACACATGAATCATGGATACCAGACACATATATAACCTGTAATGAATAATAAATCACTGCCACAAAGCAAATATAATGCTAATTAACTATTAAGCAATGCTAAGCGCTGCACAGCTCAGCTTAGTAAGTGTAAGCAATGTGTAGGGCAGCCAATTAAATCTGCCTATTGGTATACCTCTTTAAGCACTGCCAACCTTAGGTAAGCAGGTGTGCCCCTAGCTTAGCCTATTCAAAACCAGCCAATCATGGAAAAGTGCGAGAAATTGGTCATATTTAAACCCCAGAGGCAGGAATACCTCCCATAACTGGTTGCAGCTTCCTACTGCAGGCAGAATGGCTGGAGTGGGTGAAGACACTCGATTTAGAGTGCAGTGCTGGGGCATCCAGGAGTCAAAAATCATGGTATGGCTCCTGGTAAAACACCATGAGCAGAGACTACTGCAGGGCCAGAACCAGGGCTCGCAGTATAAAACGGAGGCCTGGGACAGTCTTGTCCATGACCTCACCAGTGCCACAGGTATCCCCTGGACTGGTGAGCAGGTCAGGCACCACCATGCTGACCTGAAGCAGAGGAGGGAGGATGTACTGGAACAGTGGATCCAGAAATCTTGGCAGATGCCTAATGCCTCAGTACTGAGTAAGTACTCATTCTACTAAGTAGTTAATAATTGCCTAGCTTGTGTATACTATGGATAGGTATGGCTAAATATCACTGTATTTCTCTGACAGCTGCAGATGAGTGGACTGCAAACCAGCAAGCCCATGATGCTAGGTTGCAAACACTGCATCGCTAGGCAGGTTAGTAATTATTTTGCATGTACTGTCATAACAAATAAATATAAGAGCCTTAGAAAGTGTCATACCAGTATAAATAAAGGTGTAATATTCTGTAAATAAGGGTATAACCCCTGGAGTGCTTGTGTTTACTCTTCTTTCATATGTTGTACTGTTGCATTCTATAAATAGTACTGTTGTATTAAGCAGTGTTACTCACACTGTGGTATGCAGATAAAATGTGTATGAAGTTCTGTAAAACAATGTTGGAAGTGCCAAGAGGTCAGTCATTTTGTACAACTGAGGGAGACAGACAGAAAACATTAAAAAACATCACAACAATTCCCTGATAGCACAATGTACTGTGATGTTAACTGTAATGCATTTGTCACACACAGCAGGGGTTTGAATCCCGGGAGTGCTAGTAAGTTGTATGCATAATCATACTCCACAGCTGTACAGATTTTGTTAGAATGCTCAGATAGAAAGCTGTATGCATAACTACACCCAACAACTGTACAGAATTTGCTAGAATGTTCACATAGAAAGTTGTATGCATATTCATACCCCTCAACTGGTCCAATCTGTCCAGCATGTCCAGATAAATGGCCCACATCACCAGTGTGGTACTCTGTTCCCCTGAAAAATCAGTGTGATGATCCAAGAAATGTAAGCAGCCGTTAATGACATATAACTGATAGTCAGAGAATGCATATGTAAACAAACCTGTCATTCTAACATCTCACCCAAAGTGTATGAGAGCAATTCTCAAAATATGTTGCATTAACACTTGCATCTTGTCACGCCTCTATGTAAGACACAGGTCATGTATATAATAATCTACAAACGTACCATTGTACAATATAAGGCCATTGGATAGTGTAATAATACATGTAAGAGACAGATCACTGCAGTGACTAAGTATGTTGTGAAAACTACAAGGATAAATTAGTTGTTAATTGAACTCTATCTCTCACCCCTACCATATGTACAAAAATAACCCAATTACACACCTCAATCGGTATGTGTACACTCCAAACTTTTGTTGGGACATATGTCCTATTGTCCTATTGGTTTATAAATATTCACATTTGTTTCTATGCATGTGCCATGTTAAAATGCCCCCATATTGGTGTCCCGTTGCCATCAATGAAACTTGCATGCTGTTGTAATGGCCACTGTTCTTCCATATATGCATGTGTTCTGCTTGCTCTGCAACTGTTTTAAATCTGGTGTCTTGGGTTAATGGAAATACCTATGCATGCTGTTATAACTAATCTCGAATGCTGTTGACTATTACTAACCCATATCTTTCTTTAACTTGCTACAACATAGCTTGTATGGGAAGGCTGGTCTCAGCGGACCCACATGTCCCACCTCAGCTGGCCATGGCACTGGGCACCAGCATGTCTGGGGCCCAGCCTGGAACCTCCTCCTCCATTCACATTGCAGCATCTTTGGGTGGAACTGCCGCAGGGGATGGGGCTCACCCCCTTGGGAACAGGGGCAGAGAGGAACTTGTCACCCATCGTCAGGTCTGGGCCGTGGTGGGTAGGGAGCCTGATAAGGAGTTTTGATGACCAACTATTCCAGCTTGAGGACCAAGTGGCGCAATTAGATAGTGAGCCTGGCCCTCCTACACAGCCCCTAGCACAGCCACCTTTGGGGCCGTGAAGGTGCAGTGGTGACTAGTACTACCCATGGGTGGGGACCTCAGTCCCACTATTTCCATTTGGGGACTCATGGGCTTGCGACTTCCAAACACCCCTCCCCGTCCAAGGTGTTTCCCCCCAACATGTGTCATATACCACCCCTGTATGCTGTCTTGTCTGTCATCCTACCCAACTTATCCTCCCCGAGCATACCTACTCTCCTTCCCCAACATCCCACTCTCACCTTAAAAAAAAAAAAAAAAAAAAAAAAAAAAAGGCAATCTGTTCCCAAAAAAATCACGCCCCATACATAGCTGTCCATTTTGCACACATGTCCACTGGACACATGTAATCTGGCCTAACTGGCATCACAACGTATTATTGTTGTCCTCACCCCTCACTCAGGGGTTGGAGTGTTCAAATGTACCTTCAAATTCATTGCATATGCACAGCTGTTGCTGCAGAAGAAATGGACAGCTATGGACCTTCCCTACACACTAACTGCACATCCCTAGCTATCTTGCCTACTGTCTTTCCCTCTTTGTGACCCTTTTTCACCACTTTGCTATCACCCCTTTTATTTTTTCTTTTAAAGAAATTAGTGCAGGGGTAAGTGGGAGTAAGCACTTTTAAGCAGCAGTAAGCAGGTTTCAGCCTTTTTGCATGGGAGTAAGCACTGCCTACACAGGTTATGCGATTTAGAAGATAACTGAGTGTAAGAAACTGCAACCAGAAGTTAGCAGTGCTTACCGTCATGCAAACCCGCTTAAAAGTGCCTTAATCACTCTGTATCCAACGGCCCTTGTTCTGCCAAGCAACAAAATAAACTGCCTCTGCAAGTCTTGAACCCAAGACCCTGCATACCACAGCCAATGTGATTTGCCACTAAGCCACAGCACATCCATATAACCCTGATGTTTTCACAAACATAGCATACAGCAAAATAATTCAACAGTACAGGGAATGTGCATATATTCACAACTAAATATATATATACCTCTCTCTCTCTATTATATTTATCTATCTAATATATTTATATATATATATATATATATATATATATATATATATATATATATATATATATATAAATATATATATATATATATATATATATATATATATATATATATATATATATGGGTCCACTTAAAAACACTGAAAATCCACTTGTTCAAAAATGAACAGTGGATTCTTGGTTTCGTGAAAGTGCACTTAAAAGCAAGTGCACTTCCGCAAACATCTGTTCAGCAAACCAATAAAAAACAGTAAAACACTGTTTTTGCAGGGAGGCAAGCCCCTCTGCACCCCCACACACCCTCTACTTAAATATACCAACTCTGAGATTGCACTACAGTGGGGAAACATGTAAATTCCCTTTCCCAACTGTAGTGTGCTTTGGCACCCATGTTCCTGAATGGTTCGTTGACCCATTCTTCGTGGAAGTGCACTTTCGCTTAAGTGCAATATCGTGAAACTGAGAATCCATTGTTCGTTTTTGAACAAGTGGATTTTCCCTGTTTTTAAGTAGACCCATATATATATATATATATATATATATATATATATATATATATATATACATATACATATATATGTCGATCTATCTATCTCTATCTCTGTCTATCTCTCTCTCTATGTATAACAATAAATAGAACATGTTGGAGAGATAGATTCCTGTCACAGAGACTCCCCATGCTTTGGAACAAAATTCCAAATTACATCAGACAGAGCCCCTGACTAACACTGTCCAAGAGAAACCTTGACGAGTGGATGGGTAACAGAAAATACATCCCTGGGATCACTTCATTGGCTCTGCTTGACAGAGGATCAGTTAATTAATCAATGGGGTGGCGAAAGCCGACACACTCTGGCTAGGCTTATAAATGCCCTCGGGCAGATGGCCTAGTACCTGCCTATGAACCTATATATATATATATATATATATATATATATATATATATATATATAGCATCGTCGCCACACAGTAAGATGCTGTCCTGTTCGATTCTCAGCTAGAGCATCTTCTGCGTGGAGACATGCGTGAATGGGCGTACCTTTGTTGAAGGTTGTGCATCAGGCCTGGCAAGCCAGTACGTAAAAATGAACTGCCAATCATTAGCTGACCAGAGTTCAGCTGTGGCGACCCCTAACTGGGAAAAGCCGAAAGACACAAACAAACAAATATATATATATATATATATATATATATATATATATTATATATATATATATATATATGGGTCTACTACTAAACACCGACACGACGATTCCCCGACACAAAACTCACCGACGCCAAATAACCGACATCACAAAAACCCGACAACGCAAAACACCGAACATCATTACACCGACACGGAAAGTAAACAACACACTACACTACATAGCATACACACTAGCCCTGACCCAAACCCTAACCCTAAGGTCCGACACTATCGCACACATCACCTACCTGCACTCTAACCCTAACTCACTTAACCCACCCCTAGCCCAAGCTCCGACACTAACGCACACATCACCTACCTGAACCCTAACCTAACTCATAACCCACCCCTAGCCCAAGCTCCGACACTAGCACACATCACCTACCTGCACTAACCTAACTCACTTAACCCACCCCTAGCCCAAGCTCCGACACTAACGCACCCATCACCTACCTGCACCTAACCTAACTCACTTAACCCGTCCCTAAACTACAGTCCCTCACTAACACACACTTACCTTACCCGAACCATACCTCCGACACAAACACACACTCACCTTTCCCACAGCCTAACCCGACATCCCACAATCTCGATCACTTACCTGACCGCTCCTAACTCCGTCACCATCGCACACTTACCGGGTCGCGATCGCACATTCCCTTGTCGGTCTTTCCGCTGTCGGCAAATAACCCTGTCAGTAAACTTACCTGTCGGTCATCTCGCGTCGGTGAATATCCTGTCGGGGAATCGTCGTTTCGGTCATTAGTCGTAGACCCATATATATATATATATATATATATATATATATATATATATATATATAAATATACAGATATATACTATAGATATAACAGAGCACATAACAAAGACATATATAACCACAGGTACTGTTAATGGGGGTGAGGGTGCTCAAGCAACATATGTCTTACACGTAACAATATCCCCCCCATACAAACAGGTCTACCCTGCAATACAATACCAACTTTTGTGATTCCAATATCTGGGACCTGACATGACATGGCCACAAGATGTTTACAGTAAGCCATGCCACCTGTATGATGTGAGTCTGCTATCGATAACATATCATACATTACAGTCTGGCTACCATAGTGTAAGTACAATGTGGAAGCAATACAACATTCCTAAGATACATACACAGACACAGGTATGGAGATACATATATATGTCTATATACATATATATATATATATATATATATATATATATATATAGTTATAGATATATCTACATACACATATAAACATATATGTAACTACACATACACACACAGACGTATGTCTAGGAAGATACATTATTAGAGGGTGCACACCACACTGAACAGCCAGTTTCCCTACAGTTGAAAAATCATCAGATGGACAGTGCATGACTCACCTATACAAAAGACAATTGCTGCCTGAAACCTATACCAACAGAAAAGTCAAAGGATGTAACACCACACACAGGTTTGCATATGTTTTAAAGCTTTGTGTAAAATTACAGTTTTATATGCTATGTCATATTGCAGTTTATACTTTGAAATACATGCAAACAGATTAATGCAACTGTTAAACAGATCATTTAAGACAGTAATCTGAAAGTATAACATATGTTGCTGTCCAGGCCAAGGCCTTCAAGTAGTAGAACAGAAAATACTGACTGGGCCGCAGGATAATGATTAATCAACAGTAAGTAATGCAGATGTATAGCTCAGCAGCCTCTAACTACATTCTGTGCACAATTCCTAGGGTGAAAAGACCTCAGTTTACACAATGGGATTTATCTGTTACATAACAATGCATAACTGAAGTCATCACAATTGCACTGACAAACAGAACAGGCTGTATGGCAGTAATCAGTAAGCCAGCAATGTTCACAAGGTGAAATGTATGCAATGCACAGCCATAAACCGTAAGCCAGCTTACTACTGATATACAACAACTTAGGTTAATGATGGTGCTTACCCCCCCCCCCCCCACCACCACCAGACTGACTTACAGGAGCATAAAACACTGTTACATACCCTGTCCTCTGCACTGCAAAGAGCCATACATGTGTTGTGCAGATGAAGCCTACATATATATGGACCCTTCCCCACAACATGTGTGGGTGCTCAACAGTATTGGAATGATGGCAGGAATGGCAGCAAGAAATAATCACTGGCAAACACATAATAACCCCTTACTGCATGTCATATGGACAAAGAATGGTATGTCGGTGAAGGACAGAGGCCAGTACACAGGCCCATATGTGAAGTAGTGTTGTCATACATTGAGCACATTGCTGTTGTTAAAGGATAGTCTGCAACACACACTTAGACAAAAATATGATATCATAAACACAAATGGATGTAGCCACCTACAGATAACACTCAACACACACACTGACAGTGATATATATGACACAAGACCTGTGTGGTGGACAGACAAAACATAGACCCACATATGAGAACTATGCAGACAGACTGCAGTCCATGATAAACTAGTATGTACACACAAACCCTGCAACACTGGTGCTATACAATGCATATACCAACACTACTCATACCCTGTCTGTAGTTCTTGAACCTGCTGCAAATATGTAGCTGCCTTGGGACTGCAATTCCACTTCTTAGAGGTCTTGCTACCTGCTGTCTGTAACACTGCTGCCCACATGGAGGAAGGATGGCCACCATACAGGAAAGGTAAAAGGACCATGCCCAAATGTTGTAGGGATTTATAGTAGTGGGTTGCCATGGCAGTGGTAATTGGAAGTCCTACACAGCATGCTGCATGCAGGTAACAAGTGGAGGACAATGATTGGTGAAGAGGCCATCATCTGATCATGTGCCTCCCTACAAAGGCTATGCTGCAATTTATTTTATTTATTTTATTTTATTTTACATTTGTTGACCGGGCTAGTCTAGCTGGACATATATCCGTTTACAGTAGAGGCCCGGGGAGAAAAGCTCCAGTATGGACAAAATTACAGTGATTTATAACAATTTTCTTAGTAGATTTATACAAGGTACAAGAGAGGATATCTATCACATTTTAAAAAAATAAGTTCAAGTTAACAACAAAAAGCAAGAACTACATAGTAAAGTTATTAAGAGATCTAGGAATCCCTTAGTATTCACCTCTCAAATCCAGAAAGCTTCAGGTAGGGCCAGTATGGGGACAGGAATAAAAAATAATAAGGTGTATTGAGCCATACTTTTAATCGGGATTGGTACAGGGACATAGCCATTGAGATGTAAGGTGTGCTTTGATTTGTCTTTTGAAGAGAGGTGGTCTGAAGAGTCGCTATTTCTTGAGGATTAGATTCCAGTGTTTCCCTATGGAATTAGAAAATAGTGCATCACCAGCTTTATTATGTGATTTAGTTATAGATACTAGAAACTTGTTGGCAGAACGAAGTGTGTTTAGGTTCTTATATGGAGAAATAAGTCTAGCCAGGCTTGGAGTATTTTCAGGGAAGTGAAGGGTTTTATGAATTATAAGTAGTTGTTGGTAAAGTAGTTGGTTATTTAGTTCTAGCCAATTTAGTTGTTTCAGGTTATAACAGTGGTGAGTTCTAAGGGGAGTTGCATTAATGAATCTAGCTATACTGTTATAACAGGTTGAGAGTTTATTGATGTTATTTTTAGAGAGTGTGGTATAAATGGTGAAGCATAAAAGAGTGGAGAGCAGGTGGGTCTGAGCAATGGTTTTTCTGGCTGCTGGGGTAAGGAAAGGTTTAATTCTATAGAGTGTCCCAATTTTTTTATTTACAGCTTTAATAGTACTATTTATTTGTTCATCAAAGTTGAGATGGTTGTCAATGGTTACCCCTAATAGTCGAGTGGTATTATCAGGGTTTATGCAGGTTGAATTATTTGAGGTGATAGTAAAGAGAGGTGTAGGAGATTTATTAGTAGGAGTAAAGAGAAGGAGCTTTGTTTTTTTGGGATTAAGGAGGAGGCAATGCTGCATAAACCATTTTCAACGTTATGAAAGGTTGTCTGGGTGATGGACTGGAGAGAGAGTATTTATGGCAGAGCAGATCAATGTCAGTCATCTGCATATTGGATGCAGGTTGCTTGTGGTATATTCAAATATAGGTCATTAATAAATACTGAGAAAGAAGGGGTCCAAGGATAGATCCTTGTGGAACCCCTACATTTACTGGGAGTAAAGATGAGAGGTTGTTTTCCCATAGAACTGCTTGTTGCCTATTTTCCAGATAGCTTCTAAACCACTGTAGAGTATGAGAGCTTAAAGAGTGGTTGTTAAGTTTGTCAAGGAGTATGTTATGGTTAACCATATCAAAAGCTTTTGATAGATCTATAAATAGAGCAGATGAGAGAAGGTTACTGTTTCGATTTTTATTTATGGAGTCAGTAAAAGACAGAAGGGCAGTGGTAGTACTGTGATGGGGCCTGAAACCATGTTGACAGTCAGCTAGAAGGTTGTTTTGAAGAAGGTAATTCAGAAATTGTTTGTGTATACACCTTTCCATTATTTTAGCTAATGGGGACAGTAAGGCAATAGGACGATAGTTGGATAATTCGGAAGAAGGGCCTCCTTTATGAAGGGGAATTATGTGCGATATCTTCCAGACTGAGGGGATTTTCCTTTCAGAGATGGTTCTATTTATTAGAATAGATATTGGGTGATAGATAGCTTTAGCAGCAATTTGTAAGTATTCCGAAGGGAGCTGGTCAGCTGATGGGGTGCATGGTTTTAGTTTTAAGAGAAGCTTATATATGATAGAAGAAGACACAGGTTGGATTTGAAAGTGATTAGTAGAGGCTGCAGAGGTATCATGTGAGGATGCAGTAGGTGTTGGTAGAGAGTTTGCTAGTGTTAGAATGGCTTCTGTAAAGTAGTTATTAAAGGCATTTGGGATCAGAGTAGAGGTATTAGGGTTAAATCCTGAGGGGGTAGGAGTAGTAGAATGTCCTGGTTTAAGAAGGTTATTTATACCTGACCAAAATTTTTGAGGGATATTTTGTGTAGTTTGTTGAAGGTGGAGATAAAATTCCTTTTTGTCTCTAAGAGTGTCTTTCTTGGTAGTATTTCTTAACTGTTTATAGAGGAGATGGTCAGATGGAGATTTGGTAGCTTTCCATTTGG
Organism: Protopterus annectens; assembly: GCF_019279795.1. Taxonomy (NCBI): domain Eukaryota; kingdom Metazoa; phylum Chordata; order Ceratodontiformes; family Protopteridae; genus Protopterus; species Protopterus annectens. The sequence continues at coordinate 494,744,549 of NC_056732.1, forward strand.
ACCAGGTTTTATTTCTAAGGATCATTTTTTCTTTTGTTTGCTTAGTAAGCCAAGGGGCAGTTTTGGCTTTTATCCTAATAGAGTGGAATGGAGCATGATAGTCAAGGATTTGCAGAAATTTTGTGTTAAAGAAGGAAACTGCTTCATTGAGTTCGAGGTGTGATAAAGGTGACCAGTCACATGCATGTAATTCAGTAAGGAAGTTATCAGGGTTGAAAAATTTTTTTGAGTGGCATCTTTTAAGTTTATGCATATTAGGAATATTTAGTTTTTGTCTGATCACATATGTAAGTGTGTGATCACTAATACTATCAGGAAGTGTAGCTGGAGTATAGTAACTGTGGGCGTTATTAATTAGAATCCAGTCCAGAATTGTTTCTTTCTTATTTGGTTTATGTGTTCTAGTTGTAGTTGTTATTAATTGAGAGTAACCATGGAGATTAATATGGTTAGTAGGTTGCTGGTCTGCACAGGTTTTCCAATCAATGTTGAAATCACCAAGTATTATGGTTTCTTGGGGTAGTTGGCTGGACAGGGAACTGAGTAGGCTTTCTAGCGTTTGGGTATTGTTGCCAGGGGGAAGGTACATACATATTAGATAGATTGCTTTATTATTGTTTATCTGTAGTTTGATTGATAAAATTTCTGATTTAGGGCTTGTTAATGGAAGTTCCTTAAATTGGGTAATTTGTAGGTTTGATTTATAAATAATGGCTATACCACCACCTTTCTTCTTTATTCGGTCATTTCTAAGTATGTTGCAGCCAGGAGGGGTGATTTCCTGGTCTAGAGTGGAGGGTTTTAGCCATGTTTCTGTTACACATAATATATCAAATGAATGCAAGTGAAGGAGTGCATGTAAATGGTGGATTTTGTTATTCATACTTCTGATGTTGATATGAGCTATTAGAAGGGAATTTTTAGTTCTAGTACCTGATGCAAGAAGAGGAGAAGAGTTTAAGTTTTGGTTATGATTGTTAATGGTAGAAGGACCGGGATTAGGATGAATGTCACCATGTAAGAGGAGTAGATGATGGGGAGTTGATAGTACTTTAAGAAGTTTGAGGCAAATATTAAGAAATCTTTTGTTACAGTTGGGGGTAATGTGAGAAACCCTATGATATTTTGGCAGTAAATAGTTGGAAGAACAGGTAATGTTACTATGTTTAAGGAGCTAAAGGTAGATGAAGGTAAAGTTTGCTTTATGTGAAGGTTTTGTTCATAGAAAGTTTTAAATTGCAATGAGGTGATATGGTATGATAAAGAAAGAGAGGCTAAAGTAATAGTGGAGAGTAGAGCATAGATGAGAAAGGCTTTTAAAGTTAGAGACATAATAGTGAGGAGATGAGGGCCTAGGGTAAGTTGTTAAGATAGAATAGTTAGGTAGAGGTAGCACAGTAATACTGTATGAAGAAGGGATACAAGGAGAATAAGTATATAGAAATTGAGGAAGGGGATAGTCAGTGTTAGTTAGGAAATGAGTATGTATTAGATAGAAAGTAGAAAGGATGAAATATAAGTTAGGTTATCAAAACGTTTTGTGGGAGGAGGATTGAAGAGATAAGGTTTAGTAGATGTTAAGGAATAGTGTTGCAGTTAGACGTCAAAAAGGTGGGAGGATATGATGTTATAGAGTGGAAGGGGAAGAGCGATAAAGATAAGGGGGAGGTCTAGTTTGTTGGAAGGAGATTGGTTGAGAGGATAGGGGGAGTGTTTAGTGAGGTATAAGTTGAGGACCCCTGGGGGTGGGTGGGAATTGGGGGTAGGGAGGGAGGCAGACACAATTAGTGACAGAGCAGGGGAGAGGAGTGGAGAACAATCAGAAAGAAGCTATCCTAGGGGAGTGGGTCTGGATACAAGGAGATAGTTAGGTTAACTAGTAGCAGGGGGACAAAGAGTAGGTAAAGCTCAGGAGAAACAGTTCCCTGAAAAGTTACAAGGGAGGCAGGAGAGTAGTGAAGATATTAACAGAGAGCACAGGGACAGAGAGAACTAGCAATAGTGGATTGGTAAAGGCCAGAAGAACTAAAAGGAATAAGAGTCAGGCAGGAGAGACACTGTAAACAAGAGGTGTGGGAACTATGAATAGAGG
>NC_056732.1:494751640-494771640 GCF_019279795.1 Protopterus annectens
GCTGCTGCAGTCCATGGGGATCACCTTGCAACAGTGAGGGGGGGGGGTCATGCAGACCATCCACCCCTGACATGAGTGGAAGAACTACTCAGTAGCCTCGCTGCATCTGCCCATAGAAATCAACTGCCAGACAGCATTTTGGAGGTAGGTGCTACCTACTTATCAGCTGAACAGCGTGCAGGTAAGACCACTGGGAACATTAGTAGACCACTGTTGCATATGTATATGCATCTGTATAGGTAGGGCATCTTCTTCTTCCTTCGGCCTTTCCCGGTTAGGGGTTGCCACAGTGGATCACCTCTTCCCATTTCTACCTGTTGTCTGCATCTTGCTCTGTCACACCAACCACCTGCATGTTCTGTCTCACCACATCCATAAACCTTAACTATGGCCTTCTTCTTCTCCTCTTAACTGGCAGCTTCATCCTTAGCATCCTTTTCTAACAAATAACCAGCACCCCTCCTCAGCACATGTGTAAAGCAATGCAATCTCACCTGTCTGGCTTTGTCTCAGAACTGTCCAATCTGGCCTGACCCTCAAATATACTTATTCCTAATCCTGTCTACCCTTGTCACAACCAGTGCACATCTTAACATCTTTAGCTTTGCCACATCCAGCTATGATTTCCACCTTTTTATCAATGCCACAGTCTCCAACCCATATAACAGAGCTGGTTTCATTACCCTCTTGTAGACTTTCCCTGTCACTCTTACTGGTACTTCTCAGTCAGAAATCAGTCCTGACACTCTTTACCACATACTCAACCCTGCCAATACTCTCTTCTTCACCCTTCTTCCACACTTGCCATTACTCTGAACTGTTGATCCCAAGTATTTAAACCCATCCACCTTTGCCAACTCTACGCCCTGCATCCTCACCATTCCTCTATCCTCCCTCTCATTCACACATATATATGCTGTCATAGTCCAGCTGACCTTCCTTCTTCTCCTCTCTGAAGCATATCTCCACCTCTCCAGGGTCTCCTCAACCTGTTGCCTACATATCACAATGTCATCTGCAAACATCATAGTCCACGAGGACTACTGTCTGATCTTGGCTGTCAACCTGTCCATCACCACCGCAACTAAGAAAGGATTCAGATCTGATCCTTGATGTAATCCCATCTCCACCGGAAATGCATCTGTCACTCCCACTGCAGCTCTCACTGCTGTCACACTACCCTTGTACATATGCTGTACCACTCTAACATACTTCTGGCCCACTCCTGACTTCTTCACACAGAAGAAATAGCCAGGGAATTGTTATGGCTAGGCTTGTAGAGGCCCTAGGGCTGATAGCCTAGTACCAACCTATGAACCTATGAACCTATGAACTAATACCACAACCCTCTCTAGGCACCCTGTCATATGCTTTCTCTAAGTCCACAAAGACACAACACAACTCCCTCTGACCTTCCCTGTACATCTACATCAACACTCTCAGAGCAAACATTGCATCTGTAGTGCTCTTTCTTGGCATGAAACCATACTGCTGATCACTAAAAATCACCTCCCTTCTTAAACCAGCTTCCACTACTCTGTCCTATAATTTCATGCTGTGAATGGTCAAAATTACCCTTCTGTAATTACTACAGCTCTGCACATCACCCTTATTCTTAAAATTCAGTACCAAAACACCTTCCATCCACTCATCAGGCATCCTCTCACATTCCAAGATTCCATCAAACAACCTGGTTAAACATGTCACTGCCATGTCTTCTAAACACCTCCAAGCATCCACAGGTATGTCATCTGGACCAACAGCCTTTCCATTCCTCATCCTCTTCATAGCTATCTGTACTTCTGCCTTGTAGAGCATGCATACCTGACATGTCATAAATATTGTTTGCTGCATAGTAGTAATGAACAGATGTGCATAACTGCTAGTATTGTGGACTTGTACTGTTGATGTAGTGTAATGCTACACCCACCCTGTAGCAATGCCACAGGTGTGGCCACTAACATTGCATCTCTCACAATCTTATGCAGGTCCCTCCGGGATACCACTAAGGCAGCAGCCTGTGGCTGGTGAGTATGGTTTATATTGATGCTTGCAAATACACAGGGCATGTAATGGCTATGGTATATGCCATGCACACATCTAACAGACATACCATGAATTCATGCTGCACATGTTCACATATTGTTGTTATTAAATGCACTGCATCACAGTGGTGACCATGATGGGGTATTGGAAAGTATGTCAGATGGCTGCGGGATAACTAACATCCTTTCGTTGTGATATTTGTCCACAGGGATTAACATAATGGTGGCACACACAGCCTACAGTAGGGACACATGTGAAACATCACCCTTGTACAGTGCACCAACAGATTATATACCAGTATGACAATGGCAACTGTTACAGATGTACAGTATGGCATAATGTATCAGTGTTGTCCACATTATTAGCTGGGACTTGGCTGTAACACATGCGGTGCAGTGTATGGTGCATTGCAAACTGACACACATGTGTAGCCCATACCTGTCAAGCATCTGTGAAAAGGCTGAAGGTGGGGAGGGGTTGTCAGCATTACACACCAGTGCACTGCAGCAGGGAACCATAAAGATGGTAAGAATGGCTGTATCTGCACACTGACAGGGTCAGTAACTGTGGCAGACATAGCTCTACATCCACAGAAATAGTGATGGCAGTGTGTGAACACCAAGGGGTGTGCATATGAGTAGATCTTGCAGTCATGCACAGTTGGGGAACATGTGTAGGGCAGACTGACCATACACAAGCAAATGCAGATGGGCCATATACCCCTTGCAGGAATAGTGACTGCTGTAGTACACATAACAATGGGCAACACATCATAATAATCATGTGCATACATAGGCACACACATGACTGTATACAATGCGGTCAGCATCTGCACACCTATCACCTTTAGTAGACACTGCATGTGGATGTGCAGGACATATGGCACATATTAGTCTCATGTACTGTTAAAATATGTAGTGATGTCCCATGGCAGATCAAGGAATGGTGCATCACATCAATGTGTGTAGACTCCCCATAGCCACGGTATGATCTGGTAGTTGCCAGTGTAATACTATTGGATTGTTCATACATGGTCTGCTAATGTTGAGAACTGCAAACCACACATCAAGCATTCACAACTGACATCTACCACATATTATCCCAGGTATGTTTTGCTGGGAAACATAGGGGCTGTGAGCATTACAGTTGACATAACTGACACAGTACTACACATGCAGAAATGGGATGTACACCTGTGAGTTTTGGTGCACAGTACATAGCAGGGTGCATAACAGGTGCACAGCAATACTGTGTACAGGGGTGCAGTGTTCCCCATGGGAAGGGGTATCACCTGCTAACACAGGCCATGCCTCACACACATGTATACTGTTGCTAGCATGGATTGACTATAGCTGCACTGCATTCTGTTGTGCACCATATGTTATGCATGTTGACAGTTGGGTAATGGGAGGACTGTGTGTGCTATCATTATGAAACCTTGCTGCATGTAGGATGTATGTGTGCATGTGTGTGTGTGGTTGTGTGGATGGCCATGTATACACATGTGTGACTGTAGAGTTTTTCATACGGCAGTACTTCAATTTGCAGTACATGGACACAGACTGACACAAGACAAAACAAGAATACTTGTCTGATATGTAATCACAGGACAGCTGATTGTCTACTAAGGTCTGTAGCATGGAACATGCATTGGGAGGGGAAGTAGATATCAGGTATACCCTCAATATTGTATACAGCAGGGAGGTGAAGGACAACCCATGTAGGCAGCACTACAGATACATTGGGGAATTACTAGAAAACAGCAGGGAGTCTATACATATATCACAGTTGCCACATGATAGGTTGATTGCGCAGCATGTCAGGCATGTACTGAGCAATAGGTACACATGACAGTACAGTGTGTGATGTTATGGAGGGAACGTATCAGCACCTTACATTTAGGGGCCAAGCTCACAAAATCCCAACTACACAGGGTGAACACTGAATGATAGCAATGAGGTTATGTTCAAAGTACTACACTCAGGGCATGGACTTAATGGAATAACAGGTCTTGTGTTGTAGTCACCTTTGTAGGCATATAGAGGAATGAGACATTAATGACTGGCATTAATGAGTGCATGTCACCAGGTGTAATGCATGATGGACAACGTATGGGAATAAACATGGGACTTTCTGTAGCATCACAGACTGGTAGGTATTAAGGTGGAGTGTGTGTGTGTGTGTGTGTGTGTGTGTGTGTGTGTGTGTGTGTGTGTGTGTGTGTGTGTGTGTGTGTGTGCGTATGTATTGTTATGCAATGCTGGACAGGTCTTAAAGTGCATTTCTATCTTCCCCTACAGGTGGCAAGGTGGGTCAGGGTCCCTCCTGCAGGGTACCTGATGTTGGTCTGCACACAGACACTGATAATGATGAGACTATGTTTGAGGCACAGGTGGGTTTGTCAGGGGTTGACACAGTGCCAACAGTTGACATTCCCCTCTTAGCCACCCCACACCTGCACACAGTTTCTGTGCCTATACATACCCCATAACCAGTGGCCATAGGTGAGGGACAGTTGGTGACTAGTGGCAATGCAGAGGGTAGTGTAGTGACCATGCCAGCTGTGTCTGTCCACAGCAGGCATAGCTGGATGTCTGGCAGGCCACTATATAGGCAGATATGCCAGGGTGATCATGGTAGGGCCACTGGTCATCCTGCCCCTGGCAGAGGCGCCACAACTGGTACCACCAGGTGCATGTTTCTGGCTGTCATGGAGGCACAGGCATGTATGGAAATGTACACCAGACAGAGCCTGAGGCTGCAGAGGGCTGCTTACTCATCTGTAAGTGACAACATCCGTGAACTTGCTGCTGTCCTCCGTGAACACAATGAGATCATGGATAGATGATGGGGTGAGATTGTGGGCCTCCTCAACCGTGGTATGTCTGTACTTGAACACCTGGTGGGAGTGATGTGATGGCCACATGGACTTAGGCCAGAAACACCAACATCTGGCAATCAACATGGACATGCTAGGACACCAAGCCACTCCCGTAGTGGAAGTAGTAACCCCAGCACATCACTGGGGGTGCTGTCAACACCACACCAAAGCAGGCCTTGTGCATGTGTCCCTGGCCAGTCCCATGTGGGACATGGTTCCAGTGGACATCTGTCATAATCAGGGGGGAGAGCAGCACCTCAAGGCCTGCATCTGCACGTGCCCATGGAACCCCTGGCAGGCACAGTCACCATGTCCGTGGCCAGAGGCATTGAACTGCACACCCTGCCAGGGATGGTCTGCAGCTGTCCAAACACATCTGTATAGGGCAGCCACATGGCACAACTGTGTGCATGCATACCCACACACTATGCACACACCTAGGCCAACACCATACCGACACACACCACATCAGCATGCCCCATTCCAATAATTCAGCCCCTCACCCACACACATGTTGTCAAATGTATGGACCACTCTCAGCCTCTGGCAAACCAGCAACACACCCTGTTCATATGATGATACCTATGCCACATCCCTGTCATCCATAACATCGATGCAAGGACAGGCTAATATGGTTCTGATGCACACAGTGACTGCAATAGAATGCAGCAATGCACTGCAGTATAACATGTTGTTAGTAGTAATGTGTAATGCATACATGTCAGGTAGTGTAGCCATCCAACTATGATGCATGTCAGCTGCTAGTAACACTGGGTAATTGTGATCTCCATAATGTTATCCATATGTGTTATAGGTGTACATGTGTCAGCAGGAGGATGGTCTGCAGTCAGATTCCACAACGGTTCTGGCACTAAGGTGACACCATGGCTGTGACATATCTGGAGTGCAGTTGCTAACATGTCACATGTTTCTATAACAGTTAGTGCCTGTGCCACATAGACAGGTGGCTCGCTGGGACATGTATAATCTGCAACCTTATGTAGACCCATCCACATACACGCACACTCTTACTTGGCAAAACTCTGACTAAACCCCTACCTAGGTATATAGTGCTAATGAACTGTGTGGCTTTCATTGCACACACCACACAATGTGTAGGGTGAGGTATGCACCAGCTTACATGTTACTTGCAGAACACACACAGACATGTACAGTATGGTAATGGGTGATGTAATGGTTGTATATGGATAATACATAGTGTTACATAACATCATACACACATTGACAGACACATAACAGGCAGACATACATCCAAGAGACCTGGGCCTATTGGTGATAACTAGCTAGTCTGTGTGTCCAATGTGTTACAGGTAGGCTGCACACAGCGCATATGTAACTGGTCTGTATTGTGGTGTCGCTTACCTGTATGGTTGATGGTGGCATTGGTCAACATAAAGTGGTACATGGGACATATACTGGGTGTACCATGGTGTAATAACAGTGTACACAGGACCTACATCCCCCATTGGTTATTGTATGCACTGCAACCCATGATGACACTTTGATATACCCACTATCACAAATTGGCCACAACTGCAATACAACCCATTGTATATCATAACAGTAGTACTACATGGATATGCATGTAATGCAGCCTCGCCTATGGGCAGCAACAACAGTATCTTTACTACTTTGTGGCAATGTGTAGTGTAATTGGAATATGTGGTCTCAGAATGGTGTACCCTACAGATATGCAGACATGCACACATACACTTGCCAGACCTCAATGGGTTTCCCATGCCTATTGACCCATTTGTACAACACTGTTGTGCTGGTACAGCAAGGCTCATGTAGCTGTTAGAGAGAGGAGTGTAACAGGGCACATGTCATGTCCAATACAGCTGCAGCAACATCTGACTATGTCAATGTCTGTTGAGATGGTTGTGAAGGCTGTCATGGAATTCCCAACTATAGGTGTACTAACACACAGACACTGCTAATATCCATAATGCACATGTACACATGTGTCATTACTGTGATGCATTGCTGCAGGTGGTCACACCTGTGGACCTGTCTATTGTCCATGGAGAGATGGGTTGTATAGGAGTGTGTTTACATCAGTATCAGGCCATGTACCAGCAGGCAATCTATTGATACACACCATGTTGGTGACTATCAGGGTGATAGTGACATGCATCAGCCAATCCTCTGGGTCCCCTCTGCACATGGCCACTGAGGTGGTCCAGTTGACATGTATCCAACATGCATTACAACACATGATTACTGTCTGTGATGGAGACCTGTACCCAAGCATGTTCTCTTGACTGTGGTAGTGTAGTGTAGGTACCAGTGGCATGTTGTCCATGCAGGGTGTTGTCTCCTATAAGTGCCAGTTAGTGTACAGCTGGGCAGACATGTCAGTGTCAATCAAGCATAGGTTGTCTGTATGTATTCCAGCTGGATACATGTCATCTGCAAATCTGTAGAGGGACTGACAGACATCAGTTTGGCAAGTAGCTATGCATTTGGATGACTGTGTTGACAGATGGATGTTTGACAATAATATGTATGCCATTACTATATGTTGTAAGCCCTCATTAACATGTGCTTTACAGATGGTACTCCACAGTTACATTCTACATGTTGGGTCATTTTCCAGTAGGAGATATATACGCTGACACAGCCCACACCCCAGGAACACCACAGTGAGGCCTCAGAGTCCAGCTATGCCTGCAGGTGTGCTTGTTGTCATTAGTACTTTTAGCAGTCTAACCTTGCCTGGGACAGCACTGTCAACAGTAGTACCGCCATGTTACACTACATGTCAGTGTGACAGCATGCACCCTGGGTTACTACCCCTGCATGCAACACATTCACACAGATAACAGTGCTGTGCAGGTCTCATATACTCGTACATCCCAGAGATGACACTCGCACCATTTGCTACTGTAATGACAGCACATAGATGGATGTATTGTAGATGGCATTACATACACTTATGGCAGATGTCATTACACAGGGTTTGACATGGCCTTATATGTTAAGCAGAGATTTCCTTTGAGTAGATGATATGCCACAGAGTATAGCTGGATGTTTTCTAGATGGTCAGCATACAGCATCTGCTTTATGCCTGTGGTCTGTTTAGTGGGGTATTCCTGCAGCCTTCCATCTGTTGCAGATGTCTCTTGAGGTGCGTAGGTGCATACAAAATGGTGTGTAGTACTCTATAATGTGTGTAATGAGGGATGAGTACAGTGGGACATTTACCTCCTTTACTGTGGATAAAAAGCCATTAATGATGAGGTGTGCCACATAGAAGGATTTCCTCACTGTTGTGGCAATGTTATTCAAGGTGACAGCACTGTCCACCTGTATCTGTAGGTCTGTCATCACACTTTTGGTATTTAGTGTACTTGCACATATGTGATAAATCATGGGTACATGGTATTTCCCAAAGGGGATAACTATAGATTCCTTAGCAGTAAGCTTGAGCCCATGGCTCTGGCAACAAGCATCTATGTCTGTGAGGCCCTTTTGTAGAATATCCACATCATGTGGGGATTCAGTAATAGCTCCCAGGTCACAGTGATCCTTGATATTTGTTAGACAGAGTCCTGTAGTCTTGGCCTGTACTTCAGAGAAGTAGATGCCAAACAACAGCAGTCCCAGGACTGAACCCTGAGGTACACCACGTGTTCTCGTCTGGAGCTGGAATTGTAGTCAGCTACTTCTACAGTCTGGGTTCTGTCAGTAAGCCATGTGGCAACCCATTGTGTGGCATAAGACTTTATTTCTGGCTTAGTAGGTTAGTCTATGTTTCCAGAGTGTGGGGATGGTGTTGAAGGCCTTGCCAAGGTCCAGATAGGCTGTGTGGACCACCTTACTCTCTTTCACAGCTCTGGAGACTGATCCAAAGAATTAAATCAGGTTCAGGTGACAAGATTGGCCCTCCACCAGGCCAAACTGGGTGAGAGCCAGTGTTTGAGGTTGGCCAATGTCTGTTTATAAGTTCCATGATAATGCATTCCATGCCCTTGCAGATCAGGCTCATCAGACTGATGGGATGGTATTTCTCATGATCCAAGGTGTATCCCCCTTGTGGAGTGGGATAACTGCAGCTGTGTGCCACTCATTGGACACAAGCCTGAGGTGAGGCTATGATGAAACATGACAGGTGTGGTGCCGGTTCATGTTGTAGTTCATGTAGTACATAGCCCGGGATGTCATCTGGGAGGGGATGTGTCACTAAATCAATCTGCCAGGATACTGGCTAAATCCTTGGCATCAGTTCATTTTAATGCCATTATGTTGTAACTCAGAGCACTTCTGAGCATTGCCATTTCAAGTCTGGACATAAGTATAGAATGGCTTGTGGCTGACTTTGGAATTTTTGGCAAAGTTAGTTACATAACTAGCTTTGAAGGATTTAATGAGGGATCTCAGCTTCTTACTGAGGCTGGTAAGGGAGCTGTTTACATCCTTGGATTATCCTTTTGTCTTCAACATTTTCTTCCTTCTGTTGCATATTTTGTTTATGGCAGGGGATCACCAGACTGGCTTCATATTTGTGGATTGTAGGTTGTATTTGGGATGGCACAATTCATGCAGGAGTGGATGTGCTCATGCAGTGCTTTATTGTAGGATTCAACAGTTGATCTTTCAGCTCCCATCTCCATGGGTGTCACAAAGTTTGTCACCATTGGCTTGAGTAGCATGAAGTTGGCTTTGAAGAGGTCTTTTATGGAGGTTTCCTTTCTGGGGAGTGGGGGGTGGGATGTGGATGTCAACGGTGATGAGCTTATGGTCTGACCTGACCGATGATGGGGTGAACATTGCTGTGGTGCATCTATCTCCCATGTTGGTAATGACCATGTGTAGGATATTGTAGTCCCTGATTGGACAATGATTTAGATGATCCAAGGTGTTGGAATGTATGAATGCTATGAACAGTAGGGAAAAGGTGTTGGCACCCGAGTAGTCTTCCTAGTTAATGGCAGGGTAGTTGAAATCACCACATATTAGGTAGCTTGTTTGTATCTGGATATGTCCAGTATGTTTAGAAAGGTGTAGTCAGAATCTTGGCCCATGGTGGGGGATTTTTTGCAAGCTACAATTTTGATTGCAGTGTCACCTACTGTTAGTTACACCTGGAGATTTCCAGATGCATTGTGTTGGGAACTAGCATGGAGGTGTGTATACTTGTTTAATATGGAGACACCTCCAACTGTAGTGTTGTGGTCCTGTTTTGGTGGCCTAAATGTGTGGTAGGGGTTTAGCCTGGTATTGCAGGGGTGCTCTCTTGAGCATCGACCCAGTTGTCTGTTACTGCACAGATATCAATGATCTCCATTTGTAGGTGTGCCTTGTGAGAATACATTTTAGGTTTACACTTCTAGCATTGAGTAGCATTACATACAGTTTGGCAGGTGTGTATCTGTTACAGTGGGGGTTTAGTCCTTTGAACCTTGCCTAGAAACAGCACTATTGGGGTGGCAAGAGCTTTAGGCAGTAACCTGAATTCCAGGGGCAAAAGGTGCAGACCATCTCTGGCAAAGCATCATGGTTTGTCAATCATGTCATGCCAGGCACACAGATACTGGATTCCCTTTGAATGACATCAGAAGTTTAGGCAATTGTTGCAGTCATTGTTGTGTATATGTATGTATGTGAGTGTGTATGTGTATATATCTGTACATACATATCTCTATATATGTATGTGGATATGTATATATCCATATATGTATGTGGATATGTATATGTGTATAAATCTCTGTTGATATGTGGATAAATATGTACACATATATGTTTACTATATGTCCAGGACATGGAGTGGAGCTGCACCTCAGCAGCATTAGTCCAAACCTCTTAGTGCAAGGTGATGTATTGCAGGCATAACTGTAGACTGTTGCAATTGTAATAGGGGTTGTCTTAACAGACATGTTTGGTGTGCGAGGTCACATCTGCTGTAGACATGTGTACCATTGTCTACATACAGACATCCTAGGAAAACATAGTACGGTACCACTGCAGCATAGTACTGCTCCTGTGGACTACAGCAGAGATATGACCAATACATGTGGACTGTCTGGCACTCTGTAGTTATTCCAGATGCGTACACATTTCCTCATCATGCGAGACATGTGGACCATTCCTCCCAATGTGGATGTTACTAGCCATGTACATGGGTGTATCACAACAGTACTGGACTACATATGCCCACAGCGTATGCACACACACATGCCAGTCTGTCCTGACACAATACCTGGTGGTGCAGAGGTCACATGGCCACACACTACCCAGTAGATTGTGACATACATCTGTACAGCAGACCACTGCTTTGTCAGAGATACACAACAGTTATGGTGGCCTGGCAGCAGTATGTCCTGCAAATAACTAGACATAACAGCACACTGTGTAATTACACTAGGCTGCTAGGCATGTCACAAACCACTGTGCAAAATACAGGCAGACTGCCTTAACCCTGGACTACATTTTCTGTGTGGGAATACACAAGTACTTGTGATTAGCAGCCTCAACATGTGATACACAAGTTTAATATGACACTATAACGACCATCTGATAAACACCATCTTCATATGTGCCACTCACACAATTACCGTACATAAACTGGTCATAGCACAGTGAGGTCCATTGGCTGTCTGTGGTATGGGACACATGTGCCTGGCCCTACAGACATGTGAGCTAGTAGGGTACCATACACTGGAGCAGCATGTAACATCACATAGTACAGGACAAAGAACAATTGCATCTACCACAGTCTGTGCACTGCTCAATGTATGTATGCACAATACACAGACTGTCATCAAATTACTAACCCAGGGGTCTGCAACCTGTGGCTCTGGAGCCACATGGGGCTCTTACAATCTGCTGTAGTGGCTCCCTGTACCTCTGAGGATTAATGGCCACTGTAACGCACCTCCCACCTACACCCACACACAAACACACACAGAAATCAACGAGGGCCAACACAGGAACACAATTATGGACGGATGTTAGGTATTGCTCTGATACACTTAGTTCTGTCATATTTAGTATAACAATATTTGAAACCTTATATGCAGTGTTATCCTCATTTTAGGGGTCAAATAGCTGTTGTGGCTCCCAATGACTTTACTTTTGTGGAAGAGGGGACAGACATGACTCCTGGGATACTGAAGGTTGCAGACTCCTGCCCTATGTACCAGTACTGTACACACAACCACAGACTGTCCAAGTCATGTCCTCAGTAAAAGCCAATACTATACACAGCATGTCCAGCAGTCTGTTATCTGACTGGCTTGTTATCAGGTATGATGTCAATGAATAATGGTGTACAAAACATATGCACTATATATATGTGGGCTTCATCTGCACAACACACGTGTGCCTCTCTGCAGTGTAGAGGTCAGTGTATGTAACATTGTTATATACTCCTGTAAGTCAGTCTAGGGGGTGGGAGTACCATAATTAACCTAGGGTGTTATAACATGTGAGGTATATCAGTAGCAAGCTGGCTTAAGGCATGTGGCTGTACATTACCATACATTTCACCTTGTGAACTTTGCTGGCCTACTGATTACTGTCATACAGCCTGTTCTGTTTGTCAGTGCAATTGTGATGATTTCATTTATGGATTATTATGTAACAGAAGCATCCCATTGTGTCATCCTAGGTCTTTTCCACATAGGGATTGAGTACAGAGTATAGGTAGAGGCTGCTGGCCTGTATATCTGCATTACTTACTGTTGATTGATTGTTATCCTGTGGCCCAATCTGTCTTTCCTGTTGTACTACATGAAGACCTTGGCGTGGACACCAACATATGTCATGCTTTCAGATTACTGTAATAAATGATCTGTTTGAGGGTTTCATTCATCTCTTTGTATGTATTTCAAAGTCTAACAGCTATATGGCATGGCATAAGCAAATGTATTAGTTCACAAATAAACCTGTAAAATGTATGCAGACCTGTGTATTGTGTCACATCCTTTGACTTCTCCATGGGTATATGTTTCAGGCAACAATGGGTGACTCATACACTGTCCATCTGATGAGGTTGCAACTGTAGGGATACTGGCTGTTCAGTATAGAATGCACCCTCCAATTATGTATCTTCCTAGACATACGTCTGTGTGCGTATCTGTAGTTGCATATATATATATATATATATATATATATAAGTGGTGCTGCTGCGGTAGCGTTGTCGCCTCACAGTAAGACGCTGTCAGGTTCAATTCTCAGCTAGAGCATCTTCTGCGTGGAGACATGCTTGAATGGGCGTACCTTCATTGAAGGTTGTGCATCAGGGCTGGCAACCTGGCATGTAAAAATCTATCTGCCAATCATTAGCGGACCGGAGTTCCGCTGTGGAGACTCCTAATCAGGAAAAGCCAAAAGACACATATAGATATTTAGACATATATATTTATCTGCATACCTGTGTCTGTGTATATGTATCTTAGGAATGTTGTATTGTTTCCATATTGTACATTCATTATGGCAGCCATACTGTACTGTATATGTTATCAATACCAGCCTCACATCATACAGGTGGCATGGCTTACTGTTAACATCTGTGGCCATGTAGTGTCATGTCCTGGTCATGGGATTTGCACCAGTTGATACTATATTTCAGGGCAGACCTGTTTGGCTGGGGGGGTAGAAAATCGATATGTGTATATGTGTAAGACATATGTTGCTTGAGCCCCCTCACCCCTATTAATGGTGCCTGTGGTCATATATGTTTTTGTTATGTGCTCTATTATATCTATAGATATATATCTGTATATAACTAAGGATGAACTTCATGACAGAAAAGCATTCAAAAGGAATTAAAAGGAAAACAATGGCAACTCATGTATTATTTAGCGCTTTTGTCTTATTTAATATCAAGACTTATTCAGAAAGACATGTTTCAGTAATACAAGCAACCATTTAAACATTGTTTACATACATTATTTTGAGCTGTTTATTTAAATTAGCTAAACAGTTCCTGTCCAATGATAAAGCCAGACCTGTAGTTCTGCATGGTACTGTGTGCATCTTCATTATCATTACAAAGGTGAAACAGAGAGAAACCTGTAGTGTCATGTGTATACAGGGGACATGTCCATCACATATACCTGGAACCTAACCTTTTAGGAGTCATGTGCCAACTGTGCTTGTGTGCACCTCGTATATCTGGAAGACAACAGGAAAACAACAGATGAGTGCACATCGAGGGGGCATGCTACATGCTCAGAAGGTCAAGCCTGGATCGTTGGTTAAATGGAACCGGGAAATGAGGCTGGGTAGGGGTGGGAACATATCACTGCTTCTCAAACTGGTGGCCAGATACTACCAGTGAGACAAATACTGTTGACTCATTAAGTGTAATCTTGAAACCAAGACAGGTCTGTCCCAAATGTGATGACCCACAAATACAAATGGATTATTTGGGTTAACTCGTGTCTCCAAAGGTAGAGATTGTATGCGTGTAACGTGGACTAGGATGTAGGCAAGCCTGAATATGCTTGGGTTGAGAAAACATCCATGTTGGGTTCCTAGCAGTGGAGAGAGGTTAATGTGTAGAGGTGTGAACATGCTGGTCTAGCACCCGGAGGATAGATGATTAATGTGGATGTGGGGGGGGGGGGTTGCATGGAGCAATGGGTATGAAATTATGGATCAAGGCGTGTCAGGGTTGAATGGACCGGTTTTAATCAGTCCACATTGTGGAGATAAGTGAGAAAGGGGGGGCAGGGGGGTAATCGGGAGAGAAACAATGTGGTTGCATAACAAAGAGATGAACATATGGCCTGTTTTGGGAGGGTGCACCAGAGGTAATAGTAGAGTGGAGGCTGAGGAACAAACCTCAGGCTTAGTCAAATGAAATAGGTAAAAAAATAAACAAATTACTTTTGGGTCACATTTCAATACGTTAGGTGTTAATATCATACACTTCTGATCAGATCAAGTTCCACTACATTTGAATACTTTACAATTCTTTTTTGATTCTGTCATACACATGCACACACACACACACACACACACACACACACACACACACACACACACACACACACACACACGCACACATATATATGTATATATATGCATACATATATTGCTTGCTGTATATATATATATATATATATATATATATATATATATATATATATATATATATATATAGATGTATATATGTAAAGCTGTATGCATATGTATATATATATATATATATATATGTATCTGTAATAGTGAGAGAGGTATATATCTATTACATCTACATGTATAAATACATTCCCTGTACTGTTGTCTTATTTTTCTGTATGCTATGTTTGTGAAAACATCAGGGTTATGTATATCAGTCATGGCTTAGTGGTAAATCACATTGGCTGTAGTATGCAGGGTTCAAGCTTTCCAGAGGCCATTTATTTTGTTGCTGGGCAGAACAAGGGCTGTTGGATACAGAGTGATTAAGGCCCTTTTAAGCAGTTGTAAGCAGGTTTGCATGGGTTTGCGTGACAGTAAGCACTGCTAACCTCCAGTTACAGTTTCTTACACTCAATTAGCTTCTAAATTGCTTAACTTGTGTAGGCAGTGCTTACCCTTGTGCAAACCTGCTTACAACTGGTCAAAAGTGCCTTAATCACTCTGTATCCAATGGGCCATGTTCTGCCCAGCAACAAAACAAACAGCTCCTGCAAGGTTTAAACCCAAGACCCTGTACACCATAGAGAAAGCAATTTACCATTAAGCCATGCCAGATGCAAATAAATTGGATGTTTACAGAAACATATCATCCAGTCCAGTCATGCAACAGTACAGAGAATGTATACCAACATCTAGATGTATGTCTGTGTAAATATATTAATATCTAAACATATACAACATATCCAAATATATATATATATATATATATATATATATATATATATATATATATTTATAAAACTATTTACATATATATCATTATATATGAACATATATACATGCAAATGCCGACACATAAATGTGTCTACACCTATAGGTCTACATATACACAGCAAGTAACATATGTGTACTTAGATATATATCTATGTAGGTATATATGGACATAGTTATATATATGTTAGCAAATATATATATCTATATAGGTATATATGGCCATACATCTGTAGATAGCAATGGCAGATTAACAAACACACATATGTCCACATGCACCGTTAATGCGGTTGAGAGGCCCTACACACTATACGTCTTGTACGAATAGGCATCCCCCCCCACAGCCAGACACGTCCGCCCTGCAACACACTACCAAGTGTTGCAGATCCCATAACCAGGACCTGACATGACATGGGCACAAGATGTTACCAGTACTTCATCCCACCTGTATGATGCCAGGCTGGTATTGGTAACATATCATGCAGTACAGTCTGCCTCCCATAGGAAATGTAATATGTGGAAGCCATCAACATCCCACAGATACAGAGACAGAGATATGCAGATACATATATACATATGTGTGTGTGTGTGTATGTGTGTGTGTGTGTATTACACATACACATGCAGATATATGTACAGAAAGATACATATGTAGAAGGTGCACACAATATGGAACAGCCACTATGCCTACAGTTAACACCTGAACAACTGGACACTGTATGGGCCACCCATACAAATGACAATCATTGCCTGCAACATGTGCCCACAAAGAGGTCATAGAAAAAACACCACACACAGGTTTGCAGAAATGGAAAACCTTTGATCGTGTACTGCTACAGTTCTATATGCCATGTCATATAGCTGTTCAGACACTGATAACCATATAAATAGAGTAATGCAATTGTGAAACAGTTACACTAATACAGTAGTCTGGAAAGGTTCACAACTGTTGCTGTCTAGGCCAAGCCCTTCAACTTGTACAATAGTGAAGACAAACTGGGCCTCAGTATACCAAACAATCAACAGTATGAAAGGCAGGTGTATAGTTCAACAGCCTCAATTTGCACTCTGTACAAACTCAGTAGGTGGTAAAGACGTCATGTGACCACATGGGTTGTAACTGTTATATAACAAGGCATAACTGACACCATCACGAGCACACCAACAAATAGAACAGTCTGTATGGCAGGAGGCAGTAGCCTTGCATTAAACCACTAAATGTAAGTAATGTAAATAAAGGTGAAGTATATGGTACTGTACATCTAGATACCTTAAGGCAGCTCAACCCTGATACCCCCACATTTTGTAACAGCCTAGGTCATTTATGGTGCTTCCCCCTAGATTCAATAATACAGGGCCATATACCACTGTTACATACACTGGCCTCTGGAGTGCATAAGGGCACACATGTATTGTGAAGGTGGCACCCACACATATATGTCCCCAACCCCACCGTATGTGTGGGGGATACAACAGCAGTGGACCGATGGCAGCAATGGCAGTGTGATATACTCGCAGCCCACTACAGAACAACCACTGACAGCATGACATATCCGCAAAGCTTGGTATGCAGGTGGAGGACAGAGGCTGGAACACAGGCACATATGTGGACAACTGTTGCCATACACTAAGCAAGTTGCTGGTGTTACAGGATAGTCTGCAACATACCCTTAGTCAAGGAATTGAGGTTAGAAACAGAAATGGATGTAGCCATGTACCGATAACACTCAACACACACACTGCAAGTGCAATATCTGACACAAGACCTGTATGGTGGACAGACAAAACATGATAGGCATACCTGTGGCCAGCAACAGGATATGCCAACAGTTGTGAGCTATGCAGACAGACTGCATTCCAAGGTAAACTAGTATATAAACACACTCCCTGTAACACCAGTACTATACAAAGCATAACACAACTCTACTAGCAGTCTGTCTGTAGTTCCTGATCCTCCTACAGATATGTGGCTGCCCTGAGTGTGCCGATTCTCCTGTTAGAGGTATTGCTACCTGCTGTTGGTGACACTGATACCCACACACAGGAAGAATGTTGATCACACAGGAAATGTGAAGGGACCACTCCCACACAATGTAGGGATTTATAGTGGGTGGTTGTCATGACAGTGGTAATTGGAAGTGCTACACATGTGTAATCATATATATGGCTATCTGGATAAGTATATGTACATATATTTCCACCATATGTCCTGGACATGGAGGGGAGCCCTACCCCACCCCCCATAGTCCCAAAGTCGTAGTGCAAGGGGATGTCAGGTATGTATAGCAGATATATTAGTAGACTATTACTACTGTCATTGGGATTGTCTTCACAGACATGGTGCATGTGGGAGGTCACATCTGCTTAGAACATGTGTACCATTGGCTACTGACAGACATCCAAGGACATCATTGTAAAGTACTGCTGCTAGCATGTAATGCCTCTGTGGACTGCAGCAGAGATATTGGCCAATATATGTGGAAATTCTGACACACTCTGTACAGTCCAGAGGTATACACATAAGCCCTTAGTGCAAAACATGTGTACCATGCCTGACAATATGGATGTAGACAGCCATGTAGATGGGTATAACACATAACGACTGGTATATATTTGCCACTATAGGTTATACATTCACACACCCCTGTCTGGCCTGACACATATTGACCACTGGTACAGGGGTGCTATGGCCACATACTACCCACTAGATATTGACATACATCTGTACAGCATCTCACTGCTCTGTCTGATATACATGACTGTTAAGGGATGCCCGGCAGCAGTACATCTGTGAAGTATCTGCATATGACATCTCACTGGGTAAGTACACTAAGCTGCTAGGCATGTAACAATGCCCTGTGCAGACTACAGACAGACTGGCTCAACACTGGCCTACATCTCCTATGGGGGAATGCACATGTACCTGCATATATAGCAGCCTCAACAGACATGTCACAGCACAGTGTAAGATACACCTGTGTGAAAATTCATAACCACAAACAATGTGAACGCAGCCACAGCCACATATGGTAAGCTAGCCTAATATTACAGTATATGGACTATCTGTTATGCACCATCCTCATATGTGCCACTCAAAGACTGACCCTACATATACTGGGCTGCTACACAGTTTGGACGGATGGCTGACTGTGGTATGGGACATGTGTGTGTATGGCCCTACAAACATGTATGCCAGTACAGTAACATACAGTGGAGCAGCATGTAACATCAGATAGGATGGGAACTAGAACAATGACATCTACCACAGTCTGTACACAGGCTAAAGTACATATTAACAATATACATACTGTCAACATTCACCATAAGTACACATACCTCAAAACTATGCAGACATCCCCAGAATGTCCAGGTTATGTCATGAAATATAACTCCTACTGTACATTACATGTGTAGCAGTCGGATATATCACTGGCGTGTTATCAGATATGATGACACTAATTGTGGTATACAGCACATATGCACCACTTCATGCATGACATATGTACAAAGGTTGACAGAGGTGTGGCCAGAAGTGCATACACAGGGCCAATACTGGCATGTTGCTGTGATAACCTCATAAGTTTACTGTTGTAACAAGGTTTGTTGTAACATATGTCCTATGAGGGATGTGACATCAATAACTATCATGGCGTTCACCTTCTACAGACTACTGCAATCCTCACACTACCTTCTACATTCCACAGATAGATGCTCCATGGGCAACACATGAAACAAAAGGCACAACACTGCCCAATCTGCAGATGACCCTGCAGATGGGGATTCCTCATAAACATGGAACTGACATGGCAGGTATTGAGACATGTACGACAGCCATATCCACACACACATTGTTAAACCAACATTACTCCAAATGTAGTATAGCAGCACTTACAGACTATAGTCAGGTCAGGCACATCCCCCTCCTGTTTGTTGTCTTCTTTCCACAGTATATGTTGTTAGATGTAAATCCCCAATCCATCTGAGATGCTGTTTGCCAAATGACAGATGTAGATCCTGCTCACAGTGAATGATAAGGGCCAACACCAACATGATGTTCCTAGATATTGGAGTGTGCTTCCATGCAATTGGCTATGGGAATGTTACCACAGCTGTTTCACATACAATCAGCTAGGGGAGGGCTGCAATTTGTGCAGATGCCATCAGCTGATCATGAGCATCACTTAAAATACACATGCTGCTGCCTAAG
>NC_056732.1:494781640-494881640 GCF_019279795.1 Protopterus annectens
GGTATTGTGCAAGAGATATTACTATTTACATATATACATGTTTTAAATCGCAATAACATGGTCTTTGGTTGATTAGGGATACATTGATAGAGATACAGTGTATTCAAACATGTGCATAGAGAGAAAGTTAGTCAGGGTTAGTACAGGGGCATAGCCAATGTTTACTTACGGTCACAATTTTTATGAATTATGTCATTACCTACATTTTGACTAACACTGTATAAGGTTTTTCAGGAAATGTTACACTTTACGTAACATGGTTGGTGAGTTTGTTTTTTGATGAGTTAGATTTAGCTGACTATTTACTTGTACAAGTTTGTATGCCTTTGTACTTTGTGTTCTTTTAGACTAGTGCAGTCTTGTTTGAGGTTAA
Organism: Protopterus annectens; assembly: GCF_019279795.1. Lineage (NCBI taxonomy): Eukaryota > Metazoa > Chordata > Ceratodontiformes > Protopteridae > Protopterus > Protopterus annectens. The sequence continues at coordinate 494,782,014 of NC_056732.1, forward strand.
AGGTCCAGGAACATGAGTGTTTAACTGTGACTTCCTAATAAGGATTTCTGCATGTATGCTCTACAGTTGTACACAATCAGGATCTTAGTGACATAAGTCCCTTTAGACTAGTTAGGTAGAGTTGTCACAGTGGTCCATGATAAGAAAACTTACTGCATCAAAGTTTATTAAACACTTGGTTTGCATGGTAAAGACAGCTTGCAGTCACAGACAATCAGCCTATGCAGTGGAAGACTGAGATGTTGACTGATTTCTTGTGTTTGTGCAATTGATATGAGGAGCTCAACTAGTTTGCTGTTATTCATAGTGTAGTTTTAACTGCAGTCTAAGCATGTATGGCGATGCAAGAATTTGTAATTTTGCTACTCTGTCCTTTCTTACATCGTCTCACATCAAGTTCCCTGATATTGTTGGCTTTTTTTCATTACCTTACACATTCACAACTACAGGCGGTATAGTGGTATTAAACTCCTGTCCCACTTCAAGAGAGTCCAGGAAAAGGGGGACTGATAGACAAATAAACAGAAAGTAACATGGGAGATGAACAGTTTGGATTAAGATCAGGATGCAGCATTATCAACATAATGTTGATAATGAGACAGTGGAAAAGAAGATAAAAATGAGGAAAGAGTCTAAGTGAGCATTCCCATACTTGGAGAGAGCATATGACAAAGCTGATTTGGGCAGTCGTCGATGTACTGAAGTCCCAGAAATACTGACAGAATTAATGCAGACTATGTACAAAGACCAAATGGCACAAGTACTAACAGTATTCAGACTTGCAGAGGAATTCCCAGTGGAACTGGGTGTATATCAAAGCTCAGCTCTGAGCTCACTGTTGTTTATACTGGTGATGGACTACATTAGCAAACTGGTTGGAGGGGACAGGTTAACAAAGCTAATGTATACAGACAATGTGGCATTACAAGCAAACTGTGAACAAGACGTTTATCAAATTACTGGGGTATGAATACAAAACTGAAGTCACATAGAATGAAATTGAGTACAGACAAGACAGTTGTCATAACACCAAATAGATAAATAAGAATAAGCAGAAAATGTTTTGAGACTGAAGGGAAGATAGTAAAATAGCATAACAGTTTCAAGTATCTAGGGAGGGTAGTTGACGAGAAGGCAAGTCTGAATGGGAAGGTCAAAGCTAGCATTAGAAGGGGCTGCAGCCAAATCGAACAGAGTGTAAGGGGGTAGTGTGTGACAGAATAATGTTTAAGAAGGTAAAAAGTAAGGTTTCCAAACTCACATTATGACCAACACTTCATTATGGAATGGAAACCTGGGCAGTAAAGGCTGAGCAGTTGAGGAAGATGTACGTGATGGAGATGAAGTGACTTAGATGATGGTTGGATGCACACTGTGGGACACATGAACAAAATGATGAAATCATTGCAGAAGCCAAAGTAGCTTTAATTGCAAGGAAGGTCAGAACAGATTACAGTGTTTGAGATGCATGCCGATGAACAGAAGTCAATTTGGTGAAGAGGTCTGGGGAGAAACAGGAAAGAGAAAATGAGGGTATCCTGCAAAAAGAGGGCTGGATTATGTGAGAGAAGACCTGTGACACTCAGGCATGACTCTCAAAGTAGGTAGAATACTGGTATTGAATCAAGAGAGATTGCAATAGTTCATATGACACTCTGACCCCATCTATAAAAATGGGGGAAGGGGGGTAATGATTACTATGGCTTTGTAATGAAGACATTTTGAATGTAGGAAGGTAATGTGTTTGAGATAACAGAACAGGTTATCAAGAAGTAAGTGCTGTTTTTGTTCATACAAAATTCCAGGGATCACTGACTTTTCTTGGCACCCCCTAACAAATATTTGTTTGTTAGCTTCCAGAGAATGTGTTATCTACTACCTTAAGACCCCACCTTTGCTAAGCAAAGCAACAGTATTGTAGCTCCATGAGGGTTGCACACAATGAGATGAATTTTAAGCTACATTACTTTGACCTTGCTATTTAGTGTGTGTGTGTGTGTGTGTGTGTGTGTGCGTGTGTGTGTGTGTGTGTGTGTGTGTGTGTGTGTGTGTGTGTGTGTGTGTGTGTGTGTGTGTGTGTGTGCCTATGGGTATACATAACAGATACTTGTAGTTTACAAGTATTGACAAAATAGCTGAATATAGCATCCTAGTGCTCACTAAGCCAGGGGCAACAGCTGATACAATCCTCTCATAGCCTCTCTCATTTCTTTCATACTAACAAACTTCCCTCCGGTGACTCCTTTCAATACTTCTTGTAGTTTGGTGGCTCTGTTCCTCAGAAGTGTATTTAGACCAAGGGCTTATAATTCCCTAACAAAAGGATACCTTCATCCCTCTATCTTACTACCAGTCTTTTCCCTTTGACTTTCACAGACTAGTGCATGAAATTCTTATTTGACTTTCTAAAGCTAGTGCAAGTACTTTCTTTAATTTGTCTTTATTTTAAAGCTATCTAATGCTATTTACCTCTATTCCTGACATACCTGGTTAGTGTCTACACTAATACTGATAGTTTTTATTCTACAGGCTCATTTCTGCTATCACTTTGCTAGCTCCAGGTGCTGCCCGCTGCATTCGCCCTCGCTGCGCTGAGGCTCCCTTTGCTCCCCTACCCTACCCCATTCCCACCCACCCCAATATCAATTTCCTTTATTCCTAAACAGACTCCTCCCCTTCTCCCTATCCTCCCATCAGTACTCCACCTACAATTTTCAATCTCATTTCATCAATAACTCAAGTCTCCTTTCTGACTCTTCCACATAAGATTTTCTTTACTTTATCTACAATCTATTACCCCTGACCTTAACTGCAATCTACCTTCTTTACTATGCCTCTAATAAAATGTATCATCTCTCTTCCTGTCCTGCTAGCTCTGCTACTCCTAGCCCTTTATATCACCTCCTTCCAATGATACCTTCTCACAAACAACCCTTCCCCTACCTTGCCAGTAATTGAGGACCTGGATCATGAAAAACCCACTGTTCACATACCTTTCCAACATCTCCCCTATATTTTCAAACTCTCTTTATATATATATATATATATATATATATATATATATATCTATATATATATATATATATATAGTTATATATATAGTTTTATATATATATATATATATATATATATATATATATATATATATATATATATATATATATATATATCACAGTCTGTTTTCCAAACTAAGATGTCTTACTCTCCATTCTCTTTCCCATATTAAACTCCAGTGTGACATCCATCCCAATCCAGACCCAACACTTGCCACACTTTCTACCCCACCTCCCCCAGACCACATTCTGGCACTACCCCTAACTCCACACTTTACTCCTATCTGCCACTGAAAAAAGTAATTCTGACCTTCTCAACATGAACTTCAACCTCAGAATTGATAAACACAGTACATGAATTTCATGCTGCTATTGCCCTTTACTCCCCTCATATAGCTGTCATTACTGAAATGTGGCTTAAGCCTCACATTAAATCTGAAGAATTTCTTTCCAATGGTTATAACATCTTCAGAACTGATAGAGTATTTAGACGTGATGGTGGGATTGCCACTTTGTTTAAAGACAGTCTTAAACTGGTACAAATTAACTCTACTCCACCTGATATCCCTAACTCAGAAGTTTCAGAAGCATGCCTAGATATGAATAATCATAAGTCCATTATCTTTATAGCAATCTACCTGCCCCCTGCTAATAACCTCCAACATATTGAAAACATCCTCTACCAACTTCAGCCATGAAACTATTATACTTGAAGATTTTAACCTTGACTGGACTACCTGCTCTTCTAACCCCCCTACTAACTTTATAAACAGGTACAATTTCTGTTAAAAAATAATTACCACACACACATTGACAAACATACCAACAAGTAATCCATTATTGGCTGGATTTTAACAAACAAATCCAATATTAGCTATGATGCTGGGTGTCTCCCTGACATGCAAAGTGATCACTTTTCTGTTACTTGATTAGAAAACATACACACAATTCCTCTAACATTTCATTTTGCTACATTCACAATAAAAAAACACTTTTCTCCTACCTTATCTAATACACTTCTTCAACAATATGACAGGGATTCTAAAAACTCTCCAATTGGACCATGCAGTTCAGCACTTCAGTAGTGCTTTCCTACAAATACTTAATGATCTAGCCCCAACTGGAAAAAGTCGTAACAAATCCAAACAGCTTCCCTGGTTGTCAAAAGTCACAATTCTTCTACTAAAACAAAGGGACAGAGCCTGGTATGTCTTTCAGAGTAATAGAAGTAAACACAATCCATTACCTAACAATAACTTTGAAATCAAACCAGAAAATTAATTAAACAAGACAAAAAAATCTACTTCCAAATAAGTCAGCTAAAATACCAGAAAAATCCAAAAAGTTTCTGGGAAACAATCAACCTCCTTCTCAACCCAGGAAAACCCACTACCCCTGCCCCAACTCTGATCAACCCAAATGATTGCATAGGAACTCAATTTAACTCCCATTGTATTAACTCAATAACCTCTCTACTAAACAGAACCCTTAATACGCTTCTGTCCATACCTCAAACTTCCAACAACAATTCTACCCTCCTCTATCTCAACCCTATCCAAACAAGTTATGTTAAAAATCTCCTTTCTAAACTAAAACCTTGCACACTAGCTGCAGACCAGCTACCTGACGACCTTCTACAATTAGCTGCTACTTTTATCACTTACCCTATATCTATTCTCATTAACCGAGTTATCACTGAGCAGTATGCACCACTCCTCTGGAAAATATCTCACTTCATTCCCTTACACAAAGGCGGTCCCTCTACTGATGTCTACTATAGACCCATAGCCATTTTGTCACCACTTGCCAAAATCTAGAAAAATGTATACACAAACAAATCTTAGACCACGTTCTGTCAAATAATCTATTAACTAATACACAACATGGCTTTTGACCTAGGCATAGCACTAGTACAGCTCTGATTAGCTTTACTAATACTGTAAATCAACTCAAAAACAAAAACCAAGTAGTCTCTGCTACCTTTCTAGATATGTCAAATGCATTTGACAGTGTATATCATCAAATACTTCTCAATAAACTAGCTTTCTACCACTGCAGCTGTGAAGCCCTAAGCTGGTTTCATGGCTACCTGTCAGATAGGAAACAAGACACTTTATGGGACAATAAACTCTTTCTCCAGCTCCCTATATGTGTAGGAGTCCTACAAGGATCTATCCTTGGCCCACTTTTATTCACAAGTTTTATCAATGACCTAAACTCCTCAGTAAATCCAGCCTCGATCATACAATATGCTAACGATGCTCCCATATTCTGCTCTGCCCCCTCTATCAAGGAACTCCAAAAAAAACTCAAACAGCTCTCCACAATATTGAAAACTACTTAACAGCCCATCAGCTTATACTTAACCCCAATAAAACCAAGCTTATGATCTTCTATAATACCTCAACAACAACCAACCAACCAACCACCTATCTCTATTTCCTATTCCAGTGGCACAAAAATAGAACCTGTTGAACATACAAAACTTCTTGGTATCACAATTGATAGTGGACTTATGTTTGACAAACACCGTGCACTAACAATTAAAAAGGTTCATGTCAAACTGGGTTATCTCTATAGGGCTAAATCGTATCTTATTGACCATGCCAGACTCGCAACAGCCAGAACCCATCTCTTATCTTCCCTGCTTTACTGTTCACAGATATTTGCCAGTCTTCACAAATCTGAACTGAATAGCCTTGAATATTTCTATAAGAAAATAGCCAAATATGTCACTAATCAGTCTCGAAGATCTCACCATTGCACTTCCCTTCTCTAACTGAACTAGTTAGAACTCCATCACTTGACTCAGCTACTAACTGCCCATACAGTCTTATACAAACCTGACAACTGCCCAGCTCTATCTGACCTTGTCCAACCTTACACTAACCTAAAGTCTCTTAGGTCTGCTGATAAAGTATTGTTGAAGGTTAACGAAGCCCAAAACTGTCACAGTGTCTCCTTATACTGGGATATCATTGCCAAAGAATGGAAATCTCTACCTCAGCATATTTTGTTCGTCAATGATACACATTCATTTAAACAGTCCCTAAAGGAATATTTCTCCAAACATAGGCTTTGCTCGTGTTCTCCAACAGACTAGCTAATTTAACTCCTTACTGTCTAACTTCCTTCTCTCCACCACCCATTGTCAATATTTCTTGGCAACTGAGCCTTCTTAGTTTCAGTTTTGATATTTTTATCCTGAAAAAAATATATATTTATATTTTTTGTTTTGTCTGTATGAATAGGATATGCTTATTGTACTACCATTGTTATATGCTTTTAGATAAAATGTCAAGGAACATGCATTTGAACTTCTGTTGTAATTCTCATATATACAAATGTATAATTATGTAATCTTACTTGGAGCTTTTCTCCCCGGGTCTCCACTGAAAACAGACTTCTGGCTCAGCTGGACACTACCCGGTTATCAAATGTAAATAAATAAATAAATATGTGTAATGATTTGTATTTTCATAGGAGATTACTTGGCTAATGGCCCTAAAGCCTTTACACGCCTAACAATATTTATTCTGAGTTGCCCCAATTGCCAGTGGTTAGGTGAGTGATGTTTATGGTGGTAAGGTTCTATGGTACTTCATACTAACTTCCCCTGTCCAGGATGGATATGGGCACCACCCCAGGAGTGAATCTGTGTTCAGCTACCCATTGATATATGTTGGGAAATGACAGAGAAGTCTGTTTCCAGGTAAACCTAGAGGGCCATGGTATGAATGGTTTTGCTCATGTTTCGTATAAGACTCCTGGTGAATTAATTTCAATAGAAATGTCTTGGATGATCTTTTGTATAATAACTTTGAGTAGCTCATTGTCCCAGAATGTGATTTTTCTCAGATATAGTTTATGTTTACAAATTGCCTTTCAGTGAAACCCAGAGATTCAAACATATTTGGTCAAGAAGGTAACTAGCAACTTATTTGTTTGCTTAGGAAATATCTCAGAGAAGAACCCCGTTAACTTTCCTTGCAGGTTCAAGTATGGTATCAGTAACTGGCAGTCCCAAGCCACAGCTATATGTAGTGGTGCTTTTGAATTATGTCTGTCTTCTGCTGTACACTAATGTTCAATACACTGCTCATACCATCATAAAAAAGAGAGATGAAGTACAATACAGTCTTAGAATAACATCCCTGGAACATCAGTCATACAAAAATTTGGACCTTTAACTAAAACTAAGTGGAGTCGTTAAGGGGGGCAGGCAGTCCCCCTTACAGGCACTCCACTTGTACTATGGCAAAATTCAGCACAGTGGTGCTTTTGAATGATTTCTGTAATGCAGATATACTATTTTTTAAAATGAAAAACATTACCATGTGACTATTTCGCTGTGTAAATAGTCAGATAGAGAGTACATAAGTGCATTCCATACTGACTGTAGAATGGTGAAATATGACATAATGATAGACTCACAGTATCATAACAGAGTATTAGGCTATTGACCAAAGTGACCTTTTTAAGCCTAGCCATGCTACCCAATAATATTTGATGTGTACTGGCTCCCAAGGGTTTTGAGGGGGTATATATACTTGGGCATGAGTGGACAAGCATTTACAAGTTTTCTCTCACTAATAGATATACATTTGCTAGACCAAAAGTTTATTGCACCATCCATTATCCAAGTTTTGCTTGAATAAGCACAGGGATAGACTCTGCTTCCCATTAATGAGAAATCTGTTCCAGAGAAGGGGGCCTCTGAGACTGCTCCCTATTGAAATGTTGGCACTTGAAATGCTGACTGCTAACAAGCTGAAAAAAGACCAAAAACACAGGAGAAGAGCAAATTTTGATAATCGCTGTTCTCCTTTAAACTTTTTTTTTGTGGGGGGTTGGATGGACCCCCCCCCTCCCACAGACTTATATATAACAACTCTGAAATTGCCATATTTCAGGAAAAAAGGAACTATTCTAAGGAATGGCATCTCAAACTTAGTGTATGTAAGTCCATTCTTTCAGCCATTTAGTCTCTGTATTTTGGGACTCACTGTAGCAGGTCCCAACATTGCAAATGGTTACCCTTTGTGACATATACCTATCCCTCCAGCATGTCCTGTTTATGCTGCAGTCAAGGTTTGGGTCCCTGGATCAGATGTTCTTGATGCTATTCATTTTACAGATATGCAACATGTCTATCATGCTTAGGTCGAAGGATGCTTTGTAGGCCATACATACGTTGCCGCTTAGCACCATGTACAAGATCCAATTTAAGGACAGGGCTTTGAAGCATTATGCATAGGACTTGATTTCCACATCATGTTTTCTTTTTCTTTTTCTTTTCCTGGGGAGTCTCTGGAGATGCTTCAGTTGTTGCATAAGCATGGCCAGGTACATACCAGAGAGGGCACTGTACTCAGTGATTGATCTTATGAGGGCATAGTACAATGGAACAATGACTTGTTTGAATCTAGTTGCCATACCCCTGCTTATACGTTGTGTGACATACAAAGATTTCCTCACTTTGCTAAATGTCAAATCACTGTCTACACGCATTGCCAAATCCCTGACTACTGAGTCTACTCTATGTGTTGTCAATGTAGTTGTTTGCTGGGGTGCACGTCTTTTCAAACAATACTGTGATGTACTTTTGGCATTTAATTTTAGACCATGATTGTGACACCATTTATTAGTCTATGTCCGACCTTCTTGGAGGATATTTATGTCATGGGAGATTCAAACACTGCACCCAATTTGCTATCATAGGTTCATAGGTTCATAGATAGGTACTAGGCTATCAGACCTGGGGCCTATACAAGCCCAGCCAAAAAGGTACCGTGGCTTTTGCCACCCAAGAAAATTATTTTCCTGTGCCACTGTCGAGCAGAGCCACAGAGGTGATCCCGGGGTGTATTTCCTATTTCCCATCCAATCATCAAGATTTTTCTTGAAGATTGCTAATGAGGAGCTTTGTTTGATATAGATAGGTAGTTTATTCTAGAGTATGGGAAGTCTCTGGGACAGGAATCTATCCTTCTGGCATGTTCTGTTTATTGTGGTGACAAGGTTTAGGTCCCTAGAGCATGTAGCTTGGAGGGATTGGGATTTCTTTAAGTGGAACATGTCCAACAGCTCTGGGTTTGACATAGCTTTGTATGTTTGGCAGAGATCACCTCTAAGTAGGCGATATGCGACGGAGTAAAGCTGGAGTTTTTTGAGACGGTCTGCGTAGGGCATCTGTTTGAGGCCGGTAAAACTCTTTGTGAGGTATTTCTGTGGCCTTGCCAGTTGTTGTAGATGTTTTGTGAGGTACATACCAAAAGGGGCGTTGTACTCTATAATGGGTCTAATGAGTGATGAGTAGAGGGGAACAATGACCTCTTTCTTTCTGGATGAGAAACCTTTTGTGATGAGGTGTGCCACATATAAGGATTTCCTGACTACTGTGGCGATGTGATTATCAAAGGAGAGACTACTGTCCACCTGTGTCCCAAGGTATCTTATCACACTTTCGGTGTTAAGTATATTACCGCCTATGTTGTAGTTCATGGGTACAGAGTTTTTACCAAAGGGGATGACAATGCACTTTTTGGCATTGAGCTTGAGGCCATGGCTTTGACACCAGGCATCTGTCTCAGTGAGGCCCTTTTGTAGGATGTCCACCTCGTTAGGAGTTTTGATTATGGCTCCTAATTTGCAGGCATCTGTGAACTTCATTAGCCAAAGACCTTCTGTGTTAGCCTGTACTTCAGAGAAGTAGATACCAAACAGGAGAGGACCCAGGACTGAACCCTGTGGTACTCCACTTATCACTTGTCTGAAGTTGGATTTGGAGTCTGCTACTTTCACAGTGTGGGTTCTGTCAGTGAGCCAGTTGGCAACCCATCTTGTGACATAGGGATTTATACCTAGTTTATAGGTTCATAGGTTCATACTAGGCTATCTGCCCTAGGACATTTATAAGCCTAGCCAGAGTGTGTTTGGCTTTCGCCACCCATTTTAAATTAATTTTGCTATGCCCTTTTTCAAGGTTAGTATACTGTGTCTCTGTCTAACAGTGACACAGAAGTGATACCCGGGGTAAACCTATGATCTCCCATCCACTCATCAAGATTCCTCTTGAAGAGAGTCAATGAGGGGCTCTGCCTAACCTGGATTGGGATTTTATTCTAGAGTGAAGGGAGCCTCTGGGTTATGAATCTGTCCCTTCAGTATGTCCTATTTATTTCAGTGCTGAGGTTCAAGTCTCTCGAGTGCGTAGCTCGATGGAATTTGGATTTTCTGAGGTGCAGCATGTCTATTAATTCCGGGTTGGACATGGCTTTATACATCAGGCACAGATCGCCTCTGAGCAGGCGGTATGCCACTGAGTAGAGCTGGAGTTTCTTTAACCAGGCAGGATATGACATCTGTTTGAGCCCTTTGATCCTCTTGGTGAGGTACTTTTGGGGTCTTTCCAGTTGCTGCAGGTGTCTGGTAAGGTACATCCCAAAAGGGTCATTGTACTCAATTATGGGCCTGATAAGGGATGAGTAAAGAGGCACGATGACCTCCCCTGATCTAGATGTGAATCCCTTCATGATTAGGTGGGCTATATAAAATGTTTTTCTAACCACTTTGGCCACATGGTTGTCAAATGAGAGATTGCTATCAACTTGGGTCCCCAGGTCCCTAATTACTTCTTCTGTACTTAATGGATTACCACCTATGTGGTAATTTGTGGGCACTTTGTTTTTGCCAAAGTGGATGACTATACACTTGTTGGCGTTTAGCTTGAGGCCATGGCTCTGGCACCAGTTGTCTGTTTCTATGAGGTCCTTTTGGAGGATGCTTGTGTCGGCTGGAGAGTCTATTATGGCACCCAGTTTGCAGTCATCTGCGAACTTGGTCAGCCACAGTCCTTCTGTGTTGGCCTGTACCTCCGAGAAATATATACCGAACAACAGAGGTCCCAGGACTGAGCCTTGTGGGATGCCACTTGTAACTGGTTTGGAGTCTGACATGGCTCCAGCAATTCTAACCATGTGGGTTCTGTCCTTGAGCCAGTTTGCAATCTATCTAGTGACATAGGGGTTTATATTTAAGCTGGTGAGCTTATCTATAATGCCCAAGTGGGGTATTGTATTGAAGGCTTTTGCGAGGTCCAGGTAGGCTGTGTGGACCACCTTCCCCTCGTCAATGGCCTTGGTGACTGTTTCAAAGAAATCGACCAGGTTTAAGAGGCAGGATCTGCCCTTAACAAAGCCGAACTGGGTAGGATCCAGTGTCTGTAGGTCCCCAATATCTTTATTTATGAGGCACATGATGATCCTTTCCATAGCTTTGCAGACCAAGCTAGTCAGGCTTATGGGGCGATAGTTTCCAGGATCCGTCAAGGCACCACCTTTGTGGAGAGGGACCACTGTTGCTGTACGCCACTCTTTGTGTATATATCCTGTAGTAAGGCTGAGATTGAACAGTAGTTTTAGGTTTGGGTTTAGCTCTTCTTGGAGTTCATGTAGGATGCAGTCCGGGACACCGTCTGGTCCCATTGATGCCGTGTTTTTTGCTTTGGAGAGGGAAAAATTTAGTGAGTTTATCTATAATTCCAGAGTGGGGGATGGTATTGAAAGCCTTAGCAAGATCTAGATAGGCTGTATGTACCACCTTACCCTTGTCTACGGATTTGGTGACTGCTTCAAAGAAGTCTATCAGGTTTAGGAGACATGATCTGCCTTTTACAAACCCGAACTGGGTGGGGTCCAGAGTTTGGAGATTACCAATGTCTTTGTTTATAAGTTCCATGATGATATGTTCCATGGCCTTGCAGACCAGGCTCGTCAGGCTAATAGGGCAGTAGTTCCTGAGGTCCGTGGTGGTTCCCCCCTTTTGGAGTGGGATAACTGTCACTGTGTGCCATTCAGCAGGCACAAAGCCTGAGGTGAGGCTATGATTGAACATGGTACATAGGTAGGGTGCCAGTTAGTTCTGTAGTTCGTGTAGAATGCAGCCTGGGATATTGTCTGGTCCCATGGATGCTGTGTTCCTGGCTTTGGAGAGTGTGGTATTTACCTGTACAGCCATGATTACAGGAACTTTGCATTCTTCCATTATAGAGATGGGCTCTTTAGGGGGTGAGAGGGGGGTAACGTTAGCAATGATCCTATCTGCCAGGATGTTGGCAATATCAGTTGGGTCTGTATATTTAGTGCCATTGTGCTATAACTCAGAGCAGATCTGAGTGTTGCCATTGAGATTCTTGAAATAGCTATAGAATTGTCTTTAGAATCAGTGGCGATTTTGTTTTCGTAGCTTTGGAGGATTTTATCAGGGATCTCAGCTTCTTACTGAGGCTGACCAGGGAGCTCCTCCACTCATGGGATTTTACTCTCTTCTGCAACAGTTTCTTCCTTCTGTTGTACAGTTTGTTTATGACAGGGGACCACCAGATTGGCTTCCTTTTTTTGGAGGATAGTGTCTTGGTTCTGTTTGGGATAGCACGATCCATGCACTCATGTAAGTGCTTATAAAGTGCAATTGTGTAGGATTCAGTAGTCGTAACTGTATTGTCCATCAGCATGGGTGTCATGAAGTTCACAGCTTCTGTCTTAAGAAGCATGAAGTTGGATTTGGAGAAATTTTTTACCATGGTTTCCTTAATGGGGGGGGGGGGAAGGATGTGGATATCTAGGGTAATTAGCTTATGGTCGGATCGGACCAATGAGGCGTTGACTTCAGGTGTGGAACAACGGTCACTCGTGTTGGTAATGACTAGATCTAGGATACTGTTGCCCCTGGTGGGGGTGTGGATAAGTTTATCCAGGGCATTGGAGTTTATGAATTCCAGAAAGCGTTGAGTTGGTACATGAGTAGTTTTCCCAGTTAATGGTGGAGTAGTTGAAATCGCCCATTATTAGGGTGTTTGGTTGAACCCTAATATTTTCCAGTACATCAAGAAAAGAGGAGTGGGAATCCTGGGGCATGGTGGGTGATCTGTAGCAAGCTACAATTTGGACAGCAGCTTTGCCCAGAGTTAGTTGCACTTGGATAACCTCAGCTGCATTATGCTGAGCAACTAGCCTGGAGGTGTGGATATCCTTAATGAACATGGAAACACCTCCGCCTTTGGTGTTCCGGTCCAGGTTACATGGCCGAAAAGTGTGGTATGAGTTATAGCCTCATAGTGCAGGGGTGCTCTCTGAAGCCTTGAAATCATCTGCAAACCTGGTCAGCCAAAGGTACTTTTTGTTAACCTTGACTGCAGAGAGATAGATACAAAACAGGAGTGACCCCAGCACTCAGCCCTGAGAAACCAGTGGGTAACATATGGATTTATATCTAGTTTATTGAGCTTTTCTACATTTCCTCAGTGGTTATTCTGTCAAATGCCATGGCCAGGTTGAGGAAGGCAGTATGCACGTTTTTGTCCTTCTCCATTACTTTGGTGAATTTTGTGAAGAAGGTCATCAGGCTCAGTAGGCAAAGCTTGTCATTGACAAACCCAAACCAATTTGGGTCCTCTATTAGGAAGTTACCTATGTTGTCATTAAGGATATCCATCATTATTCTCTCCATAGCTTTGAATATCAGGCCAGTCAGGTTTATGGGTCAATAATTCCTGGGTCCATTGATGGCCACCCCTCCCTTGTGCAGCAGGAAAACCATTACAGTCCTTCAGCTTTGCCTTCGTCTATGTGTCTGAAGACATTTTCAAAGATGTCCACCAGGTTTAACAGGCATGACATGCCTTTGACAAAACAAAAATGTGTCGGATCAAGGGTTTGGAGATCACCTATATCCTTATTTATGAAGTCCATGATGATTCGTTCCATGGCCTTACCGATAAGGCTAGTTAAGCTTATGGGTCTGTAGTTCCCAGGGTCTGTTGCTCTACCCCCTTTATGAAGGGGAATGACAGCTGCTGTTCTTCATTCAGTAGGGACAAGAAAACAGTACTCAGGCTGTGGTTGAAGAGAGTACATAATGGAGCTGCTAATTCATATTTTAGACCATTTAAAATGCAACCTGGGATGCTATATGGTCTCACAGAAGCTGTGTTTTTTTTGGCCTTGGAAAAAAACATTAGTGAATTGCTCTTTCGAGATGCAAGGTGGGGAAGATGTAGAGAGATTGTTTTGTGTAATATTTGGAGGAGATAGGAGGGTGAAATTTTCACCAAACCTGTCAGCTAATAGGTTAGCTATTTTCACAGGATCAGTGTGTTTGATGCCATCCACAGCTAGTTCAGCACATGTCTGGGTCCTACCTTTTAGGTTATGGATATAGTAGAAGAATGCCTTATGGTTATCCTTACCTATGGCTGCTAAATTTTTTTCAAAGTTGTCCTTAAAAGATTTTACAAGTTGCCTTATTTGTTTGCTCAAGCAGAGGAGGGTGTTCTTCCAGTGCTGGGACCTTTGTTTTTTATTCTTAGACAACCACTTCTTCCTTTCGTCGTATAATTTATTAACTCATTATGTCTGAGTGATGCCACCAGGTGCATCTGCAGTTAACTCTTGCAGATGCATGTAGGCATCAAATATTTTTGGCTCATATTTGCATTAGTAATTCCAAAAACATGCTATATGCAAGGCTTGAGAAGATTTCATCTTAAAGCTTACACCATAATAAACTCAACTGCATTAATAGTTGACCTCAGTCTAGTGCAGGTAAATAGATATTAACAGTTTTTTTATAATATTAATTTATATATATATATATATATATATATATATATATATATATATATATATATATATATATGTATATATATATATATATATATATATATATATATATATATATATATATATATATAGGTCTACCTGATAATGCCGACACGCCAAAACACCGACAACGAAATAACTGACACCAAACAACCAAAAGTTCAAAAACACGAAACTTCACAAGCCTGACAAACCACAATCCCGACAAGCAACAAAACAAATGCCTTTTCCAGAAAACACACACACAACACAAGCACACCAAGCATCTTACAAACCTACACTAAACCTTACATACATAACTATCTATGCACTAACTTTAACCCTAACCCTAAGGTCCATCACTATCGCACACTTACCCGCACCCTAACCCACTTAATCCACCCCTAACCCTTAAGTCTGTCACTATCGCACACTTACCTTACCCGCACCCTAACCCTAACTCACTTAATCCTCCCCTAACCCTAAAGTCCGTCACTATCACACACTTACCTTACTTGCACCCTAACCCTAACTTACTTAACCCGCCCCTAAACCTAAAGTCCATCACTATCGCACACTTACCTGACCCGCACCCTAACCCTAATGTCCGTCACTATCACACACTTACCTTACTCGCACCCTGACCCTAACGTCCATCCCTACCATGCACTTACCTTAACATGTCGGTGATCTCAGCATCTGGATTTTCAACTTTCGGTCTTCTCCATTGTCGATCTTCCGGTGTCGGTGTTCTCGTTGTCAGCGTTTGAAGCTTTCAGTTAAATCAGGTAGACCTATATATATATATATATATATATATATATATATATATATATATATATATATATATATATAATTTTTTTCTAAATATCTCGGGAATCAAGTAACACAGACAGAACTCCTTACCCTCACACAAAAGCACTCAGCTAGATGAATAAAATGTTGCTGACAGTATGTGTGTACCTTGAATGGTTGCTGAGATATTGTAAGTTGTTTACAAAATATTACAAATGTAATAGTTACTCCCCCAGATTTACTAATCTTCCATGCAGGACTAGCTTAGTCCTGCATGGAAGTGGCTATTTAGGAGCAGGATTGCAGCATGCCATGCATATTAATGAGGTGCGCTGCCTGAGCTCCTAATCTTACACGGAGTGTGTAAAAGTGCACAGGGTGTGTCTGAGAGCAGAGGTCTCAGAATATACATGACCTCGCAATGAAGAACAGCAGAAAGGCCTAAGAAATGAGTCAGACTGCTCATAGGTGTCTGCATATCCCCACCAACATTCCCCCTCATGTACAACAGCAAGTAAATACAAATAAAATGAACAAACCTGTTTTTTTTTTTATTAAAAATCCAATTAAAGCTAATTGTAGGTGTGTGAGTGTGTCCATCACTTAGCTACGGTTAATGCAGATTAAATGGTTGAAGAGGATAACAAGGAAGATATATACAAATGAAGCAACATCACAATAGTGTAGTGGGCAGAGCATTTGCCATACAAGCAGACTTTCCTGGTTCGAGTCCCACTGCAGCACATTCCATTTTCCTTGGGAAAGCACATTATGACCAAACTTTTTGTTGCATAACCCGCTAAATAACATATATTTGTGAACTGGAGTACTGCATTAAATGCACATATGAGGTGTCAGTGTTATAATGAACAAAACACTAGTAAGCAAGTTTAAGCACCAGAAGAATTAGTAACCATATGTGAGCACTAGTAAGTGAGTTTAAGCCCATTTGCGTGGGGGTAAGCAATGCACACACAGGTTAAGCAGTTTAGAAGCTAACTCTCTGTAAGCATCATTAACCGGAGGTTAGCAGTGCTTACCCTTGCCAAACCCACTTACAACTGCACAAAAGTGCTTTAATCACTCTGTATCCAATGGCTCTTGTTCTGCCCAGCAACAAAATAAACAGCCTTGCAGGTCTTGAACCCGGGACCCTATACACTACAGTCAACCACCAAGCCATCACAGCAGTACAGACGAACAAGGTATCAGCAAACAATTCTTCACTATAGTAAAATCAATCTGAACCTGTGAAAAGAATCAGTATACAGTCATATGTTCCCTAGCCCACTGCATAACATAAATATGTGAACTGGAGTACAGCAGTAAACCCAGAAGTCAGGTCTAATTGTAATAGAGTGTTGAAGTCCCCAATAAAACACAATGACCCCATACAGTGTACGTACACATTAATTATGGATACCATGCATACATATAAGATGTAATGAATAATAAATCAATGCAAAAAGAAAATATAATGCAAAGTCTAATATAAGCAATGTTAAGCATTGCACAGGCCAGCTTAGGAGGTGTAAGCAATGTGTAGGCCAGCTAACTCATTGTGCCCAGTATTATATCCCTTTAAACAATGCCAACCTTAGGTAAGCAGGTTTGCCTATAGCTTAGCATTTTCAAAATTGGCCAATCATGAAAAGGTGCAGGAAATCGGCCCTTCTTAAAACCAGCAGGTGGGAATACATCTCATAACTGGTTGTAGCTTCCCTTTCAGGCACCATGTCAGGAAGGGGAGAGGGTGTGCGCTTTCGGGCACAGCACTGGTGCATCCAGGAATACAAAGTCATGGCAGAACTCCTTGTCAAAGACCATGAGCAGAGACTGCTGCAGGGCCCATACCAGGGTACCCAATATATGGCGGAAGTCTGGGACCATCTCGCCCATGACCTCACCAGTGCCACTGGCATACCCTGAACTGGTGAGCAGGTCAGGCATCACTGTGCTGACCTGAAGCGGCGTATTGGAGACCTCTTGGAGCAGTGGATCCAAGAGGCTAGAACTGCAGGAGATGTCCCAGCTGTGTGTAAGTATCACTACACTATGTGTGTAATAATTGCCAGTTCATGTATATCATGGCTAGGTATTGCTAAATATTCCTCTTATGTCCTCCACAGCTGCAAATGAGTGGGCCATGAACCAGGAGGCCCATGGAAGTCGCCTGGAGAGGTTGCGATGCGAGGCAGGTCAGTAATACTCTTGCATGTACTGTCATAGGAAATAAATCTAAAAGTATTAGTAAATGAATTGCCTGTATAAAACCTGTATTGTTTAAGGCAAGTACTGCATACACCAGAGAATATGGCAGGAAGACACTCATATAGTATGTATGTAAATAAAAGTGTAATAGCCTGACAAGAAAGGTCTAACTGCTGGACTGCATGTGTATACTCTGGTATCATATGGTAATGTATATTTGCATTCACATAATAGTACTATTGTATTAGGCACTGTTACCCTCACCGTGCACCATAAATAGAATGTGTAGGAATGCCTGTATATGACTGGTGTAATCCCCAGAGGCCATTTATTACAATTGAGAGGCACATAGATAGAAAACAGGGAAAAGGCAGACAACAAAACCTGAATAGCACATGCAACTGAGATGTGAACTGTTGTATTTTTAGCACACACAGCCATGGTTCGAATGCTGATAGTGGTAGTAGTCTGCATACAGAATCATACCCCACAACTGTACAGATATGTCCAGAATGTCCGGTAAAGTGGGCCATATCTGTTTCCTGTCAACCTGTCTTCCTGGGAAATCAGTGGGATGATCCCAGATGTATAGGCAGCAAACAGGAAATACAGCTGATTGACATACATCTCTGAGAACAAAGCTGGCACACTAGCAACTCCCCAAAACCTTATGAGAGTAAGAAGCTATGTATGTCTCATTTACACCCCTATGTTGTCAAGCTGTGGCCAGAGTGTGTACAGTAACAGAGTGAGATGTATGTGCATAATAGTTATGTGGAATCTGGTACTGTGTGTGGCAACATTTAAGTAGTGCTAACAAACATTTCTCCCACAGGTCTGTCAGATACCAACACTGTGCCCAGAAATACAAGAATGATACCCTGTACTGCTACTGTTTACAGTGGTATTGTATGGCAGTGTGACTGATGCAATTGCTCTGAATAATGAGGTATTACTCATCACTGTCGCTCACACTGTCCTACAAAATATAACTGTCTAGGAAATCTGTATAAGAGTGTTGCAATACAAGGTCAGAATGCAAAAGCACAGGAGAATTATAATACAGAAAACAAATAGGAGATATACAGCAATATCTATATAGCACACACAACTCTGAAGGACAGTGCTTATGTTGTAGCAGACACAGCCATGGTCTGAATCCTGGGAGTGGAAGTAGGCTGCATACAGAATCATACCCCACAGCTGTGCAGATAAGACCGGAATGTCCAGTATATGGGCCCATATCTGCTGCCTGTCCCTGTGGGAATTCTGTGGGATGATCCCAGATGTTTAGCCAGCAAACAGGGAATACAAGTGATTATCAAACATCTATGAGAACAAACCTGTCACTGTAGCAACTCCCGAAACTGTTAGGTGAGTAATAAGCCAAGTATGTCCTATTTACACCCCCCATGTTGTCAAACTGTGACCAGAGTGTGTACAGTAACAGAGTGAGATGTATGTGCATAATACTAATGTGTAATCTGGAACTTTGTGTGGCAGCATTCAGGTAGTGCTAACAAACATTGCTCCCACAAGTACGCCAGATACGAACACTGTGCAGAGAAATATGAAAAACATTATAGCCTGTACTGGTACTGTTTACTCTGGTATTGTAGGGAATTGTGAGTGTTGCAGTTTCTCTGAATAATAAAGTATCACTGATCACTGTCACCCACACTGTGCTACATAATGTAACTATGTATGAAAGCATGTATATGTGTGTGTCAAGTCACTAAAGGTTGAAGAGGCCAATAGTCTAGGTATGTCCTGGTACACCTGCATGTGGTCAACACATGGCCAGAGTCTGTGCAGAAAGAGTAGGATAACTATGTGCACAACATCAACCTGGAATCTGGGAGTATGTGTAGAAACATTTTGTTAGTGTTAACAAACATTTCCTCCACAGGTATACCAGGTAAGAGGTGTGTACTGCAGGTAAAACCAGTTCATGTGTAATAATGATGACAGCCATATCACTGTCCAAACTAAGGCTATAGGGTAGTGTAGTAAGACTTGTAAGGTACAGATAACAGCACTGACTATGAAAGTAATGTGGACTACAGGAATATACTAGTTGTTATTTGACATCTTTCTCCTCGCCACCATATCTCCAACAATAAACAACATGCCCACCCCAAATGGTATGTAATGACTCCAATGTTCTGATTATGTTCAATTGGTTGATAAATATTTGTATTTGTTCCCATGCACATGTTATATTGAGCTATTCCAACATTGGTGGCATGGTGCTATCAATATACCTGCATGCTGTTTTTATTACCACTGTAGTCCGTTATATGTATGTGTTTTGTTTGCTATACAACTGTTCCATATCTGGTGTCTGGGTTAATGGGAATATCTATGCATGCTGTTATACCTGACCCTGGAATGTGTTGATGATTACTAGCCCACATATGATGATAAAATCTGAACACTATAGCATGTTTGGGAAGGCAGGTCCCAGTGGACCCACCTATCCCACCTCAGCTGGCCATGGCACTGGGAACCAGCATGTCTGGGGCCCAACTCAGGACCTCCCTGTGCATTGGTCCTGCACCACCTTTGGGTGGAACCATCTCAGGGGATGGGGCTTGCCCCACCAGGAGCAGGCATGGACAAGAACATGTCACCTGTCACCAGGTTCAGGTCATGGTGCGTAATGAGCTTAACCAGCAGTTTAGTGATCTGCTACTCCAGCTTGAGGGCTGCGTGTCATGACTAGAGGGTCAGCCTAGCTCTACAACTCAGCCCCCAGTTCAGTCACCTTTGGGGCTGTGAAGGTGCAGTGGTAACTGCTCATGGGTGGGGACCTCAGTCCCACTGTTTCCACTAGGGGTCTCATGGGCTTCTGATTTCCCAACACCCCTCCCATTCAAGGTGTTTACCCCCACATGTGTCACATACTGCCCCTGTATGCATCTTGTTTGTCTTTTCTGTTAACCTACCCAACCTACCTGCCCAAATATACTTACTATCCCTCCCCAACATCCCACTCTCACCTGAAAAAAAATAAAAAAGGACAATCTGTTCCCAAAAAAAAAATCTCACCCCATACATAGCTGTCCATTTCACACATGTGTCCACTGGACACATGTAATCTGGTCTAATTGGCATCACAGCTTACTATTGTTGTCTTCACCCCTCTCCCAGGGGTTTGAGTCTCCAAATCTACCTCCAAATTCAGTGTATATGTACAGCTGTTGCTGTAGACAAAATGGGCAGTTATGGACCTTCCCCACACCCTTCCTGCACATCCCTAGCTTTTTCCCCTACTGTCTTTTCCTCTTTGTGCCCCTTTTTCATCACTTTCCTATCAACCCTTTTTTCTTTTCTTTTAAAGAAATTAGCACAGGAGTAAGCAGGAGTAAGCACTTTTAAATGGCAGTAAGCGGGTTTAATCCTGTTTGCACAGGGGTAAGCAATGTCTACACTGGTTGAGCAATTTAGAAGCTAACTAAGTATAAGAAACTGTAACCAGACATTAGTAGTGCTTACCTCCACGCAAACCCATGCATACCAGCTTACAACTGCTCAAAAGTGCCTTAATCACTCTGAATCCAATGGCCCTTGTTCTGCCTAGCAACAAAATAAACAGCCTCAGTAAGGCTTGAACCCAAAACCCTGCACACCATAGCCAAAGTGATTTACTACTAAGCCATGTCAGATATACATAACCCTGATGTTTTCACAAACATATCATCCAGCCCAGTCATTAAGTAGTACAGAGAATGTATTCCAACATGTAGATGTATGTGTGTGTGTGTGCATATATATTAATATCTAAATAGATAAAACATATCTATATATGTAGATATATATATATATATATATATATAATATAGAAACATGCACACACACAACACACACACACACACACACACACACACACACACACACACACGCACACACACACACACACACATACACACACACACACATAGGTTCATAGGTTCATAGGTTCATACTAGGCTATCTGCCCGAGGGCATTTACAAGCCTAGCCCATAGTTTTGTGGCTTACGCCACCCCTTTAGTATGGGGAACTATACCCATTATTTTGCTGTGCCATAAATAAACATATATACATACATACAAATGCATACATCTATAGATATATATATATGTCTACATCCATAGCTATATATATATGTATGTATATATATATATATATATATATATATATATATATATATATATATATATATATATATATAGGTATATAGGGTCTATATTAGAACACCGAACATTTGAAGTGTCGAGTGTTCTAATATCGAACCCTAGCAATCGAAAAAAAAAACATTGAACATTCGGAACAGGGAATTTTTTCCTAGGGAAAAATTTGCTGTTCCAAAACACATGCACACAACACAAGCACACCAAAAAACAGCAATCCACACACATACACCTAAACTCTAACACCTAACCCTACATTAAACTATACAAACACCACTAACTATCCACTTACCTTAACTCAAACCCTAACCCTAAGGTCCGTCACTATCGCACAGTCACCTCACTCGCACCCTAACCCTAACTCACCTAACCCACCCTAACCCACATGACCACACAATTGCACACTTACCTCACCCATGCCCTAACCCTATCTCACCTAACCCACCCTAACCCACATGTTTACATACTTACCTGAACCCGACCCGTAACTTTCCACCAGAGCGCTGAAAATACATAAGCAACAGAAACAGACAACCAAATTCTTTCCCTTGGAAAGAATTCAATTTCCTATTACTTCGATATTTTCAGCATTCGCTGAAAATGGGTCGATATTAGAGCAACCGACATTTCAAATGTTCAGTGTTCTAATATAGACCCGGTATATATGGACATATATCTGTAGATAACAATGGGAACATAACAAAAATATATATGTCCACATGCACTGTTAATGGGGTTGAGAGGCCCCAATCAACATACGTCTTTTATGAAGAGGTATACCCCCCCACAGACAAACACGTCTGCCCTGCAATACACTACCAACTGTTGCAGATCCCATAATCAGGACCTGACATGACATGGGCACAAGATGTTAACAGTACTCCATACCACCTTTGTGATATCAGGCTGGTATTAGTAACATGTCATGCATTACAGTCTGGCTCCCATAGGGAATGTACAATGCGGAAGTTATCAACATCCCCAGGATACATAAACACAGACACATATATGCAGATACAGATACACACACACACACACACACACACACACACATATATATATATATATATATATATATATATATATATATATAAATATACATACACATATGTATAGATATATATGTAACTACACATACACACACAGAGATATGTATAGTAAGCTACATATGTAGAAGGCGCACACAATATGGAACAGCCACTTTGCCTACAGTTACCATCTTAACAACTGGACACTGTATGAGCCACCCATGCAAATGAAAATTGTTGCCTGCAACATATACCCACAGAGAGGCCAAAGGATATAACAGCACACACAGGGTTGCATAAATAGGAAAGCTTTATTTATGTACTATTACAGTTGTATATGCCATGTCATATAGCTGTTTAGACACTGACATCCATATAAACAGTGTAATGCAACTGTGAAACAGTTATATTAATACAGTAGTCTGGAAAGGTTTACAAATGTTGCTGTCCAGGCCAAGGCCTTCAAGTAGTACAATAGTAATGACAGACTGGGCCACAGGATACCAAACAATCAACAGTAAGTAATGCAGATGTATAGTTCAGCAGCCTCTATCTACACTCTGTACACAATCCCTAGGGGGTAAAGACCTCAGATGACACAATGGGATGTAACTGTTACATAACAAGGCATAACTGACACCATCATAAGCACACTGACAAACAGAACAGTCTGTATGGCAGGAGGTGGTAGGCTTGCATTTACCCAAGGTGGATTGTATGGTAATGTACATCCAGATACCTTAAGGCAGTGTAGACATGGTGTGTGTGGGAGGTCTCATCTGCTGTTAACATGTGTGCCACTGGCTACTGACAGACATCCTAAGGACATCATAGTACAGTACCACTGCTAGCACGTAATGCTTCTGTGGACTACAGCAGAGATATTGGCCAATATATATGGGCAGTCTAACACACTCTGGACAGTCCAAAGGTATACACAGAACCCCTTAGTGCAAGACATGTGGACCAAGCCTGACAATGTGGATGTTAATAGCCATGTAGATGGGTATACCACATAACTACTGGTATATATTTGAGCCCATAGGTTATGCATTCACACACCACTGTCTGTCCTGATATGTGATAACCACTGGTACAGAGGTGCCATGGCTACATACTACCCACTAGATATTGACATACATCTGTTCAGCATCCCACTGCTCTATCTGACATACATGACTGTTATGGTGGCCTGGCAGCAGTACATCTGGGAAGTATCTGGACATGACATCTCACTGGGTAAGTACACTAATCTGCTAGGCATGTAACAAAGCACTGTATAGGCTACAGGCAGACTGGCTCAACACTGTCAAACATTTCCTATGGGGGAATGCACATGTACCAGCGTGTATAGCAGGCTCTACAGGCATGTCACAGCACAGAGTATGATACACCTGTTTGAAAGTGCATAACCTCAACCAATGTGAACACAGCCACAGCCACATATGGTAAGCTATATGGACTATCTGTTCAACACCATCCTCTTGTGTGCCACTCACACACTAACCCTACATATACTGGGCCGCTACACAGTGTGGTCCAAAGCCTGTCTGTGGTATGGGACATGTGTGTGTATGGCCCCATTAAACGTAAGCCGACAGAGTGACATACAGTAGTGCAGCATGTAACATCAGATAGAACATGACCAAGAACCATGATATCTACCACAGTCTGTACACAGGCCAAAGTACATATTAACAACACACATAGTGTTGACAATCACCATGGGTACACAGACCTCAATACTGTACACACAACCACAGAATGTCCAGGTTATGTCATAAAATATAACCCCTACTATACATAACGTGTAGCAGTCTGATATGTCACTGGCTTGTTATCAAATATGACAACACTAATTATGGTGTACAGCACATGTGCATCTCTTACTGTATGACATATATACAAAGGTTGACAGAGTTGTGTCTGGAGGCACATACACAAGGCCAATATTGATATGTTGCTGTGATACCCTCATACATTTACTGTTGTAACAGGGTTTGTTGCAACATATGTCCTATGAGGGATATGAAGTCAGTAACTCATGGCTGTCACCATCTACAGACTGCAATCTTCACACTAACTTCTGCAGTTCACAGATAGGTGCTCTGTGGGTACCACATGAAACAAAAGGCACCACACACTGCCCAGCCTGTAGTTGATTCTACAGACGGGGGTTTCCTCATAAACATATCACTGACATGGCAGCTATTAAAACATGTAGGACAGCCATATCCACACACATCCTGTTAAACTAACATTACTCCAAATTCAGTATAGCATCACTTACAGTCTGTAGTCAGGTCAGGCACATCCCCCTCCTGTGTGTTGTCCTGTTACCACAGTGTATGTTGTTAGAGGTAGATCTCCAATCCATCTGAGATGCTGTTTGCCAAACAATGGATCAAGTTCCTGCTCCCAGTGAATGTAAAGGCCCAACACCAACATGATGTTCCTAGATATTGGAATGTGTTTCCATGCAATTGGCTATGGGAATGTTACCACAGCTTTTCCACATGAAATCAGCTAGAGGAGGGCTGCAATTAGTGCAGAAGCCATCAGCTGATCATGAACAACACTTAAAATACACATGCTGCTGCCTAAGCAAAGCAGGTGCAAGCCTCTACATCCACCAGAGAAGGAGTGAGAGAGACAGACAGAGGCAAAGCAAAGTCAGGGAGGGGTGGGAGAGTAAAACATAAGCATGCTTGTGTTACACGCTTACCAGTACAGGATATCAAACCCCTGATGACTATGTAGTGCTATCACATGTCTATGCAGTTATTTTTTTGCTCCACATAGGTTACATGTTGAGGAGCCCTCAAAACGTATATGTGATGGTGAGTGAAATCTGCAACAGGGATATGGTAGCTATATAGTAGGTGTAGTACAAGTGCCTGTCCGCATGAACAGGTGCCAGTGTCAATACAGTCACACTCTCACAGGGACACACACACATTTACACACTTGGCAGGGCCAGAAATGCAACTCATCACTAGTGAGATTGCCACAAGACATTACTCTGCAGGTATCACATGCACCACAGGGGTCATACAGAGGTTATATGGCATAGGGTATGTGGAGGTTTCTGACATCAGACAGCATGCTTCAGTATGCCAATGAGGGTTGAAGTGAGTGTGAATGTGGTCATACACATCATACAACACACACACAGACACAGGGAGTCAGTACTGACATGCATGGGTGCATTGCTTCACAGGTGTGTAGTGGTCGACTGTGCCAGACAGCTATACAAGGCTAGGTGATGGGTATACCCTGGCATCAGGTGACATGACAATGGTCTGCATTGTGGCTCGGGGATGTATGATGACCACACAGGTGGGTATTCTATTCACCATCCAGTCACCTGGGTGACTAATGTGTGTGGCCAATGCTGTGGATTGCTTGCCATGTATGTGTTCCTTAGTCCATGACATGGACGGTGTCTCAGATGTACATACCTCCCACATGCATGTACAGTGACATGTGGAACTGTACCTGAGGTGTCTGGCCCATGTTGTGTATACAGATTGGTATAATCAGATGTGCCAGTCCTGGCCTCATGAGGTGGGAACTGTTAATGGATGGCAAGTTGACCCAGCACCTACACTGATTGCATGATACCAATATTCCCTGGCATCGGTGGCATCTGTCCATACAGTGCATGTTTTCAGGCATGGTTTGTCTTTTTGGATCACATTTGATGGCACCACAGGTGTTGCAGGTGTCCAGTGGGGAACATGGGGAAGGTGCACTGTTGGCATGTACTTGCATATTGGACTGATGGTCAGGGTGCTATGCTCACTGTAGCCCACTGCAATCACACCATGGTTACTATCAGTGGGCAATATGTAGGGTACTACCAACATAGCGGCTGTTGCCTAGACAAGTGTGTGTGTATGAGACATGGGTTGAGAGTGTTCTCTGGGTAATACTAGGGTTGCTCCCTTTGTTCACCTGGCCTTGATGTCACATGTAGGGGTATGTATTTGCACCCCAGCCTCTCGGCTATTTAACATCTGTTATCCCTGTATGGTGGACATTGTGATATATACTAGGGCCACCATATAAGAAATTT
The DNA here is from genome assembly GCF_019279795.1 of Protopterus annectens. NCBI lineage: Eukaryota > Metazoa > Chordata > Ceratodontiformes > Protopteridae > Protopterus > Protopterus annectens. The sequence continues at coordinate 494,808,992 of NC_056732.1, forward strand.
GCAAAATGCGCTACCCATTGAGTCCAGAACCACCTCCACACAGTATACGAATTACAAACACACACACACACACACACACACACACACACACACACACACACACACACACACACACACACACACACACACAAAAACCTGTCATGTCTGGTATTAGAACTCCTACCTAACTAGTTTATTACTCTACAGCACTATGCAGTTATAGGACATGCCATGGAGATTACTGGAGTACTCCTACACAGACATGGAAACACACACAAAACATCCACAACCATCATGTGTGGGGATAGAACTCCTACTAGGGTTCTATATCACACTACAGCTTGAAGCAGTTATAGGATGCACCATGGGGAGAACTGGAGTACTCTTTCCCCAAAGGTGCATTTCACAGTGAATAACATCAGCAGGCTTGCCATAGTAGGGCATTTAAAGTGTAGTGAGTGTGACTAGCCTAAAATGCATTGTTCCCTACACAGACATAGAAATACACACAAAACATCCACAACTGCCATTTCTGGGGATAGAACACCTACCAGGGTTCTATATCACACCACAGCATGAAGCAGTTATAGGATGCACCAAGGGGAAAACTGGAGTACTCCTTCCCCTAAGGTGTATTTCACAGTGAATGACATCAGCAGCCTTGTCAGGGTAGGACACTTGAAATGCCGTAAGTGTAACTAGCCTAAAACACATTGTTCCCTACACAGACAGAGACAGACACACACACACACACAGTTGCCAAGTCTGGGATTAGAATTCCTACCTAACTATTTTATCACACTACAACAGTACACAGTTATAGGACGCACCATGGAGATTACTGGGATACAGTTCTCCGAAAGGTGTATTTCACAGTGAATGACATCAGCAGCCTTGCCAAAGTAGGGCATTTGAATTGTAGTGCATATGACTAGCCTTAAACACATTGCTCTCTACACAGACAGATACACACAGTTGTCAAGTCTGGGATTAGAACTCATACCTAACTATTTTATCACACTACAGCAGTACCAAGTTATGCACCATGGAGATTAATGGGCTACAGCTATCCAAAAGGTGTATTTCACAGTGAATTACATCAGCGGCCTTGCCAAAGTAGGCCAATTGAATTGTAGTATGTGTGACCAGCCTAAAAAGCATTGCTCTCTACAGAGACCGACATACACACACACACACACACACACACACACACACACACACACACACACACAGTTGTCAAGTCTAGGATTAGAACTCCTACCTAACTATTTTATCACTCTACAGCAGTACACAGGTATAGGATGCACCACAGAAATTACTGGGTTACAATTTTCCCAGAGGTGTATTTCAAGGTGGATGACATCAGCAGCCTTGCCAAAGTAGGGCATTTGAATTGTAGGGAGTGTGACTAGCATAAAAAGCATTGCTCTCTACACAGACAGAGACAGACACACACAGTTGCCAAGTCTAGGATTAGAACTCCTATCTAACTATTTTATCACACTACAGCAGTACACAGTTATAGGATGCTCCACAAAGATTACTTGGCTGCAATTTTCCCAAAGGTGTATTTCAAGGTGGATGACATCAGCAGCCTTACCAAAGTAGGGCATTTGAATTGTAGGGAGTGTGACTAACCTAAAAAGCATTGCTCTCTACACAGACAGGACACACACACACACACACACACACACACACACACACACACACACACACACACTTGCCATGTCTGGGACTGGAACGCCTATTAAACTAGTTTATCACACTACAGCAGTATGCAGTTATAGGACATGCCACAGAGATTACTGGGCTACAATTTTCTCAAAGGTGTATTTCAAAGTGGATAACTTCAGCAAGCTTGTCATAATAGGGCTATGCGGAGGGTAGTGTGTGTGCATGGGCCATAACCCATTCATCTAGAGATTGACACACCACATGCAGGCACACGCAGGGTTATATTCCACAGGTATGTGTATACAGCTGCTAGATGACTACTTCCTTGTACAGTCATGTTACAAATCTAGCACTTGCACCACATAGTCTGCAATGCTGACAGATACTGGTAGCTAGTATCTACAGTGTAGTTGTCCTTGTATATATTTCTGTATTCCTATCCACTGTGTGACCAAAGCATGAGTGATGCATACTGAGGAGTGTCTACACTAACATCTGCAACTGCCAGATATGTCTGGTCCACTGTTGTTTGCAGACATGGGCTTCATGTGTTCAATAGTGTGACCATGCCCAGTATGACCTTTCAGTATGTTGTCTGACATTGCCTTCAGTTCTCTAAGTGTGTGATCATGCCCAGTATGCCCTTCTGTATTGAATGGTGGATTGGTTCAAGGTAGTTTGTACTCTGGTGCAGACCTTTGTGTTGTACACCTACAGGTAGAAAACTGTTTCTGCAGGGTATCCATTGATCATTTGGCAATATGGGAACAAAGTGTGTAGGGGATAGTGTGTACTATAGGTGATTGTGCTTGTGCTGCTTCAGCTACATGGTACTGCTGTTAGCAGAGATATTCAGACATGTACTGTTATACACTGTGATGTTTTCTGTCCTCATGTATTGTCAGGTGGACATTCCTGCTCACAGTCATGCCTTGTGGGGCAAGGGTGACTGCAGCTGTGTGTGGTATTGTGGGCAGATGCCTACATATTCATGGTTGGCTATGCCATACTGGAGGGGGAGCTGCAGACACTTGCTGCTGGATCTGTGTATCTGGTTCAGCACCTTGGTACAGTGCTGGCAGGGGATCCCATACATGTACATCCATCAACAAAACAGTATGGCCTTATATTGTTATGGCAATACCTCACAGTTGTACAGATTCGCACAGGTTACCCAGAGGCAGGGGCCATGAGTCAGGACATTACCCCTATTGTGGTGTACAGGCAGGTATGTAGCCACCCATTTATGTCTTTACAGCCAGTAATAGTGTGTGCACATAGCTTTGTGTCAGACTTTGCACATTCCATGCTGCCCATGCTCCCACCTCCCCCTCTGTTATTCTCTCCTCTTCCTTACATTAAGCATACATTCTCTGATACTTTCCCTATGGTTATCAACCCATCACAACTGTGTGTTGGTGTTGGTCCACAGTTCATGCAGTGGGATATGGTGTACATGTTACTGTGGTTTGTCCACATGGCCCTGCATATGGCATATGTGAAGTGTGTTGTGTTGTTATTTGGGTGTCCATGACATAACATGCATTGGCAGTATGTGTGAGACACAGGCCCTTGGCAGAGGCCAGATGTGGCAGGCTGTTGCATTCTGTCAGCCCTACAGTCTCAGATCACCATACAGTATATTCCCCTGGGGTGACAGGGTAGGTGTGCTAGGTGTTTATGCCAATACCTTATATCAGTCTTGATCAGGTGGTGTGGATGTTGGCAGGGTGCTACCTACAGCTAACGACACACCTGCATGGAACACCTGCACTGCATGCTGCATTCTTTTGCTATTGCCATATACAGATGGGGTCATATTGTACCCATTCCCCACAGCAGGGGTACAACCAGAGAGGTACCTGTGGGTGGTGTTTGCTTGAGCTGCATGCATTTGTGCTATGGACACTACTTGCATCTGACACACAGATATGCATTGGGCATTCCAGTTATGCTTCCATGTGCAGGTACATCAGCTGTTTCCCAATACATCAGTCCTACCTCCTTTGTGATCTGGGAGTGTTTGGGCAGACAGCACCGGTATCCCTTACTACAGTACCAGATAATGTGATGCATACCTGTATGTACTATTCCAAGGGTGTGTCCATTTCACAGTGACACAATATATACTGTATGCCTGGGGTACTTTCCCCTGTGTACTGCTTGTATATCTAGTCCAACAGCCATGCCATGTCAGTCTTTCAGATGGTGACACATATTACCACCATGCATTTGCAATGGCTTACTGCTAGCTTGTGTTATACTGGTGGGTATTGTGTTTAGCACTGCAATTGTGAGGACTCATCCCTGTCATCAGTGGTAGTGGCCAATGGCCACCAGGTCTTACCTCAACATGCATACATACTGACCACTCTCACACAATATGAAACACACACCAACCTAACACACACATACCTGCATATTGTGCTGATGCTACAACCTATCCTGCTACCTTGGCCACCTATGTGCATCTGTGCTCCACTGGTATTATACCTACACCTACATGTTACTACATTTCTACATAGGGTTGTGGGGGGGGGCACAACTGACTATTATGACGTGTGTACATCAGAGTGGGGGGGACACAGAAGACCGTTACTACATTTCTAAGTAGGGTTGGGGGGAGCACATATGACTGTTTCTACATTCCTACACAGGAAGGAGGGGCACACCTGACTATTTCTACATTTCTTCACAGGACTGGGGGGCACACCTGACTGTTGCTACATTTCTACACAGAATTGGGGGGGGCACACCTGACTGTTTCTACAATTCTACACAGGATTGGGGGGCACACCTGACTGTTTTTACACAGGATTGGGGGGCACACCTGACTGTTTCTACATTTCTACACAGGATTGGGGGGCACACATGACTGTTATTACATTTCTACACAGGATTGTGGGGGGGCACACCTGACTGTTACTACTTTTCTACACAGGATAGGAGGGCACACCTGATTGTTATTACATTTCTATGTAGGGTGGGGGGCACACCTGACACTTGTACACATTTGCTATGACTGTTATGGTATGTCAGGTACTCCATTCCATTCTGTATTCTAACCTATCATGCTGACTAGAGGCATATCAGTGTACTACAGGTCTTAGTTATTACTGACCTACATATTAGTTGTTGGCTTCCTACCCTTCAGAACTAGCATCCCACTGCCTGACACGCTGTAGACTGTCTGTGTAGGCCTGGGAGGGAGGTTACCCATAGGCATCATTCAGAGGCCATAGCACAGCCTTTGTTTGTGTTTGTCTACACCTGTCCTGCTGGCTGAGACTGTTGTTGGGTATGTGAACCTCCCTGACTGGCATGTGTGAGTCACTTACCTTGTGGGTGTCCCAGTATTGAGGGTGGTGCTGCAGGGCTCCCTATGTCGGATGCACATAGTATACTCCCTACACATGGTTGAGCACAGGTAGTGTCATGTTTGGCATCCCTTTTACTGTATGTGAGAGTCAGAGAGAGGTGTTATTTCCTGGGTCCCTCCTGTGTCAGTGTATGTGCTATGCATTGCCTCTTTGCCAAGGCCAGGGCAAACTGGGCATGCCTCCTTCTGCCTACTGGCAGGCTTAGGTTGTTCCTCCTCTGAGTCACTCTGTGCCTGTGCTGTGTGGCTCTGCCCTGTGCTGTTCCTGCTGCAGCTGTTTCTGCAGGATCATATTGTGTAGCATGGCACATACGAAGACAATTTGGATACATGTAGCTAGTGAGTACTGCAAGGCTCCACCGGATGTGTCCAGGCACCGGAACTGAGACTTGAGCATCCCAAACACATGCTCTATTATGATTCTTGTCTGTGCGTGTGCCTCATTATGGAGTTCTTGTTCAGTTATGTGTGCATTTCTGATGGGTGTCATCAGCCATGGCTCCAGTGCATATCCAGCATCTCCCACTAGGTGACCATCAGGGATTTCCCCAGCGGCAAATCTGTGGTACATTTGCGTCAGATGCCATATGTGGGAAATGTGATAGCTTCCAGGGCAGCCAGCACACACATTCATTATTATGCCCTGGGCATCACACACGACCTGGCAGTTGATGGAGGGGAAGCCCTTGTGGTTGATGTAGACCCTACCCCACTCACCAAGTGGTGCTTTGATGCATATGTGCATGCAGTCTATAGCAAACCCTACCTCAGGGTAGTCTTCTATTTGGTGCAACAGTTGCATATTGATGGCCAATGCCTCACAGGTGTTGGAGAAATATACGTGCTGACCGGCATGTGGTGACATGGCATCCAGGAATTGGTAGAGTACCCTAGATGCTGATGCCTGTGAGATCCCCATCATATCTCCAGTTGGTCTTTGGAAGGTACCTGTAGCTAGTATTCTTAGGCCTACACATACCTTGGTATCCACTGGGATGGGTTCCCCTCTGTTAGTTCTGTGTGTCAGGCATGGCTGGCACAGCTCATCAATTTGCTGTAGGAGGTCCCTGTCCACCCTATAGTGCTCCACTATCTCCAGTTCATGTAGCCCCTGGTAGGTTACCCTGGGTCTGTACACTCTTCTCCATCTCCTCACTGTGGGTTAGTTGACAGCATTCACATCCTCACCACCCTCAGCCTCTTCCACAAGTTGTTGCATGATAGCCATTGCAGCCCCTATCATTTTGTTGTTTTGTCTATTAAAACTTCCCCGCTTGTATACACCACTGGTGTAGAGTATGGGAAAAACCAGAGGGGGAAGGTGTTTGCATAGTTTATAGTAGTGTTCTGGGCTGGGCTGGTCTGCTGCCTGTGTAATTGGCTGATTCTGATACATTTCACCTGCCAGCTATGCTAGTTCTCCTAGATTACCTTCCTATTGCTGTTTTCCCTTCCCATTGCCTTCCTGTTTAATCTTGGGGGCATTCTGCGCAAACACAGTGCTCAAATGTGCACAGAGCTGCTATTTCCTGGTTTACTTTTTTTTTCCTTTAAAACATGGTGCGCGATGAACACACCCGCTTAGGCAATGTAAAGAGTGCTAGGCAGCCTCAGACACACCCCTTGCCTAGCTGCGCTAAGCTAGGAGCAAACCTGAGCCACAAGGCTCCATTTCACTTACAGTATGCCTGACACACCCCCTATGATGTCAGCTAACTCCTAGACTTGCACCAAGCTATTCCTGCTCTTACACTGTTGGGAGCTGACTAGCATGGTGGAGAAATCTGAGATTCACTATCATTCCCCTCATTTGCATAGGATTGCCAGATAATGCATAGTTACATGTCTCACACTGAGCCTCCCCCCTTAGCAACCACTACTCACTGGCCATGTTGTCTTGTGCCTGCCATTGACTATAATGACAGAATAGTGATTTTAGTTAGAATGCTTATTTTAGGTTATTTTCTTATTTTCCCCCTGATCTTGTTTGAGCGCCACTGCCCTACACTTAAACAGCCTAGATTGGCTAAAATAAAGTTGATATTTTATTTTGTTCACCTGTTTTCTATGCCAATGGCCTTATACTTGGCCATTGGCATGTTTCTTAGATGATATGCACCCTTTATTTAGAGTGTCATGGCTCCATTTTGGAATTTGGAAAAATGTACTCCGTTACTGGCAGAGTACATTTCTGCAGATTACATTAGTGCTGCACGGCCGGCTTCCAGCTTCCTGGATTGCAAATTCACCTAATTTGCATGGATTTCTCCTGCAAATGGGGTAATTTGCATACAGGGTCTGAGTCCGTGCAGGACTAGTCCAGGAGCGCTCGTGCACACCCCTACAGGCTATTCCTGGATCGCACAGCAGACATATTGCCCGCTAGAGCCCCTGCACTAATCCTGCATGCCATGCAAGGCTTGCAGAATCTGAGGGACTGTCTTTACTGTGACTTGTAAAAATCCATTTAAGACATAGAATCTAAAGAATGCTACCATTATACAAATAGTTTGTGCTGAAGAGTTTGCCATTTACACTTCTTTCACAATACCTACGTTATATGAGCATTTGTTTGAAATGTAAGGACATAATTTGATTCTGTCAAAATGATTAGGCTCCATCCATTAGAGATTTCAGTGCAAATTTCTTGAGCTCCATTGGAGGGAATGAGTTCATACTAGATGTCTACCAGGGATGCTTGTTTTCTCTTCAGGATCTTGTTTTGTTCCTGTCAGGTACAGCTGTGTTAATATATTTGTATTAAGTGTTTGTACAGGGGTCTATATTAGAACATCAAAGTATTCTACTTTGAATGTTCTAATATCAAACCCTTTGCATCGAACGCTGAAAATAGCGAAGCTGCAGAATATTGAATACTTTCCTAGGGAAAGTATTCGGTTGGCCGTTTCTGCAGCTTCGCTATTTCCTCGACTGTGGAGCGAAGGTTACAGACCGGGTTAAGATAAGTGTTCGAACAAAGGTAAGTGTGTAATAGGGACCTTAGGGTTAGGGAGCGGGTAAGGTGAGTGTGCAATAGGGACTTTAGGGTTAGGGAGCAGGTAAGGTGAGTGTGCGATAAGGACTTTAGGGTTAGGGAGTGGGTAAGGTGAGTGTGCGATAGGGATTTTAGGGTTCGGGAGTGGGTAAGGTGAGTGTGCTATAGGAAGTTAGGGTTAGGGAATGGGTAAGGTGAGTGTGCGATAGGGACTTTAGGGTTAGGGAGCGGGTAAGGTGAGTGTGCGATAGGGACTTTAGGGTTAGGGAGCATGTAAGGTGAGTGTGCGATAGGGACTTTAAAGTTAGGGAGCGGGTAAGGTAAGTGTGTGGTAGTTACGAACCTTAGGGTTAGGATTGGGTTAAGGTAAGTGGATAGCTAGTAGTGTATGTATGGTTTAGTGTAGGGTTTTGTGAAGTGTATGTGTGTGGATTATGTATTTTGGTGTGCTTGTGTTGTATGTAAGTTTGTTTGAACAGCAAATTTTTTCTCTGGGAAAAAATTCGCTGTTCTGCGTGTTCGATGTTATGGTGTTTCGAGTGAAATGGTTCGATATTAGAACATTCAATGTTGTAATACTTCGATGTTCTGATATAGACCCTTTGTACAGGGAATTTGTGTATACCTTAGTATAGCTGTGAATAAATCCGTGGGAACAGGAGGTTGGAAGTTATTTATGCCATCCCTTAGGAGGGTATAATTAGCTTTGGTGTCATTTTCTAGCCTGATTCCACCTAAGATGGGTTCAAGTTTTATAGTTACTTCAGATGTGACTGATTTGTGATCAGATTTAACCAGTGAAGGTTCTATACTTATAGTGGTGCAACTGTCACCCATGTTGGTGAGGACCAGGTTGAGAATATTTGAGCACCTTGTGGGGTTGCATACTATTTGTTCCAGGGAATTAGTGTTAAAGTCCAGGAACCTTTGTGCAAGCTTGTTGGTACTCATATAACTCCCACAATCAATGGAGGGATAATTATATTTTCCCATGACTAGAGTATTTGGTTGTAATTTGATTGACTCAAGTAGGTCTAAATAACCAGCATGGGCATCTTGGTTCATTAAAGGGGCCTACAGCTAATGATTACTTGAAGGGAGGGTCTTACCCACAGTTAGTTGAATTTGGAGTAACTCCATGGGGTTTTCCTGTCTAACCAGTCTAGAGGTGTATTTATATTTCATGAAGAAAGATACTCCTTCTTCTTTGGTTTTCATATGTTCATTTTGTGGTCTGAAAGTGTGGAAGGCAATGTAACCTCTTAGAGTAATAAATCTGGACAAAGTCATAAATAATGGGGGGACAAATGCCCAAGACTAGGGACAATTTTTAAATATTGCTCTTACAAACTTAGAAAGTAGATCGAATAATAGATGTTGCATTCACATGAATTTTATGAAGGGTATGAGGTCTGAAAGTCAAATGTTTTGTCATTATTTTTTACTTAAATGTTCAATGAGCTGCCAATGATTTGCTAGAAAACCACAATGTTATGAAAAATGGACCAAAAACATGAGGCAAAAATCTGGGCATTCTACAAAAATCTTTACGATTCAGAGGTGTCCATTGAAGAGGGCTTCTAGAGAGTGCAGTTTCTGATTTAAACTCCTAGCATTTAGCAGCATAACCCATAATTTATTACTGGGTAATATTTCCATGTCAGAATTTTGTTGTTGAGACCTTGCCTAAAAAGGCACTATGGGGACGGTAAGTGCCTTTGCCAGTATCTGAAAGCTTAGAGGTGACAGGCAAAGACCATCTCTGCCAAAGCAGTGTAGGATATCAACCATGTCATCCCCAGTCTGACCAGAACTGGATCCCCCTAGAATGACACCTGAAACTAAGCCAATTGATGATGCCTATCATTTTTTGTTTATATTGTGGTATCATCCTAGGTGACGGTAGAATGTCGCTCAAAGCTAGGGACATACCTCCCTGGGACACATATTCAGAGAGCTCCATCATGTCTCTCTACATATAATCCAGTGAGGTACATCTCAAGTCATGTGACAGCCTCCTGAGTTTAACAGTCATAGTTTGAAAAAATAAACACAAAAATGTACTTTTCAAAATGAGCAATATAAGCTACACTGTGGGTATTTAAAGTTTCCACTCTTTATGTGTTAATACATTGTGCAGCAGTTTACTGACACAGCTTACTTGTTGCTGACAGACTGTTTTTTTCATGGTACAAACCTTCCTAATTTAGGTGACTCAGGAATTCAGTGCTGTATTGACCAATTATTTTGCATGTATGATTGTACTCGTCTACTAGGTCACAACTACAGTAGTCATACAATCTAGTTCAGAATGCCTCAGTTACTATAGAAGAATGATTATCACTCGCCATGTGCTAGTCAGGGACTCTGACAATACAGTCATCTGCATGGATCCTTTGAAAACATAATTATTTGCAAAGTATTCTCAAGTAGTCAGTCTGTGTCACCATTGCCCATATACTGGACTTTAAACTTTTGTGGTATGTTTTCATCTCAGTCTTCACACACAGGTCACAATTTTTATGAATTATGTCATTACCTACATTTTGACTAACACTGTATAAGGTTTTTCAGGAAATGTTACACTATGTGGTGAGGAAAGTCATAGTATTTGAGTTTTTAAGATATTTAGTATAAACATGGTCTCATTATTCTTGGCTAAGTGTTGGAGTTCATTAATCACCTGAATCTTCAGTTGAAACAAAACTGCAGTGGCAAAGATGATATCACAGAAGGGGTGAAGGCAGGTTAAAAAATTCATTCCTCAGGTCTGACAGATTCCCATTCTATCAATACTTTACAATTAAGGGACTGTCATTTCAAGTTATGTAAAGAGGTACAGAAGCCATTATTGGCGGGGTATGGATCTGTAGGTGGTATGGCATTATTTGAACTTCCTGCAGGATTTTTGGCTCAGTTCAGAACACACAGTCAGGGTGAAAAGCTGGAGGAGAGTTTTTGGGATCTTTTCTTTCATAAAAGGAGAAACAGTCCTGTTGATCCATGCCTTGTTACACGGATATTGGCTGCATTTCAATTTTTTTTGAAGGAATTGTTCTTAAATTGTCATCTTTGTAGAGAAAAACTAAGACCAGAAGTCAATGTGACCCATAAATACAACAGACAGATGCTGGGTATTACAAGTAAGTGCAACTTTTTATTTTTAAGAGTTTGTAAGTCTGTCATGTCAGTGGTTTCAGCTCCTGTTCTTTGGTTGCAGGAATAAATGGGTACAGATTATGCATTTTATGTACTTTTGCTGTATTGTTTTTACTAAACAGTAATGTGTTGCAACATTTTATTTGTTTATTTCAGAAGTTCCTTATTTTAACTTTGGTGCAGGTGTGTGGGTGGTTATTTATTCTTGAATGAGATCATCCACTATTTCTGATTTATTTTTATTTCATTTCTGCTTTTTTAACTGAATACATCATGCTTGATGACTTTGTTTTTTGCTGGGTTGGATTTAGCTGACTATTTACTTGTACAAGTTTGTATGCCTTTGTACTTTGTGTTCTTTTAGACTAGTGCAGTCTTGTTTGAGGTTAAAGGTCCAGGAACATGAGTGTTTAACTGTGACTTCCTGATAAGGATTTCTGTATGTATGCTCTACGGTTGTACACATTCAGCTTCTTAGTGACAGTAGTACCCATTAACCTAGTTAGGTAGATTTGTCACAGTAGTCCATGATGAGAACATTTAGTGCCTCAAAGTTTATTAAACACTTGGTTTGCATGATAAAGACAACTTGCAGTCACAGACAATCAACCTATGCAGTGAAAGACTGAGATGTTCACTGATTTCTTGTGTTTGTGCAGTCTATATGAGGACCTCAACTAATTTGCTGTTATTCATAAATTAATGTAGATATAACTGCAGTCTAGGCATGTATGGTGATGCAAGAGATTGTAATTTTGCTAATCCTGTCCTTTCTTATGTCATCTCACATCAAGTTACCTGATGTTGTTGGCTTTTTTTCATTAGCTTACACATTCACAGCTGCAGCCAGTATAGTGGTATGATACTCCTGTCACACTTCAATAAAGTCCAGGAAAGGGGGCTGATAGATTAATAAACAGAAAGTTAGATGGGAGATGAAGAGTTTGGATTCAGATCAGGATGTAGCATTGTCAATCTAATGCTGGTAATGAGACAGATAGTGGAAAAGAAGCTAAGGATGACGAAAGAGTCTAAATGAGCATTCCCATCCTTGGAGAGAGCGTATGACAAGGCTGATTTGGGCAGTCCTCAATGTACAGAAGTCCCAGAAACACTGATAGAATTAATGCAGACTATGTACAAGGATCCAGTGGCACAAGTACTAACAGTATTCAGACTTGCAGAGGACTTCCCAATGGGATTGGTTGGGCACCAAGGCTCAGCTTTGAACTCACTGTTGTTTATACTGGTGATGGTCTACATTAGTAAACTGGTTGGAAGTGACAGGTTTACAAAGCTGATGTATATAGACAATGTGGCATTACAAGCAAACTGTGAACAAGAAGTTTAACAAATGACTAGGGTATGAATACAAAACTGAAGTCACGTAGAATGAAAGTGAGTACAGACAAGAAAGTTGTCATAACAACAAATGGATAAATCAGAAGAAGCAGACATTTTTTGAGACTGAAAGGAAGATAGCAGAACAGGATAACAGTTTCAAGTATCTGGGGGGGGGGGGTGAAGGCAAGTCTGAATGGGAAGGTCAAAGATAGAATCAGAAGGGGCTGCAGTCAAACAGCACAGAGTGTGAGGGGGTAGTGTGTGACAGAATAATGTTAAATATGCTGAAAAGTAAGCTTTCCAAACCTATATTATGACCAGCACTTCATTAAGCTATAGAAACCTGGGAAGTGAAGGCTGACCAATTGAGGAAGATGGAAGTGATGGAGATAAAGTGAATTAGATGATGGTTGGATGCACACTGTGGGACACATGAATAAAATGACAACATCACTGCAGGACCCAAAGTAGCTTCAATTGCAAAGAAGGTCTAAACAAACAGATTACAGTGTTTAAGACACATTTGCAGGAAAACAGAAGTCGATTTGGTGAAGAGGTTTGGGGAGAAACAGGGATGAGAAAATGAGGGCATACAGCAAAACGAGGGCTGGATTATGTAAGAGAAGACATGCAACACTCAGGCATGACTCTCAAAGAAGGTAGGATACTGGTATTGAGTCAAGAGAGGTTGAAATAGTTAATATGACACTCTGACCCCATGTGTGAAAATGGGGGAAGGGGGTAATGATTATTATGGGTTTGTGATTAAGACATTTGGTATGTAGGAAGGCACTGTGTCTGAGATAACAGAATAGGTTATGAAGATGTAAGTGCTGATTTTGCTCATACTACATTCCAGGGATCACTGCCTTTCCTTTGCATCCCCTAAAAGATATTTGTTTTGTTACCTTCTGGCAAATGTGCTATCTACTACCTTAAGACCCCACCTTTGCTAACCTAAATAATAGTATTGTAGCACCATGAGGTTTGCACATAATGAGATGAATTTCAAGCTACATCAGTTTGACCTTGCTATTTAGTGTGTGTGCATTACTATGGGTATACATAACAGATACTTGTACTTTAGAGGTATTGAGAAAATAGCTGAATATAGTGTCCTAGTGCTCACTAAGCCAGGGGAAACAGTTGCATTTGACCCTCTCATAGCCTCCCTCATTTCTTTCAGACTAACACACTTCCTTCCAGTGACTTATTTCAATACTTCTTGTAGTTTGGTGACCCTGTTTTTCAGATGTGCATTTGGACCCAAGGCTAATAATTACCTAATAAAAGGATACCTTCAACCCTCTATCTTACTACCAGGCTTTTCCCATTGGACTTTCACAGATGAGTGCATGAAATTCCTATTTGACTTTCAAAAGCTAGTGCAAGTACTTTCTTTAATTTGTCTTTATTTTAAAGCCATCCTATACTATTTTTCCTCTATACCTAGTTAGTGTCTACACTGATACTGATAGTTTTTATTCTACAGGCTCATTTCTGCTATCGCTTTGCTAGCTCCATTTGCCGCCTGCTCCATTCGCCCTCACTGCACTGGGGCACACCATGCTCCCCTACCCGACCCCCATTCCCACCTATCCCAAGATCAATTTCCTTTATTCCTAGAAAGACTCCTTCCCTTCTGCCTATCCTCCTATCAGCTCTACACCTACAATTTTCAGTCTCACTTCATTCATTATCTCGTAAAGTCTGCTTTCTGACTCTTCTGTGTAAGATGTTCTTTACTTTATCTACAATCTGACTATCACCCCTAACCTTAACTACAATCTACCTTCTTTACAATGCCTTTAATAAAACCTATCATCTCTCTCCCTGTCCTGCTAGGTCTGCTACTCCTAACCCTTTATACCACCTCCTTCCAATCATTCTTTCTCACAAACAACTCTACCATACCTTGCCAGTAATTAAGAACCTGTATCATGGCAAACCCATTGTTCACATCTCCTCATACCTTTTCAACACCTCCCCTACTCTACTATTCTCTGTTAGATATTTTCAAACCTACAACTCTGCTACTACAATATATATATATATATATATATATATATATATATATATATATATATATATATATATATATATATCACAGTCCGTCTTCCAAACTAAGATGTCTTACCCTCCATTCCCTTTCTCATATTAAACCAGATCCAACACTCACCACATTCTCTACCCCACCTCCACATTCTGGCACCATCCCTAACTCCACACCTAACTCCTATCTGCCACTGAAAAAAAGTAACGCTGACCTTCTCATCATTAACATCACCCTCAGAAGCTTGATAAACAAAGTACATGAATTTCATGCTGCTATTGCCCTTTACTCCCCTAATATAGTTGTCATTACTGAAACATGGCTTAAGCCTCATATTAAATCTGAAGAATTTCTTCCCAATGGTTATAACATCCTCAGAACTGATAGAGTATCTAGACATGGTGGTGAGATTGCCATTTTCTTTAAAGATAACATTAAATTGGCACAACTTAACTCTACTCCACCTGATATCCCTATCTCAGAAGTTTTAGTAGCATACCTAGATATGAATAATCATAAGTCCATTATCTTTATAGCGATCTACCTGCCCCTGCTAATAACCTCCAAAATATTGAAAACATCCTTGATGGGTCTCTACCCACTTCAGCCATGAAACTATTATACTTGGAGATTTTAACCTTGACTGGACTACCTGCTCCTGTACCCCCTACTAACTTTATAACCTGTACAATTTCTGTCAGAAAATGAACAACCCCACATGCATTGACAAACACACCAACAGGTAATCCATTCTTGACTGGATTTTAACAAACAAATCCAATATTAGCTATGATGCTTGGTGCCTCCCTGACATACAAAGTGATCATTTCCCTACCTGCTTGATTAGAAAACATACACACAATTCCTGTAACATTTCATTTTGCTACATTCACAATAAAAACACTTTTCTCCTACCTTATTTAATATTCTTCTTCAACAATATGACGGGCACCTCACAAACTCATCAATTGCGCCATGCAGTTTAGTGCTTTCCTACAAATACTTAATGATCTAGCCCCAATTAGAAAAATTCATACTAAATCCAAACAGCTTCCCTGATAGTCAAAAGTCACATTTCTTCTACTAAAACAAAGGGACAGAGCATGCTATCTCTTTCAGAATAACAGAAGTAAACAAAATCTCTTTACCTACAAAGAGCTTCAAAATCAAAACAAAAAACTACTTAAACAAGACAAAAAAACTACTTCCAAACAAGTCAGCTAAAATACCAGAAAAATCCCAAAAGATGCTGGCAAAAAATCAACCTCCTTCTCAACCTAGGAAAACCCACTAACCCAGCCCCAACTCTGACCAACCCAAATGATTGCGTAGCCTCTCAATTTAACTCCCATTTTATTAACTCAATAACCTCTCTACTAAACAGAACCCTAATACATCTCTGTCCATACCTCAAACCTCTAACAACAATTCTACCCTCCTCTATCTCAAACCTATCCAAACAAGTTATGTTGAAAATCTCGTTTCTAAACTAAAACCTTGCACACTAACTGCAGACCAGCTACCTGGTGACTTCCTTCAACTAGCTGCTACTTCTTTCACTTACCCTATATCTATTCTCATTAACCATTTTATCTTTGAATGGTACATACCACTCCTCTGGAAAATATCTCATGTCATACCCTTACATAAAGGTGGTCCCTCTACTGATGTATCCAACTACAGACCCATATCCATTTTGTACCCACTTGCCAAAATCGTAGAAAAATGTATACACAAACAGATCTTAGACCACTTTCTGTCAAATAATCTATTATCTAATACACAACATGGCTTTCAACCTAGGCATAGCACCAGTACAGTTCTAATTAGCTTCATTAATACCATAAATCAATTCAAAAACAAAAAACAACTAGTCCCTGCTACCTTCCTAGGTATGGCAAACACATTTGACACTGTATCTCATCAAATACCTCTCAATAAACTAGCTTTCTACCACGGCAGCTCTGAAGCCCTAAGCTGGTTTCATAGCTACCTGTCAGATAGGAAACAAGCCACTTTATGGGGTAATAAACTATATCCCCAGCTCCCTATATGTGTAGGAGCCCCACAAGGATCTATCCTTGGCCCACTTTTATTTACATTTTTTACCAATGACCTAAACTCTTCAGCAAATCCAGCCTTGATCATACAATACGCTGATCATGCTTCTCTATTCTTCTCTGCCCCCCTCTATCAAGGAACTCCAAAAAAAAGACTCAGACACTCCTCCATGATATTGAAAATTACTTAACAGCCCAACAACTTATACTTAACCCCCCAAAAAAAACAAGCTTATGGTCTTCTATAATACCTCAACAAAAAAAAAAAAAAAAAAAAAAAAAAACAACCACCTATCTCTATTTCCTCCTTCAATAGCACAAAAACAGGACCCATTGCACATACAAAACTTCTTGGTGTCACAATTGATAGTGGACTTAAGTTTGACAAACACCTTGCACTAACAATTAAAAAGGTTCATGTCAAACTCGATTCTCTCTATAGGGCTAAATCGTATCTTACTGACCATGCCAGACTCACAATGGCCAGAACGCCTCTCTTATCTTCTCTGCTTTACTGTTCACAAATATTTACCAATATTCACAAATCTGTACAGAATAGCCTTGAATCTTGCTATAACAAAATAACCAAACAACTAATTAGTGTCAAAGATCTCACCATTGCACTGCCCTTCTCTAGCTGAACTGGTTAGAGCTCCCTCACCTGCTTACTCTGACTAAGCTACTGACTACCCATACAGTGTTATGAAAATATGGCAGCTGCCCAGCTCTATCTGACCTTGTCCAGCCTTACACTAACCTATAGTCTCTTATGTCTGCTAAGAAAGTATTGTTGAAGGTTAACAAAGCACAAAACTCTCACGGCATCTCTTTATACTCAGATATCATTGCCAAACAGTGGAGATCTCTACCTCAACATATTCTGTTCATCAGTGATACACATTCATTTAAACAGTCCCTAAAGGAATATTTCTCCAAACATAGGCTTTGCTTGTGTTCTCCAACAGACTAATTTAACCCCTTACTGTCTAACTTCCTGCTCTCCACCACCCATTGTCAATATTTTTTGGCAACTGAGCCTTCTTAGTTTCAGTTGTGATATTTTTATCCAGAAAAAAAAAAAAAAACAAAACCAAAACAAAAAAAAAAAACGAAATATATATTTTTGTTTTGTCTGTATGAATAGGAGGATAAGCATAATGTACTACTATTGGTATATGCTTTTGGAAATAATGTCAAGGAACTTGCATTTGAACTCTTATTGCAATTGTCATATGTACAAATGTATAATTATGTAATCTTTCTTTGAGTTTTTCTCCCCGTGTCTTTTCTGAAAATGGGCTTCTGGCCCAGTCAGACACTACCCGGTTATCAAATGGAAATAAATAAATATGTGTAATGATTTGTATTTTCATAGGCGATTACCAAGCTATTGGCCCTAGAGCCCTTACAAGCCTTATCATAATTATTCTGAGCTTCCCCAATTATCAGTGGTTAGATAAGGGTCTATGGTACTTCATACTAACTTCCTCTGTCCAGAATGGACATGGGCACCACCCAAGGAGTGAATTTATGGTTACCTTACCCATTGATAAAGGTTGGGAAATGACAGAGAAGTCTGCTTCCAGGTAAACCTAGAGGGCCATGGTATGAATGGTTTTGCTCATGTTTCATATAAGACTCCTGGTGAATTAATTTCAAAAGAAATGTCTTGGTTGATCTTCTGTAAAATAACTTTGAGTAGCTCATTGTCCCAGAATGTGATTTTTCTCAGATATAGTTTATGTATACAAATTGCTTTTCAGTGAAACTCACTCAAACATATTTGGTCAAGAATGCAACTAGCAACTTATTTGTTTGCTTAGGAAATATCTCAAAGAAGCACCACATTAGCTATTCTTAAACAACCACTTCTTCCTCTTGTTGTATAACTTATTAACTCATTACATCCGAATGATGTCACCAGGTGCACCTGCAGTTAACTCCTGCCAGTGCCTGTAGGCATCATATATTGCTTGTTCATATTTGCATCAGTAACTCCAAAACATGCTATGTGCAAGGCTTGAGAAAATTTCATCTTAGAGCTTACACCATAATAAACTCAATTGCATTAATAGTTGACCTCTGTCTAGTGCAAGTAAATAGATATTAACAGTTGTTTTTATGATATTAATTTACATTATATATATATATATATATATATATATATATATATTTTTTTTTTTTTTTCAATTTTTTTTCTAAATATCTCAGCAATCAAGTAACACAGACAGAACTCCTTGACCTCATACGAAAGCACTCAGCTAGATGACTAAAATGCTGCTGACAGTATGTGTGTACCTTGAGTGGTTGCTGAAATGCTGTAAGTTGTTTACAAAATATTACAAATGTAATAGCTATGGTCTTTACTGTGACTTATCAAAATTGGTTTTAGACTTAGAACCTAAAGAATGCTACCATTATACAAATGATTTGTGCTGAAAACTTTGCCATTCATATTTCTTTCATAATCTCTATGGTTCCAGATATATGAACATTTGTTTGAAATATAAGGACATAATTTGATTCTGTCAAAAGGATTAGGCTCCACCCATTAGAGGTTTCAGTGCAAATTTCCTGAGCTCAATTGGAGGGAATGAGTTAATTCGAGATGTCTAACAGGGACGTTTGTTTTCTCTTGAGAATCTTGTTTTGTTCCTGTCGGGTACAGCTGTGACAATACATTTCTATTAAGTATTAGTACAGGGCATTTGTGTATACTTTAATATAGCTGTCAATGCCATCTGTGGGAAGAGGGGCTTGGAAGTTATTTATGCCATCCCTTAGGAGGGTATAATCAGCTTTGGTGTCATTTTTTAGCCTGATTCCACTTAAGATGGTTTCAGGTGTTATAGCTACTTCAGATGTGACTGATTTGTGATCAGATTTAACCAGTGAGGGTTCTATACTTATAGTGGTGCAACAGTCACCCATGTTGGTGAGGACCATGTCGAGAATATTCGAACACTGTGTCGAGTTGCATACTATTTGTTCCAGGGAATTAGTGTTAAAGTCCAGGAACCTTTGTGCAAGCATATTGGTACTCATATAATTTTCCAAATCAATGGAGAAATAATTAAAATTTCCCAAGACTAGAGTAGTTACAATTTGATTGACTCAAGTAGGTCCAAATACACATTGTGGGCATCTTGATTCATTGTAGGGGCCTACAGCTAATGATTATTCGAAGGGGGGGGGGTCTTACCCACAGTTAGTTGAACTTGGAGTAACTCCATGGAGTTTTCCTGTCTAACCAGACTAGAGGTGCTTTTATCTTTGATGAAGAAAGATACTCCTCCTCATTTTGTTCTCATATGTTCATTTTGTGGTCTGAAAGTGGGGAAGGTAATGTAACCTATTAGAGTAATAAATCTGGAAAAAGTCAAAATAATGGGGAGACAAATGCCCAAGACTAGGGACAATTTTTAAATATTGCTATTACAGACTTAGAAAGTAGATCGAATAATAGGTTTTGCATTCACATGAATTTTATGAAGGGAATGAGGTTTGAAAGTCAAATGTTTGTCATTATTTTTTTACTTAAATGTTCAAAGAGTTGGCATTGATTTGCTAGAAAACCACAATTTTATGAAAAATGGACAAAAAACATGAGACAAAAATTTGGACAGTCTACAAAAATCTTTACGGTTGAGAGGTGTGCATGGAAGAGGGCTTCCAGAGAGTGCAGTTTTTGATTTAAACTCCTAGCATTTAGCAGCATAACCCTTAATTTATTAGTGGGTAATATTTCCATGTCAGAAATTTTGTTCTTGAGACCTTGCCTAAAAAGGCACTATGGGGAAGGCAAGTGCCTTTGCCAGTATCTGAAAGCTTAGATGTGACAGGCAAAGACCATCTCTGCCAAAGCAGTGTAGGATATCAACCATGTCATCCCCAGTCTGACCAAAACTGGATCCTCCTAGAATGACACCTGAAACTAAGCCAATTGATGATGCCTATCATTTTTTGTTTATATTGTGGTATCATCCTAGGTGACGGTATGTGACAGCCTCCTGAGTTTAACAGTCATAGTTTGAAAAAATAAACACAAAAATGTACTTTTCAAAATGAGCAATATAAGCTACACTGTGGGTATTTAAAGTTTCCACTCTTTATGTGTTAATACATTTTGCAGCAGTTTACTGACACTGCTTAATTGTTGCTGACAGACTGTTTTTTTCATGGTACAAACCTTCCTAATTTAGGTGACTCAGGAATGCAGAGCTGTATTGACCAATTATTTTGCATGCATGATTGTACTTGTCTATTAGGTCACAGCTACAGTAGTCATACAATCTAGTTCAGAATGCCTCAGTTACTATAGAAGAATGATTTTTTTGTATCACTCGCCATATGCTTGTCAAGGACTCTGACAATACAGTCATCTGCATGGATCCTTTGAAAACATAATTAATTGTAAAGTATTCTGAAGTAGTCAGTCTGTGTCACCATTGCTCATGTACTGGACTTTAAACTTTTTGTTAAGTTTTCATCTCAGTCTTCACACACAGGTCACACTTTTTATGGATTATGTCATTACCTACATTTTGACTAACACTGTATAAGTTTTTTCAGGAAATGTTACACTATGTGGTGAGGAAAGTCATAGTATTTGAGTTTTTAAGAGATTTAGTATAGACATGGTCTCATTATTCTTGGCTAAGTGTTGGAGTTCATTAATCACCTGAATCTTCGCTTGAAACAAAACTGCAGTGGCAAAGATGATATCACAGAAGAGGTGAAGGCAGGTTAAATGATTCATTCCTCAGGTCTGACAGATTCCCATTCTATCAATACTTTACAATTAAGGGACTGTCATTTCAAGTTATGTAAAGAGGTACAGAAGCCATTACTGGTGGGGTATGGCTCTGTAGGTGGTATGGCATTATTTGAACTTCCTGCAGGATTTTTGGCTCAGTTCAGAACACACAGTCAGGGTGAAAAGCTGGAGGAGAGTTTTTGGGATCTTTTCTTTCGTAAAAGGAGAGTTAGTCCTGTTTATCCATGCCTTGTTACATGGATATTGGCTGCATTTCAATTTTTTTTGAAGGAATTGTTCTGAAATTGTCATCTTTGTAGAGAAAAACCACTACCAGTAGACAATGTGACCCATAAATACACCAGACAGATGCTGGGTATTACAAGTAAGTGCAACTTTTTATTTTTAAGAGTTTGTAAGTCTGTCATGTCAGTGGTTTCAGCTCCTGTTCTTTGGTTGCAGGAATAAATGGGTACAGATTATGCATTTTATGTACTTCTGCTGTATTTTCTTTACTAAACAGTAATGTGTTGCAACATTTTATTTGTTTATTTCAGAAGTTCCTTATTTTAACTTTGGTGCAGGTGTGTGGGTGGTTATTTATTCTTGAATGAGATCATCCACTATTTCTGATTTATTTTTATTTCATTTCTGTTTGTTTTAACTGAATACATCATGCTTGATGACTGTTTTTCGCTGGGTTGGATTTAGCTGACTATTTACTTGTACAAGTTTGTATGCCTTTGTACTTTGTGTTCTTTTAGACTAGTGCAGTCTTGTTTGAGGTTAAAGGTCCAGGAACATGAGTGTTTAACTGTGACTTCCTGATAAGGATTTCTGTATGTATGCTCTACAGTTGTACACATTCAGCTTCTTAGTGACATTAGTCCCCATTAACCTAGTTAGGTAGATTTGTCACAGTAGTCCATGATGAGAACATTTAGTGCCTCAAAGTTTATTAAACACTTGGTTTGCATGATAAAGACAACTTGCAGTCACAGACATCAGCCTATGCAGTGAAAGACTGAGATGTTCACTGATTTCTTGTGTTTGTGCAGTCTATATGAGGACCTCAACTAGTTTGCTGTTATTCATAGATTAATGTAGATATAACTGCAGTCTAGGCATGTCTGGTGATGCAAGAGATTGTAATTTTGCTAACCCTGTCCTTTCTTATATCATCTCACATCAAGTTCCCTGATGTTGTTGGCTTTTTTTCATTAGCTTACACATTCACAGCTGCAGCCAGTATAGTGGTATGAAATTCCTGTCACACTTCAATAAAGTCCAGGAAAGGGGGCTGATAGAATAATAAACAGAAAGTAAGATGGGAGATGAAGAATTTTGATTCAGATCAGGATGTAGCATTGTCAATCTAATGCTGGTAATGAGACAGATAGTGGAAAAGAAGCTAAGGATGACGAAAGAGTCTAAATGAGCATTCCCATCCTTGGAGAGAGCGTATGACAAGGCTGATTTGGGCAGTCCTCAATGTACAGAAGTCCCAGAAACACTGATAGAATTAATGCAGACTATGTACAAGGATCCAGTGGCACAGTACTCAGACTTGCAGAGGACTTCCCAATGGGGTTGGTTGTGCACCAAGGCTCAGCTTTGAACTCACTGTTGTTTATAGTGGTGATGGTCTACATCAGCAAACTGGTTGGAGGGGACAGGTTTACAAAGCTGATGTATACAGACAATGTGGCATTACAAGCAAACTGTGAACAAGTTTAGTAAATGACTGAGGTATGAATACAAAACTGAAGTCACATAGAATGAAACTGAGTACAGAGAGGACAGTTTTCATAACAACAAATGGATAAATCAGAATAAGCAGACATTTTTTTTGAGATTTAAGGGAAGATAGCAGAACAGGATAACAGTTTCAAGTATCTGGGGGGTTGAGGAGAAGGCAGGTCTGAATGGGAAGGTCAAAGATAGAATCAGAAGGGGCTGCAGCCAAATGGCTCAGAGTGTGAGGGGGTAGTGTGTGATAGAATCATGTTAAAGAAGCTGAAAAGTAAGCTTTCCAAACCTACATTATGACCAGCACTTAATTAAGGCAAGCAAAATCTGAGGGTAATGCTACTTATTGCTAAAAGTCTAAACCTCTAAATGCACTCACTCGAGGCACACCTTAAAATAGAGAACATCAACATCTCTGCAGTGACAGAGACCTGGTTCAAGGCTCCAGAGAGCACCCCTGCATTACCAGGCTATAATTCATACCACATCTTTCAGCCACCTAACCTGGACCAAACCACTAAAGGCGGAGGCATGTCCATATTCATTAAGGATATCCACACCTCCAGGCTAGTTGCTAAGAATAATGCATCCGAGATTATCCAAGTGCAACTAACTCTGTGCAAGCCTGCAATCCAAACTGTAGCTTGCTGCAGATCCCCCACCATGCCCCAGGATTCCCACTCCTCATTTCTTGATACACTGGAAAATATTAGGGTACAACCTTACACCCTAATAATGGGCAATTTCAACTACACCACCATTAACTGGGAAAACTGCTCATGTACCAACTCTTGTGCTTAACCTTTTCTGAAATTCATAAATTCCAATGCCTTGGATCAACTTACCCCCACCCTCTCCAGGGGCAGCAGTATCCTAGACCTGGTCATTACCAACATGGGCAACTGGTGTTCCACAGCAGAGATCAATTTCTTGTTGGTCAGATCCGACCACAAGAAAATCACCCTAGATATTCACATCCCACCCCCACCCCCCATTAGGGAAACCTACGTAAAAAATTTCTCCAAAGCCAACTTCACGCTTCTTAAGACAGGAGTGGCAAACTTCACGACACCCATGCTGATGGACAATAGAGGTACGACTCCTGAATCCTATACAATTGCACTTTATAAGCACTTGCATGAGTGCATTGATCGTGCAATCCCTAACAGAACCAAGATGCTATCCTCCAAAAAAAGGAAGCCAAATTGGTGGTCCCCTGCCATAAACAAACTCTACAACAGAAGAAAGAAACTGTTGCAAAAAAGAGTAAAATCCCATGATTGTAGAACTCCATCGTCAGCCTCAGTAAGAAGCTGAGATCCCTCATAAAATCCTCCAAAGCTAGTTATGAAAACAAAATCACCACTGATTCTAAAGACAACCACAAAGCATTCTATAGCTATGTCAAGAATCTCAATGGCGACACTCAGATCTGCTCTGAGTTACAGCACAATAGCACTAAATATACAGAACCAACTGATATTGCCAACATCCTGGCAGATAGGTTCAGTGCTAACTTTACCCCTCTCTCATCCCCTAAAGGGCCCATCTCTATACCAGAAGATTGCAAAGTTCCTGTAATCACGGCTGCACAGGTAAAAAACATACTCTCCAAAGCCAAGAACACAGCATCCACGGGACCTGACAACATCCCAGGCTGCATTCTTCATGAACTACAGAACGAACTGGCACCCCACCTTAGTACCATGTTCATTCATAGCCTCACCTCAGGCTTTGTACCCACTGAATGGAGCACAGCAATGGTTATCCCACTCTATAAAGGGGGAGCCACCACGGACCCCGCAAACTACCCCCCTATTAGCCTGACAAGCCTGGTCTGCAAGGCTATGGAATGTATCATCATGGAACTTAAAAACAATGACATTGGTAATCTCCAAACTCTGGACCCTACGCAGTTCAGGTTTGTAAAAGGCAGATCATGTCCACTAAACCTGATAGACTTTTTTGAAGCGGTCACCAAAACCATAGATAAGGGTAAGATGGTTCACACAGACTATCTAGATCTTGCCAAGGCTTTTGATACCATCCCCCACTCTGGAATTATAGATAAACTCACTAAACTAGGAATAAATCTCTATTTCACAAGATGGGTTGCCAACTGGCTCACTGACAGAACCCACACTGTGAAAGTAGCAGACTCGAAATCCAGCTTCAGACCAGTGACAAGTGGAGTACCACAGGGTTTAGTTCTAGGTCCTCTCCTGTTTGGTATCTACTTTTCTGAAACACAGGCTAACACACAAGGTCTTTGGCTAACAAAGTTCACAGATGACTGCAAACTAGGAGCCATAATCAAAACTCCTAACGATGTGGACATTCTGCAAAAGGGCCTCACTGAGACAGATGCCTGGTTTCAAAGCCATGGCCTCAAGCTCAATGCCAAAAAGTGCATTGTCACCCCTTTTGGTAAAAACTCTGTACCCATGAACTACCACAAAGGCAGTAGTTTACTTAACACCGAAAGTGTGATAAGAGACCTTGGGACACAGGTGGACAGTAGTCTCTCCTTTGATAATCACATCACCACAGTGGTCAGGAAATCTTTCTACATGGCACACCTCATCACAAAAGGTTTCTCATCCAGGAAAAAAGAGATCATTGTTCCCCTCTACTCATCACTCATTAGACCCATTATAGAGTACAATGCCCCTTTTGGTATGTACCTCACAAGACATCTACAACAACTGTAAAGGCCACAGAAATACCTCACAAAGAGGATTACCGGCCTCAAACAGATGCCCTATGCAGACCGTCACAAAAAAACTCCAGCTTTACTCTCTCGCATATCACCTACTCAGAGGCGATCTCTGCCTAACATACAAAGCTATGTCAAACCCAGAGCTGTTGAACATGCTCCACTTAAGGAAATCCCAATCCCTCCGAGCTACACACTCTATGGATCTAAACATTGTCACCACAATAAACAGAACATGCTGGAGGCATAGATTCCTGTCCCAGAGACTTCCCATACTCTGGAGCTATCTATATCAAACAAAGCTCCTCATTAGCACTCTTCAAGAAAAATCTTGATGATTAGATGGGAGATAGGAAATTCTCCCAGGAGATCACTTCTGTGGCTCTGCTTGACAGGGGAACAGGAAAATAATTTTCTTGGGTGGCAAAAGCCAGGGTACCGTTTGGCTAGGCTTATATAGGCCCTAGGGCCAATAGCCTAGTACCTGCCTATGAACCTATGAACCTATAAGGTACAGAAACCTGGGCAGTGAAGGCTGACCAATTGAGGAAGATGGAAGTGATGGAGATGATGTGACTTAGATGATGGTTGGATGCACACTGTGGGACACATGAATAAAATGACGACATCATTGCAGAACCCAAAATAGCTTCAATTGCAAAGAAGGTCTAAACAAACAGATTACAGTGTTTAAGACACATTTGCAGGAAAACAGAAGTCGATTTGGTGAAGAGGTTTGGGGAGAAACAGGGATGAGAAAATGAGGGCATACAGCAAAACGAGGGCTGGATTATGTAAGAGAAGACATGCAACACTCAGGCATGACTCTCAAAGAAGGTAAAATACTGGTATTGAATCAAGAGAGGTTGCAATAGTTAATATGACACTTTGACCCCATGTATAAAAATGGGGGAAGGGGGTAATGATTATTATGGGTTTTTGATGAAGACATTTGAATGTAGGAAGGCACTGTGTCTGAGATAACAGAATAGGTTATGAAGGTGTAAGTGCTGTTTTTGCTCATACTACATTCCAGGGATCACTGCCTTTCCTTTGCATCCCCTAAAAGATATTTGTTTTGTTACCTTCCAGCAAATGTGCTATCTACTACCTTAAGACCCAACCTTTGCTAACCTAAGCAACAGTATTGTAGTCCCATGAGGTTTGCACATAATGAGATGAATTTCAAGCTACATCAGTTTGACCTTGCTATTTAGTGTGTGTGCGCTCCTATGGGTATACATAACAGATACTTGTACTTTACAAGTATTGAGAAAATAGCTGAATATAGCGTCCTAGTGCTCACTAAGCCAGGGGTAACAGTTGCATTTGACCCTCTCATAGCCTCCCTCATTTCTTTCAGACTAACACACTTCCCTCCAGTGACTTCTTTCGATACTTCTTGTAGTTTGGTGACCCTGTTCCTCAGATGCACATTTGGACCCAGGACTAATAATTCCCTAACAAAAGGATACCTTCGACCCTCTATCTTACTACCAGGCTTTTCCCTTGGACTTTCACAGACTAGTGCAAGAAATTTTTATTTGACTTTCAAAAGCTAGTGCAAGTACTTTCTTTGTCTTTATTTTAAAGCCATCCTATACTATTTTTCCTCTATTCCTGACTTACCTGGTTAGTGTCTACACTGATACTGATAGTTTTTTTTCTACAGGCTCATTTCTGCTATCACTTTGCTAGCTCCAGGTGCTGCCCGCTCCATTCGCCCTCGCTGCACTGGGACTTACTCCACTCCCGTACCCGACCCACATTCCCATCTATCCCAAGATCAATTTCCTTAATTCCTAGACAGACTCCTCCCCTTCTGCCTATCCTCCTATCAGCTCTACACCTAAAATTTTCAGTCTCACTTCATCCATTATCTTGTAAGGTCTCCTTTCTGACTCTTCTATGTAAGATGTTCTTTACTTTAGCTACACTCTGACTATCACATTCCATTTTCCAAACTAAGATGTCTTACCATCCATTCCCTTTCCCATATTAAACTCCAATATGACATCTAACCTAATCCAGGCCCTACACTCACCACATTCTCTACCCCACTCCCCCCCAATCCACATTCTGAGACTTCCCCTAACTCCACACCTAACTCCTATCTGCCACTGAAAAAAAGTAACGCTGACCTTCTCCTCATTAACATCACACTCAGAAGCTTAATAAACAAAGTACATGAATTTCATGCTGCTATTGCCCTTTACTCCCCTGATATAGTTGTCATTACTGAAACATGGCTTAAGCCTCATATTAAATCTGAAGAATTTCTTCTCAATGGTTATTGCATCCTCAGAACTGATAGACTATCTAGACGTGGTGGTGGGACTGCCATTTTCTTTAAAGACAACATTAAATTGGCACAACTTAACTCTACTCCACCTGATATCCCTAACTCAGAAGTTTTAGTAGCATACCTAGATATGAATAATCATAAGTCCATTATCTTTATAGCGATCTACCTGCCTCCTGCTAATAACCTCCAAAATATTGAAAACATCCTTGAATGGGCCTCTGCCAACTTCAGCCATGAAACTGTTACACTTGGAGATTTTAACCTTGACTGGACTACCTGCTCTTCTAGCCCCCCTACTAACTTTATAAACCTGTACAATTTCTGTCAAAAAATGAACTACCCCACACAATTGACAAACATGCCAACAGGTAATCCATTCCTGACTGGATTTTAACAAACAAATCCAATATTAGCTATGATGCTGGGTGTCTCCCTGACACACTAAGTAATCACTTCCCTACTTACTTGATTAGAAAACATACACACAATTCCTGTAACATTTCATTTTGCTACATTCACAATAAAAAAACACATTTTTCCTACCTTATTTAATACTCTTTTTCAACAATACGACTGGGCACCTCTAAAAACTCATCAATTGTGCCATGTAGTTCAGTACTTCAATAGTGCTTTTCTACAAATACTTAATGATCTAGCCCTAATTAGAAAAATTCATACTAAATTCAAACAGCTTCCCTGATTGTCCGAAGTCACAATTCTTCTACTAAAACAAAGGAGACAGAACATGGTATCTCTTTCAAAATAACAGAAGTAAACAAAATCTCATTACCTACCAAGAGCTTCAAAATCAAAGCAAAAAAATGGGTCTATGTTAAAACAAGGAAAAGAATAAATATCGAACGCTCGGATGAATGAAAACGCATATGATTGAAATCGCTATTGTGGCCCCCCCGTAAAAATATATTCCCACTCTGAGATCGCACTACAGTGAGGAAAGGGCAAATTTTCTGCTCTTCGCTGTACCACGATCTCACAATATCAATGTCGATCAAATGCGTTTTTGCTCATCTGAACAGTCGATATTTATTCTTTTTGTTGTTTTAACATAGACCCCAAAAAACTACTTAAACAACACACAAAAAAAAAAAAACTACTTCCAAACAAGTCAGCTAAAATACCGGAAAAATCCCAAAAGATTCTGGCAAACAATTAACCTCCTTCCCTATATCTATTCTTATTAACCATTCTATCTCTGAACGGTACATACCACTCCTCTGGAAAATATCTCATGTCATACCCTTACATAAAGGCGGTCCCTCTACTTATGTATCCAGCTACAGACCCATATCCATTTTGTAACACTTGCCAAAATCTTAGAAAAATGTATACACACGCAGAACTTAGACCACTTTCTGTCAAATAATCTATTATCTAATACACAACATGGCTTTCGACCTAGGCATATCACCAGTACAGTTCTAATTAGCTTTACTAATACTGTAAATCAATTCAAAAACAAAAACAACTAGTTTCTGGTACCTTCCTAGATATGGAAAAGCATTTGACACTGTATCTCATCAAATACCTCTCAGTAAACTAGCTTTCTACCACTGCAGCTCTGAAGCCCTAAGCTGGTTTCATAGCTACCTGTCAGATAGGAAACAAGCCTCTTTATGGGGCAATAAACTCTCTCCCCAGTTCCCTCTATGTATAGGAGTCCCACAAGGATCTATCCTTGGTCCACTTTTATTCAAAATTTTTACCAATGACTTAAACTCCTCAGCAAATCCAGCCTTGATCATACAATACGCTGATCATGCTTCTCTATTCTGCTCTGCCCCCTCTATCAAGGAACTCCAAAAAAAAAAAAAAAACTCAGACACCCCTCCACAATATTGAAAACTACTTAACAGCCCAACAACGTATACTTATCCCCAATAAAACCAAGCTTCTGGTCTTCTGTAATACCTCAACAAAAAACAGCCAACAACCTATCTCTATTTCCTCCTCCAATGGCACAAAAACAGAACCCATTGAACATACAAAACTTCTTGGTGTCACAGTTGATAGTGGACTTAAGTTTGACAAACACCCTGCACTAACAATTAAAAAGGTTCATGTCAAACTGGGTTCTCTCTATAGGGCTAAATTGTATCTTACTGACCATACCAGACTCACTATATGGTAAGGAAAGTCATGGTATTTGAGTTTTTAAGAGATTTACTATAAACATCTTCTCATTATTTTTGGCTATGTGTTAGAGTTCATTAATCACTTGATTCTTCAGTTGAAACAAAAGTGCAGTGGCAAAGACAGTCCCTGGGATTCACGTATGCTCTGTATAAGAAGAAGCTCTTCTTGCACAAAGTGTTAGGTGTCCGTGCACAGCAGTAGCACGCCTTTAATATTAATGAAGGCTTGCTGCTGTAGTGCTACATGGACATGGAGCTGTGTACGAGCCCAGGGGTGTGTGTCTGAGAGCAGAGCTCTCACAATAGACACGCCCCCTGCACGGAAGTCTGCAGCAGCAAGAGTGTTTTATCTGCAGACACTATGTTAATGTCTGTGGATAAAAAAGAAAGAAAAGTTTGCACAAGCACATACACACACAAGTCCACTAGTATGTAAGCAAATATGTAAACACTGTCCTATTCATGCCCCCATCATCAAATGTTACTCCAGAATGTGTGCAGGGCAAAACCAATGCAAAGCCTTTGTCAGTCCCCTAATGTTCACACAGCCCCTCACAGATAATGGCGCAGAAAGAATATCCATACCCCTAGCAAAATAATTAAAACACACATGTTAAATTTATTTTATATTAGTCCCCCTCTGCAATAAAGTATAAAGTGTAACAACAAACTAAACAGCCGTTGAACCCAGGACCCCATACAATATAGTCACAAATAATTAACCACTAAGCCATTACACATGTTTTGCATTATGATGTTTTCCTAAAATATCATGTACTCTGGTTACTTATTAATGGAAAAAAAATGTCAGCCTGACTCTTGAACCCACGACCCCATACACCATAGTCAAAGCACTTAACCATAATGCTATATCAGACATCCAATTTAATGTTGTTTTACTAACATATCATGCAGTGTGGTTAATAAACATTAATGGAAAAAAATGCCAGTACCAAATGCTTAACCCAGGAGCCCATACACCATAGTCAAAGCATTTAACCACTAAGCTATGTGAAACATTGAATTTTATGATGTTTTCCTAATATATCATGCAGCCTGCTTGTTATTAAACATTAATGGAAAAAAAAAGTCAGTCCTAAGTGTTTAACGCAGGAGCCCATACACTATAGTCAAAGCACTTAACCACTAAGCTATGGGAGACACAAAATGCTCTGATGTTTTCTTAACATGTCATGCAGTCTGGTTATTAAACATTAATGAAAATAAAAACATCTGTCCCAAGTACTTAACACAGGAGCCCGTACACCATAGTCAAAGCACTTAACCACTAAGCTATAAGACATAGAATTTTATGATGTTTTCCTAACATATCATGCAGTCTTGTTATTAAACATTAATGGAAATAAAACCATCAGTCCCAAGTGTTAACCCAGGAGCCCTTACACCATAGTCAAAGCACTTAACCATTTTGCTATGTGAGACATGGAATTTAATGATGTTTCCCTAATATATCATGCAGTCTGGTTATTAAACATTAATGCTAAAAAAGCTATCAGCCCCAAGTTTTTAACCCAGAAGCCCATACACCATACACCATAGTCAAAGCACCTAACCACTAAGCCATTTGAGACGTAAAACTGCATGATGTTTTACCTACCATATCATGCAGTCTGGTCATTTCAATTAATGGAAAATAAATGTCAGCCCCAATTATAGGACCTCACACACCATAGTCAAAGCACATAACCACTAAGCCATTAGAGACATAGAACAGCATGATGTTTACCTAACATATCATGCAGTCTGGTTATTTAAATTAATGGAAAAATATGTCAGTCCCAAGTCTCAAGCACAGAACCCTTTGCTTCATAGTCAAAGCACTCAAACACTAGGCCATTTGAGCCATAGATTACCATGATGTTGTACCTTCCATATCATGCAGTCTGGTTATTTAACATTAATGGAAATAAAACTGTCACTCCAAAGTCATTAACCCTGGACTCTGTACGCCACAGGCACAGCCCCATACCAGTACACCATCAGAGCTGTGCAAGTCACTGTTGCTCTTCCAAAGTTATCATGCAATACAGGTATACCACAACCATGTGAAAGCTCTGTACAATCAATCATGTGTTGCATATAAACATATATATGGAAATGTTGTACAGTAAAAGGGTGCATGTCAGCAGAACCATCTGAGGGATATGTGGCCGGGAAATGACCTGTTATGTCATTATTCACCGACATAAAACCTGGAATCATCACAGTGATTTAGCAGACAAATACAAATAAACTGTGATACTGACCCAATGTATGGGCCATACACCTGGACATGCGGCAAACAACAAGGCAGTGGAGAGGTATGCTCAGAGCTCTTTAGTGCAATGAATCTGGAACAAGCCAGACAAAGTGGGTGGACAAAAGCATGACAATACAGAGATATCCAAATAATGTGAGTAGATAAGCTGAGGAAGTCGTTGTACAAATACTGTTACTGCTAACATACTTTGAGACAAATATCACAAGTCTGGAATGCATGTTCTCTGTATAATATAGTGACCCCAATCAGTCTTCACATTATCCCACTGATGTGTCAGGAATACACAACTGCTCTGCTAGCAGTCTCTCCTTGTTTAAAACCTCACTGCACTCACACCTTACTTCACAATGGAAATGCTCATGCTCCCATCCTACCTAATTCTAACTACACTTTCTTGTCAGATTTCATACTCATTTACCTATCACTGCCTCCTATAGTTCTCCATCACTAGTGATGTATATGACCAATGACTAAATGTACCTGATGTAATTCAGGAAAACAAAAAACTTTTTATTTTCTTTTTCTACTTACTAAATCTATGCAATTTTTGTAAATCAAAATTTCTTTGATTTGTTCTTTACTAACACTGAAATGTTTGTGATTTGTACTTTACTAAAACTGTAATGTTTAACTGAAATGTATACCACAGATATGTACTTTCTGTATTATGTATTTGTATTTTTCTGGAGCTTTTCTCCCCAGGACTCCATGGAAAATGGTCTCTTTGTGGCCCAGTGGACTATCCTGGAAACAAGTGTCAAATAAATAAATAAATGGTGACCCCACTTAAGGTATTGGCCAAAAAGGGTACCATTCCCCACTCAAGAATCATAGAAACATGCACTAAGCTCAGCCCCAACACCTATATTACTAGTTGGGCTGCAAACTGGCTCATAGATAGTATGCACAGTGTGAAAGTAGCTGTCTCCGAGTTAGACTGGTGACCAGTCATGAGTGGAGTCCCACACGGTTTGGTCCTGGGTCCCCTCCTTTTTGGTATCTACTACTCTGACATCCAGGCCAACATAAAGGGACTGTGGCTGACAAAGTTTGCAGATGAATGCAAGTTTGGGGCTATAATTAACTCCCAAAGTGATGTTGACATCATACAGAAATGCCTCAATGAGACCAGCGACTGTTGTCAGAACCATGGCCTGAAGCACAATACCAAATAATGTGTCACCATTCCCCTTGGTAAAATCACAGTTTCCTTGAATTACCACATTGATGGCAGTCCACTGAACACTGATGGCATTATAACAGATCTGGGAACACAGGTTAACAGCAACCTCTATTTTGACCAACCACATTGTCATTGGGGTCAGAAAGTCCTGCTATGTGGTGCATCTCATTACTAAGGGTTTTTTCATCCAGGAAGTAAGAGATCATTGTCTCCCTCTACTTTACCCTCATTAGGCCAATCATTGAGTATAATGCCTCATTTGGCATGTACCTCACTAGACACCTGCAACAACCGGAGAGGGCGCAAATGTACCTCAAAAAGAGGACCCTAGCCCTAAACACTTGTCCCATATGGACAGACTCAAACAAATCCAGCTAGTCTCTGTCTCATATTGCCTACTCAGAGGCGATCGCAGCTTGACTTAGAAAGCCATGTGTGACCCAGCTCTGTTAGAAGTCCTACATCTAAAAAAATCCCAATCCTTCCACACCACATGCTCCAGAAACCTCAACCTCATTACCACAATCAACAGCACATGCAGTAGGGACAGGTTCATAACCCAGAGACTGCCCGTGCTATGGAATAGACTTCCCATACATGTAAAGCAGAGCACCTCACTGGCCCTCTTCAAGAGAAATCTAGATGAGTGGAGTGAAAATACGAGATTCACCCTGGGGATTAACTCAGTGGCTCTACTCAACAGAGGCACTGGGAACTAAGGTCAGGTGGCATGATGCCAGGCTAATCCTATAGGCTAGGCTTATAAAGGCTCCAGGCCCATTAGGCTAGTATACACACAACACGCACACACACACACACACACACACACACACACACACACACACACACACACACACACACACACACACGTATATATATATATATATATATATATATATATATATATATATTTATATATATATAAATAAGTATATACACACACACACACACACATATATATATATATATATATATATATATATATATATATATATGTATATATATATATATATATATATATATATATATATATATATAAATGATGGGAGATACAGAAATCTTTCTTCTTCTTTTGGCTGCTCCCGTTAGGGGTCACCACAGCAGATCAACTGTTTCCATTTCTTCCTGTCCTCTGCATCTTGCTCTGTCACACCAACCACCTGCATGTCCTCTCTCACCACATCCATAAACCTTATCTTAGGACTTCCTCTTTTCCTGTTACCTGGCAGCTTCATCCTTAGCATCTTTTTCCCAATATACTCTGCATCCCTTCTCAGCAGATGTCCAAACCAACGTAATCTTGCCTCTCTGGCTTTGTCTCCAAATCTTCCAACCTGGGCTGACCCTCTAATATACTTATTCCTAATCCTGTCCACCCTCGTCACACCCAGTGCAAATCTTAACATCTTCAGCTCTGCCATGTCAAGCTCTGACTCCTGCCTTTTTGTCAATGCCACTGTCTCCAACCCATATAACATAGCTGGTTTCACTACCCTCTTGTAGACCTTCCCTTTCACTCTTACTGGTACTCATCTGTCACAAATCACTCCTGACACTCTTCTCCACCCACTCCATCCTGCCTGTACTCTCTTCTTCACCTCTCTTCCACACTCACCATTACTCTGAACCGTTGATCCCAAGTACTTAAACTCATTCACCTTCGCCACCTCTATTCCCTGCATTCTCTCCATTCCTCCATCCTCCCTCTCATTCACACACATATATTCTGTCTTAGTCCTGCTGACCTTCATTCCTCTTCTCTCTAGAGCATTTATCCACCTCTCCAGGGTCTCCTCCACCTGTTCCCTACTCTCACTACAGATCACAATGTCATCTGCAAACATCATAGTCCACGGAGACTCCTGTCTGATCTCATCTGTCAACCTGTCCATCACCATTGCAAATAAAAAAGGGCTCAGAGCTGATCCTTGATGTAATCCCACCTCCACCTTAAATGCATCCATCATTCCCACCGCAGACCTCACCGCTGTCACACTACCCTCGTACATATCCTGTACCACTCTTACATACTTCTCTGACACTCCCGACTTCCTCATACAATACCACAACTCCCCTCTAGGCACCCTGCCATATGCTTTCTCTAAATCCACAAAGACACAATGCAACTCCTTCTGACCTTCTCTGTACTTCTCCATCAACACTCTCAGAGCAAACATTGCATCTGTAGTGCTCTTTTTTGGCATGAAACTATACTGCTGATCACTAATCATCACCTCCCTTCTTAACCTAGCTTCCACTACTCTTTCCATAACTTCATGCTGTGACTGATTAGTTTAATCCCTTTGTAGTTACTACAGCTCTGCACATCACCTTTATTCTTAAAAATCGGTACCAAAACACTTTTTCTCCATTCCTCAGGCATCCTCTCACTTTCCAAGATTTCATTAAACAATCTAGTTAAAAACTCCAATGCCATTTCACCTAAACACCTCCATGCTTCCACAGGTATGTCATCTGGACCAACGGCCTTTCTGTTCTTCATCCTCTTCATAGCTATCCTTACTTCCTCCTTGCTAATCCATTGCACTTCATGATTCAATATCCACACATCATCCAACCTTCTCTCCCTCTCATTCTCTTCATTCATCAACCCCTCAAAGTACTCTTTACATCTGCTCAACACACTCTCCTCACTTGTGAGTACATTTCCCTCATTATCCTTTATCACCCTTACCTGCTGCACATCTTTACTAGCTCGGTCCCTCTGTCTAGCCAATCGGTACAGGTCCTTTTCTCCCTCCTTAGTGTCCAACCTTTTATACAACTCTTCATCCTCCTTATCCTTAGCCTTTGCCACCTCTCTCTTTGCCATGCACCTCATCTCCTTATACTCTTGTCTAATTTCTTCATCTCTTTGACAGTCCCACTTCTTCTTCTTCACCAATATATATATATATATATATATATATATATATATATGGTTCTACCTGACTTCACCGACACGCCGGAACATCGACAGCGAAATCGGGAGCCGCAGAAGAGCGAAACTGCAGAAGACCGGGGACCCAGAAGATCGACAGTGCAGAAGACCGACCACGGATGAAAGCACCGCGCTGAGGATGCGAAATGGGAAAAGGCTGTGTAAGTATGCGGGTAGTGACGGACGTTAGGGTGCGAGTAAGGTAAGTGTGGATAGGGGTGGGTTAAGTGAGTTAGGGTTAGGGAGCGGGTCAGGTAAGTGTAGTGAATGTGTTTGGGTTAGGGGTGGGATAAGTGAGTTAGGGTTAGGAGGTCAGGTAAGTGTCGCGGTAGTGATTGTGTTTGGGTTAGGGGCGGATAAGTGAGTTAGGGTTAGGGAGCGGGTCAGGTAAGTGTCTGTAGTGACGGACCTTAGGGTTAGGGTTTGGGTCAGGGTTGTAGGTAGTTGTGTATGTGAGGTTTAGTGTGGGTTTGCAGGGATTTTGTGCTTGTGTTGTGTATGTGGTTTTGGATGGGGAATGTGTTTTGTTTGTTGATTGTGGTGTGTGAAGTGTATAAGGTTTCGTGTTTGTGTACCGTCGGTTATTTCGTTGTCGGGCATGTGGATTTTCGTGTTTTTGTACTGTCGGTTATGTGGTTTCGGTGATTGCGTTGTCGGTGTTGTGGTGTTTCGGTGAAGTCAGGTAGAACCATATATATATATATGTATATATATATATATTGCTCCCAGCCCCCATTAAGGAAACTACCATAAAGAATATCTCCAAAGCCAAATTCATGCTACATAAGACTGAAGTGGCTACAGTAAATAGAAGTATGACTGCTGAATATTACACCAATGCACTGTATGAACGAATACACAAGTGCATGGATCATGCCATCCCAAATAGAACCAAGATGCTCTCCACCAAATAAATGAAGCCAGTCTGGTGGTCTTCTGCCATTAAGGAACTGTACAACAGAGGGATGCAACTGTTGAAATACTAGAGTATACCCCTATGATTGCAAGAACTCCCTTATCATCCTCAGTAAGAAGCTGACATCCTTCTTAACATCCTTCATAACATCCACCAAAACTGGGTACAGAAACAAGATTGCAACTGATTCTAAAGATATTCACAAAGCATTCTATAGCTATGTCAAGAATCTCAATGGCAACACTCAGATCTGCCCTGAGTTACAGCACAATGGTAGTAAATATACAGAACCAACTGATATTGCCAATATCCTGGCAGATAGGGTTAGTGCTAACGTCATCCCTCTCTCACCCACTAAAGGGCCTATCTCAGTGCTGGAGGAATGTAAATCCTCTGTAATAATGGCCGCACAGGTAAAAAAGCCATCCTCCAAAGTCAAGAATACAGCATCCATGGGACCAGACAACATCCTAGGCTGTGTTCAGCACAAACCAAAGAACTAACTGGTACCCTTCCTAAGTACCATGTTCAGTCATAGCCTCATTGCAGGTGTTGTGCCTACTGAATGGCACATAGCAATGGTTATCTCGCACCACAAGGAGGGAGCCACCACAGATGCTGTGAACCACTGCCCCATCAGACTGAGAAGCCTGATCTGCAAGGCCACGGAGTGTATCAGCATGTAACTAATAAACAATGACATAGGTAACTTCCAAAATGTTGACCTCACCCAGTTTGGGTTTGTGAAAGGTACAGCATGTCTCCTACACCTGATTGGCTTTTTTTGAAGCAGTCAGCAGAGCTAAGGACAAGGCCAAGGTGGTTCCCATAGCCTACCTAGACCTTGCCAAGGCCTTCAACAGCATCACCCACTCTGGAATTACAGATGAACTCACTAAACTAGGCATACATACCAATGTCACGAGATGGGTTGCCACCTGGCTTACAGGCAGAATCCACACTGTGAAAGTAGCAGACTCTAAATCTAACTCCACACCAATGACAAGTGGAGTACAGCATGGTGCAGTCCTAGGTCTTCTGCTGTTTGGCATCTACTTCTCTGAAGTTCAGGCTAACACAGAGAGTCTATGGCTGATAACGTTCGCAGACAACTGCAGACTGGAAACCATTATTGAATACTGTAAACATGTGGACATTCTACAAAATGGCCTCACTGACATAGGTGTCTGGTGTCAAAGCCATGGCCTCAAACTTAACACCAAGGAATGCATTTCCATCCCCTTTGGGTAAAACTCTGTGCCATTGAACTACCACATAGCTGCTACTACACTTAACACTGAAAGTGTGATAAGAAACCTAGGGACTCAGGTGGATAGTAGTCTCTCCTTTGATAACCACATTGCCACAGTACTCGAGAAATCCTTCTATGGCACATCACATCACAACAGGTGTGTCATCTAGAACAAAGGAGAGCATTGTTCCCCCTACTCATCCCACATTATACCTATTATACAGTACAACGGCCTGTTTGGTATGTACCTCAC
Organism: Protopterus annectens; assembly: GCF_019279795.1. NCBI lineage: Eukaryota > Metazoa > Chordata > Ceratodontiformes > Protopteridae > Protopterus > Protopterus annectens. The sequence continues at coordinate 494,848,140 of NC_056732.1, forward strand.
AAGACATCTACAACAACTGGAAAGTCCACAGACATACCTCACAAAGAGGATCACCAGCCTCAAACGGATGCCCTATGCATGGCTGGCCTTAGGCATAGGTGAACTAGGTGAACAGCTAGGGCGCTGCACAGGCTGGCCTCATAAAGGGCACAATTTTTACTTATTTATTTTTTTATTTTAATTAACCAAGGAGAATCGGACAAGAAAAACTGCAGACAAATGAACAGCCAAAAATAAGTCACGAAAGTAACCCCTGATTCTACGATATGCCCCATTAACCTCATTTATTGAAGTCATAATGTAAGCAGGGGAGCTCAATACGGATAACATCTTTTCTTTATAAGTGTGGTCGTCTAACAACACAAGGCCACCACCTTTGATTTACCGGTTTGATAAGTCTAACCGGTAATTGACAGAGGTGGTCCAATAATGAGAGTTGTTCTTTAGTAGTATTAAATGTACAAACATCATCTTTCTTTTGTGTTGTCGAAGTATAATGCCCAAAGTCCACCTCACATACACTCTCAAAAAAATGCAGGAGTGCATGAAGGGGTGGGTTAAAACGTTGTGGCGAAAACGCTTGTGAAAGATTAATAAATTGCGTTAAGGTTAAACGCTCGTGTGTGGATACTTTTCAGTTTTGGATTTCTGGTGCAAGGTTTCCCTTGGTTTGTTCATTTGTCTGTATTTTTTATTTTAATTAGTTTAATTAGTGCTTTATTTCTTCCCAATGCCTGCAGCAGGTGGCAGGAGGAAAGAATGCACTAACTAAACTAATTAAAATAAAAAATAAAATACAAGGGCGAGCACCCTCCCACTTTTACAGCTGCAGCAGGTTGATTGTGGTATTAGCATCTTCTCCTTTAATGAGAATCATTTATGCTTATGCCAGTGTGGACGTAAATCCAATTTGCAGTCGCATGCAAATTTTAAGCTAGCAGTTCCGTGAAGAGGGGGGGGCTAAGTCCATGTGGCAGTTTGATTTAGTAAGAAGGTAAGTAAGTGTATGCTTGTGTAATTCAAACCATTTGTTTCTGTATGCGAGAGTGTGTGTGTGTGTGTGTGTGTGTGTGTGTGTGTGTATAGAATTTCAATTACCCGTTCTGTTTGCATGAGAGATAAAGTCCGTGCGTATGTGTATGTGTACTGCTAACAGAGAGAAGGTAGATGTGTGTGTATAATTTAAAAATAGTAGTTCCATTCATTTCTGTATGAGAAAGTACTTGTCTGTGTGTTGTTTGAGAGAGTAGGTGTGTGTGTGTGTGTGTGTGTGTGTGTGTGTGTGTGTGTGTGTGTGTGTGTGTGTGTGTGTGTGTGTGTGTGTTGCTATGTTAGAGAGTAGCTGTGTGTGAGTATGCGTGTGTGTGTTTAACATAACCTCTCAACTGTCCAGATTTAGGATCATAGTTTTTAAATGTTTTCCATAAATAGTGTAAGGTGGCTATCTCTTTCATGGTTTGGGTCTTAAAGTGTGAATCACAGAATTAGGAATTTCCTTAATGCAGTGCACTGCTGAATGTATTTATTCTAAATGTGATGTTTATAATATCTGCCATTGTTTGCTTTTGTCTACATAATTGTTTCACAGCTGACTATATTACACTAGTTGCAAACTTTTTAGAGTCCCAACTGGGACGTTGTAGTTCAAACCATGTCTATGACTATAAGCAATAAGTTAGTTTCACTTTACTTGTGAAAGAATGTCTCACTTTTATCAAATTGTCATTGTATTATGTCCTATACGGCATTTTACTTAAGGTAGTGTCTTTTCCTGTAACTCAGTTTATTTTCTAGCAAAAATCACAGGGCATTTGATTTGCCACTTTAAGGTTCTTCCCCTTCCCCACACATGGCACAGCTACCCATGTTTGGGAATGTCCTGAAAAAAGATGGTCAAGTGACAACCAAAGCTGGTTTTCGCAGAAACATGTTCAGTATTTTATAGTTAAGGACAGCTTGTAAACTGTGATGACATTATATAAAGCAAGATGTGTTTGACGTTACTTATAGAATTAAAAAAAAATAAGTCTGTACAAATATTCCTTTTCACTAAGTATACATGGTCAAGTGCGTGCAGATTTTCTGTTCTGAAAAATAATTGCTCCTCATTGATCTTATACTTTGATTATTAAATGTTAAATGCTCAGAGGTGGGGAGGTATGTGCCAGCTTTATATTGTAAGTAAGAGTTGCTATAGTTTTGAATCATAAATATGTCTTCAATTTTGAAGAAATAATTTGATTTTGTCTACCTATAGTACTTTGCTTCCAGTTCATTCTACAGTAGTGGCAATACAGAAGGTGGGACAGTGCAAGGTAAAACATCAAAACATGCAAAACAAATTTTTTTTACATAGAGTAAATTGTAAGAATATCTGCAGTATATTAGGCGTACTATCATGTGCTCTTTAATGTACTGCTAGTACATTGTTCTGCTGCTGTTTGGTTTTCACTGTACAGTAGATTCAGCAGCTGTTAAAGAGCATAAAAATATATGGATGACATTCTTCGATTAACCACCTCCCATCTGCCACTCCCAAATAGGTGTAAAATAACATTATTGATTATTATATAGATATGTAACAAATTAGAGAAGAACAGTATAGACTGTGCAGAAGACTGTTTTAACCAGTTAGTCTGTCTCCATATGTACTGGATAAGCCATGGATCCTGTATTATGGAAAATTTTTTTTTTGTTTCTTTTTGCAAACAGGTTAAGAATTTAATTTTTATCCCATGTATTCTTTAATTCCATTGCCATGTTTATTAAAATTATTATTTCAGCACAATTTCTGTAACAAAAAAATCCCTTTCCCCCTCTGCAGTCCACTTCCACCTTGTGAAGTCAGATTGTGCCATTTTGCTCGCTTACAACTGATTATATAGAATTGAATCCCCTTGGATTCTTGCATTATATATTAACCCCATTATGTATACTTTCCGCTCAAACATTGCAGTTTCCTGTAGAAATCATTGAAAAGGACTGGCCTTGGTACTGGTCTTTTTGATACCCCACTTGCCTATACACTGACTTCCGAGTAGATAATTGCAGTAAATTATGCTATAGCACTCCCTGTCTTTGCAATTTGTTTGCTAACCTGCTGCGAAATACTTTACCAAGTATTTTGCATAAATCGTTGTCTGTAGACAGCTTCTCCATTAGCATTCACTAGAATGAAATGTTGACCCCCCCATTGTGAATCCATTATGAGTTAAATGTTATGCCCACTGATTTACAGGCATTTCAAACAGTATTTCCTTTGGTAGCAGTGCTGTAGCATTGAGGTCAGATTGACCAGTGAATGCAGTTTTGTCATTATTGGGTCATACACTTTGCTTCATTTCTTACTGGAAAAATGTTCAAAACTACAACTTTAAAACACACTATAACAGGTGGTGCTTTATTATACAAGGAAGTACAATCAGGAAGGTGGATCAAAGAACACATACATACATACATGCATGCATGGCCATAAAAATGTGTTCAAAGAGACTGTAATTTGAAAATAGCCCAAAGGTAAACTTAATTCTCCACTGGCTAGATGCATTTTATTTGAATCTGGGTTTTAATACTGTTTCAATGAATGTGAGCTTCAACGGCAGAAAAGTTTGGTGCTCGTGCTAAGTCTATTTTCATTGTGAGACTCTTTTGTTTGTTTAGCAAATAGCTATCAGTGTTTATGCATTTTATTTTAATATCTGTAATCATTGTAGAAGTAAATAAATAAGAAGTAAATAGATCAGATGGTAGTGGATTTTGCGAAAAGGATGGACATGGCTGAGGTGAATACGTATTTTAACAAGAGGAAGGAGCATAGGGTGACATACAAGAGTGGAGGAAGATGCACACAGGTGGATAATATCTTATGTAGGAGGGCCAGTTTGAAGGAGATTGGAGACTGTAAAGTGGTGAATGGAGAAAGTGTAGTTAGGCAGCATAGGATGGTGGTTTGTAGCCTGACATTGGTGATTAAGAGGAGGAGTGTGTGGGCAGCACCAAGGATCAAATGGTGGAAATTGAAAAAGGGTAATTGTGAGGTGGAGTTCAGGGATGAGTTAAGACAGGCACTGGGTGGCAGTGAAGAGTTAACAAATAGCTGGGTAACTACAGCAGAGCTAGTAAGGGAGACGGCTAGAAAGGTGCTTGGTATCACATCTGGACAGAGGAAGGACAACAAGGAGACATGGTGGTGGAATGAGGAAGTACAGGAGAGTATACAGAGAAAGAGGTTGGCAAAGAAGAAGTGGGATTGTCAGAGAAACGAAGAAGGTATACAGGAGTATAAGGAGATGAGGTGCATGGCAAAGAGAGAGGTGGCGAAGGCTAAGGATAAGGCATATGAAGAGTTGTATGAAAAGTTGGACACTAAGGAGGGAGAAAAGGACCTGTACCGATTGGCTAGACAGAGGGACCGAGCTAGGAAAGATGTGCAGCAGGTAAAGGTGATAAAGGATAATGAGGGAAACATACTCACAAGCGAGGAGAGTGTGTTGAGGAGATGGAAAGAGTACTTTGAGGGGTTGATGAATGAAGAGAATGAGAGGGAGAGATGGTTGGATGATGTAGGGATAGTGAATCATGAAGTACAATGGATTAGCAAGGAGGAAGTAAGGATAGCTATGAAGAGAATGAAGAATGGAAAGGCTGTTGGCCCAGATGACACACCTGTGAAAGCATGGAGGTGTTTAGGTGAAATGGCAGTGGAGTTTTTAACCAGATTGTTTAATGAAATCTTGGAAAGTGAGAGGATGCTAGAGGAATGGAGAAAAGGTGTTTTGGTACCGATTTTTAAGAATAAGGATGATGTGCAGAGCTGTAGTAACTACAGAGGGATTAAACTGATCAGTCCCAGCATGAAGTTGTGGGAAAGAGTAGTGGAAGCAAGGTTAAGAAGGGACGTGATGATTAGTGATCAGCAGTATGGTTTCATGCCGGGAAAGAGCACTACAGATGCGGTGTTTGCTCTGAAAGTGTTGATGGAAAAGTACAGAGAATGTCAGAAGGAGTTGCATTGTGTTTTTGTAGACTTAGAGAAAGCATATGACAGGGTGCCTAGAGGGGAGTTGTGGTATTGTATGAGGAAGTCAGGAGTGTCAGAGAAGTATGTAAGAGTGGTACAGGATATGTACGAGGGTAGTGTGACAGCGATGAGGTCTACAGTGGGAGTGACAGATGTATTTAAGGTGGAGGTGGGGTTACATCAGGGATCAGCTCTTTCTTATTTGCAATGGTGATGGACAGGTTGACAGACGAGATCAGACAGGAGTCCCCTTGGACTATGATGTTTGCAGATGACATTGTGATCTGTAGTGAGAGTAGGGAACAGGTGGAGGAGACCCTGGAGAGATGGAGATTTGCTCTAGAGAGAAGAGGAATGAAGGTCAGCAGGAATAAGACAGAATATATGTGTGTGAATGAGAGGGAGGATAGAGGAATGGTGAGGATGCAAGGAGTAGAGGTGGCGAAGGTGGATGAGTTTAAATACTTGGGGTCAATAGTTCAGAGTAACAGTGAGTGTGGAAGAGAGGTGAAGAAGAGAGTACAGGCAGGATGGAGTGGGTGGAAAAGAGTGTCTGGAGTGATTTGTGACAGACGAGTACCTGTAAGAGTGAAAGGGAAGGTCTATAAGAGGGTAGTGAGACCAGCTATGTTATTTGGGTTGGAGACAGTGGCATTGACAAAAATGCAGGAGTTTGAGCTGAATGTGGCAGAATTAAAGATGTTAAGATTTGCACTGGGTGTGACGAGCATGGACAGGATTAGGAATAAGTATATTAGAGGGTCAGCCCAGGTTGGAAGGTTTGGAGACAAAGCCAGAGAGGCACGATTATGTTGGTTTGGACATGTGCTGAGGAGGGATGCAGAGTATATTGGGAAAAAGATGCTAAGGATGAAGCTACCAGGTAACAGGAAAAGAGGAAGGCCTAAGATACGGTTTATGGATGTGGTGATAGAGGACATGCAGGTGGTTGGTGTGACAGAGCAAGATGCAGAGGACAGAAAGAAATGGAAACAGGTGATCTGCTGTGGCAACCCCTAACAGGAACAGCCAAAAGAAGATGATGATGATTGTAGAAGTAAATAAAACAGTATACACACTGAGAAGTTTAAGCAGTGTTCATGGTAACTGGGAAGAAGTAGCCAAGTTTTGGAAAACTGGTATGGCTGTAGAGGGGGCTGCTCTGGGGGGAAAGCCCAATCTATTACCATGTCTAGAGGCCCTATTTGACCACGATCTGGTTCTGGTATTTAAAGTAGGAAATACGTATGTAAAGGTAGTTACGTATCTCATTTGTGCCTTGAGCCCTTGGTCAGTTTGTGTAACAGCTTAGCTAATAAGTATGTCAAAGTATCTTTTCATCTATACATTTAAATAATTTGAATGAAATGACTGGAGTAGCTTTCTTGGGGAGTGACCTTCCTGTGGATGTGGGTCAAACAGGGGTGTTCACGAGTATGGTGTGGGTGTGGATGTAGCTTAAGGGGCACTAAAGCACTACTTTGCCTAGGGCGCCATTTCAGTTATGGCCAGCCCTGGCCCTACGCAAACTGTCTCAAAATACACCAGCTTTAAGACATAACATATCACCTACTCAGAGCCGATCTCTGCGTAACATACACAGCCATATCAAACCCAGAGCTATTGGACATGCTACACATAAAGAAATCTCAGTCCCTCCTAAAACACATGTTCCAGGGAGCTAAACCTTGTCACCAGAATAGACAGAACATGCTGGAGGGATAGATTACTGTCCATAACACTTTCCATACTCTGGAATAAATTACCCATGTATGTGAAACACAGCTCCTCATTAGCCCTCTTTAAGATAAATAGTGACATTTGGATAGTAAATAGGAAACCCACTCTGTGATTCACCTCTGTATTCCTGCTCAGCAGGGGCACTGGACATTATTTGTCTTGTGTGTCAAAAGCCAGGGAATCTTGTTTTCTAGGTTTATATAGGCCCTAGGGTCAATAGCCTAGTTTCTACCTATGAACCTATGCACCTACATATATAATGAACAAAGACTGTACAAAGGGTGGGAAATGGGCCACATATACAGACATAATCAGAATATTGCTGTCATAACTGAACAGTTGCACACCAACAGGACTGTATCAGCAGAATTGTTGGAATGATATGGGGATGGGAATTGACATGTATGTCAGTCTTCACTGACATAAATCCTTGCATCATAATGGTGTTACCGAGAGAAATTCAAAGAAACTGTGGAACAGTAACAACGTATGGGCCAAACCCCTGGCCAGTCTTCAAACAGCCTGGCAGTGGCAAGGTATGTTTACAACCCTGTAGTGTAATGAATCTGGAACAAGCCAGACAAAGTGGAGGGGACACAGGCATGACAATAGAGACATATCCAAATGATGTGAGTAGATAAGCTGAGAAGGTTGTTGTAGTAACACTGTTCCTGCTAACATATATTGACAGAAATATCACTGTAGTGCATTTTACAGTGAATGTCTGGAAGCCAAAAGAATGCACCACCTTAACAGATTTTATTTATTTATTTGTATTTATTTATTTTACATTTGTTGACCAGGATAGTATGACTGGATGCATGTCCATTTTCAGCCGAGGCCCAGGGAGAAAAGCTCCAAGGTAAACAGATGCAGCATAACATATTACAAATAGAATTTTTACAGTGATTGCATAAGCAAGCAAGATAAAAAAGTTCCACAGGTTAGAGTTAATCCCGAGTGAAAGTCATGATTAAATTACACAAAGAGATACAAGCATACATAATCTGAGGGTTATGCTACTGTGCTGTGGAGATGCTATACAATACTGTTGAAGGCCCTGTGGTTGTCTCCACTATCTGCTGCAATCATGTTGTCATAGGTACCTTTACAGGTGTTGAGGAGAGATCACAACTTTTGGTTGAGGCTGATAAGGGAGTATTCCCAGACTTGGGACATCACCTTATTCCTCATGAAGTTCCTCCTCCTGTTGTAGGATTTCTTTATGGCAAGGGCCCACCAGATTGGCTTCCTTATTTCTGAGGAGAGCTTCTTGGTTGTATTGCGTATGGCAAGATCTATGCATTTGTGTGTGTGTTCATGCAGTGCATTGGTGTAAGATTTTATGGTATAAACTAGTCTCCATCTGCATGGGTGCCATGCAGCTAGCCACCTCTGTTTGTATGTGCCCAAAGTTATCTTTGGAGAAGATTTCATGGTGGTTACCTTTGTGGGGGATGGGAGGGATGTGGAATTTCAAAGTGATTAGTTTGTGTTAGTAACTAACCAGGGAGGAGTTGACTGTTGGTGTAGAGCAACATTTGCACATGTTAGTAATGACCAGGTCAAGGATGTGGATACCTCTAGTGGGAGTAAGAACGAGAATATCCACAGCACTGGAATCAATAAATCCCAGAAAGCATTGGCCAAGTGCATTGGTATATGAGTAGTTTTTCCAGTTAATGGTGGGGTAGTTGTTGTCAGCCAGTATGAGAGTGTTAGGTTGGAACCTGATATTCCCAGGGTGCTTAGGAATGGGTAGTGTGAGTCTCGGGCCATGTTTGTGGACCTACAGCAGGCTATCACCTGTATTGCTGTCTTAGCCAATGTTAGCTGCACCTGAAGTATCTCAGATGCATTATTTTGTGCTAACAGTCTGGAGGCATGCGCATCCATTATGAATATTGAAACACCACCACCCTTCCAGCTAAAGTCCAACTTCTGGGCCACACAGGTGTGGAATGAGTGATAGTCTGGTAGTGCAGGTGTGCTTCCTGCTGCCTTGAATCAATTCCCTGTTACAGCGCAAATGTTGATGTTCTCCAGTTTAAGGATTGCTTTGAGTGAGTGCATTATTAAATGTAGATCTCTACTGTTGAGCAGCATGATCCTCAGATTACATTTGTTTGTAGCTGTTACAGTATTAATGTGGTCTGTGGAACACTGCCTAAAAAGCCACTATAGGGGTAGCAACAGCCTTGACCAGTATCTGGAAGCCCAGGGTGACAGATGCAGGACATCTGTGGCAAAGGATAATGGTCTGTCAAACATGTCATGCCAGGTGCACAGTTAGTGAAACCCCTTAATATGATACCAGCGATGTAGCCAGTTGTTGAGAACAATTGTTTTCAGCTTGTACTGTGGTATCAGTCTGGGTGATAGTAGGATGCTGCTCAGGGCTAGGGTCATACCCGTCTGGGCTACATAGTCGGTGGGCTCCTCCATGTCTGTTTCCATATAGTCCAAGGAGGTGCGTCTCATGACATTCACACCAATGTGTACAATGACAGAGTCATATATGTACCTGTTATTGGAGATCTCAGTGTGTGTGTTATGTGGCAGATCCTGGTGTCAACAGCCAGCTGACTGTCACATTCTCCTTTTTCAACCTAGTGAGTTTGATATCACTGTTCCTCACTATCAAGTCAACTATGCCTATGGCTTTGGCCATGCTGTTTTGCCTTAGGTGCTTTGGTTGAGTGGCACACTGTTTAGGAGGCATATGTGTCTTGTGATTAGTGTTGTGTGGCGGTGGTGGAGTGCATGTCTGCCTTGGAGGTCTCTGCTGTTTGTGCAGCTTTTTATTGAGAGCATCCACAAAGGTGGGTGTGTGATTTGTGTTTTATATGAACGCAATGCTGGTGTGTGTTCTGGAGGGCTATGTGTTCCATGTGTTGACTATTTCCTCTTGACCAAATATTCTGGTCATGGCTGGGAAGCGTGTGGCTTCCAATTTGGATGTATAGATGCATCTCTTGCAAGTCTGAGTGTAGAGAGGTAAGAGGTGACGGTTGTCAGTGTACATGAGGCAGTTGCGACATTACCTTAGGATGGCCAGTTTATCAAGTTAATAGGTGAAAGCACAGGGAACAGACCTGTAGACATGCCTGGAGGGGTGGCCATTAATAATAATTACTGGAGCTGTTTCCTCATAGAGCGCTTAGTCCTGTTACCATGTTTGTGTGGTAAATACTTGCTGCAAGATGTCTGGTAAAGTGCTAAAGTAATACGTTATTGAAAATGCAGGAGAGGAGAGAACTAGCATATCTAAGTGACACATTGAAGAGCAAACTTGGGCAACACTCAGAAGCTAACATACAGTCCTGGATACAGCAATTCTGTGTCTGGACTAGACTAGTTACAAGAAAGGTAACTAATTAGCATTATTTTAATAGCCAAATGTGTGGTATATATGTGTCTCCATGTAGTATAGCTGATGTACAATAGATGTATGAGTGCATATCACATGTCCAACCACCCATGTATACACATGTCCCATACAGTATACTCACACTCCTTGCAATTGTAATGACAGCACATATAGGCATGTTATGTACCGGAAATAATATACACCTGGCCTGCAACAAAATATACAACCCCTGAACCTGGACACAATAGCCAAAGCATATAACCACTAAGCCATCTGAGCTGTACTATTTTATGATGTTCTCAACCTTAGCATGCAGTGCAGTCAGTTTATCATAGGGAAGGAAGACTGTGGAATCAGTACTGATTTAGTTGTCAATAACTTGCAGCACTGTCAGAGCCAAGAGCACCGTAGTACAATTCTGGACCACTCCAGATGAACTGGAGAGACCAGTCTATGGACATAAAAACACATTGGTAATGATAAAAGGGGCCCATGCCACTGACATCTGCTGCCACCCCCTACACAGTACAACTAATAAATACACAGTACACTGCTACAAAATCAAGATACACCATACACAATGGCCAGACATACACTGACCTCTTAGCAATATAACTAAAATGACTAAGGGTAGTAAAACAACAGACAACCAGCCATCAATACACACAAATGTTTTAATGTGTTTTGCCATCAAGTATTACAACATTACAAAACATAATTGCCTGAAATACAGGAAGCAATTGACCCTTAATTGCATATGTTCTTAAACAGCTTCCACGTACACTCCTCAGTTAACCCCCTAGGGGATACAGTATCAAATGATACAATGTAAAATGATTCTTCACATAATGGCACAAATGTTGATGTTCTCCACTTTAATAATTTCTTTGAATTAGTGCATTTGTAAATGTAGATCTCTAGTGTTGAGCAGCATGATCCTCAGATTACATTTGTTTGTAGCTGTTACAGTGTTAATGTGGTCTGTGGAACACTGCCTGAAAAGCCACTATAGGGGTAGCAACAGCCTTGGCCAGTATCTGGAAGCCCAGGATGACAGATGCAGGACATCCATGGCAAAGGACCACGGTCTGTCAAACATGTCATGCCAGGTGCACAGTTAGTGAAACCCCTTAATATGATACCAGAGATGTAGCCAATTGTTGAGAACAATTGTTTTCAGCTTGTACTGTGGTATCAGTCTGGGTGATAGAAGGATGCTGCTCAGGGCTAGGGTCATACCAGTCTGGGCTACATAGTCAGTGGGCTCCTCCATGTCTGTTTCCATATAGTCCAGGGAGGTATGTCTCATGACATTCACACCCACGTGTACAATGACAGTCATATATGTACCTGTTATTGGGGAACTCGGTGTGTGTGTTATGTGACAGATCCTGGTGTCAACAGCCAGCTGAATGTCACATTCTCCTTTTTCGACCTAGTGAGTGGGACATCACTGTTCCTAACTATCAAATCAAATATGCCTATGGCTTTTGCCATGCTGTTTTGCCTTAGATGCTTTGGTTGAGTGGCACACTGTTTAGGAGATGTATGTGTCATGTGATTAGTGTTGTGTGGCGGTGGTGGAGTGCATGTCTGCCTTAGAGGTCTCTGCTGTTTGTGCAGCTTTTCATTGAGAGTCACCACAAAGGTGGGTGTGTGATTTGTGTTTTTATATGAAGGCAATGCTGGAGTGTGTTCTGGAGGGCTGTGTGTTCCATGTAGTGTGGTGCAAGTGTTGACCATTTCCTCTTGACCAAATATTCTGGTCTTGGCTGAGGAGTGTGTGGCTTCCAGTTTGGATGTATAGATACATCTCTTGCAAGTCTGAGTGTAGAGAGATAAGAGGTGAAGTTTGTCAGTGTACATGAGGCAGTTGCGACATTGTATCAGGATGGCCAGTTCAGCAAGTTAATAGATGAAAGCACAGGGAACTGACCTGTAGACATGCCTGGAGGGGTGGCCATTAATAATAATTACTGGAGCTGTTTCCTCATAGAACGCTTAGTCCTGTTACCATGTTTGTGTGGTAAATACTTGCTGCAAGATGTCTGGTAAAGTGCTAAAGTAATATGCTACTGAAAGTGCAGGAGAGGAGAGAACTAGCATATCAAAGTGACACCTTGAAGAGCAGACTTGGGCAACACTCAGAAGCTAACATACAGTCCTGGATACAGCAATTCTGTGTCTGGACTAGACTAGTTACAGGAAAGGTAACTAATTAACATTAATTTAATATCCAAATATCTGGTATATTATATGTGTCTCCATGTAGTATAGCTGATGTACAATAGATGTATGAGTGCATATCACATGTCCAACCACCCATGTATACACATGTCCCATACAGTATACTCACACTCCTTGCAATTGTAATGACAGCAGATATAGGCATGTTATGTACAGGAAATAATATACACCTGGCCTGCAACAAAATATACAGCCCTTGAACCTGTACACAATAGTCAAAGCATATAACCACTAAGCCATCTGAGCTGTACTATTTTATGATGTTCTCAACCTTAGCATGCAGCACAGTCAGTTTATCATAGGGAAGGAAGACTGTGGAATCAGTACTGATTTAGTTGTCAATAACTTGCAGCACTGTCAGAGCCAAGAGCACCTTAGTACAGTTCTGGACCACGCCAGATGAACTGGGGAGACCAGTCTATGGACATAAAAACACATTGGTAATGATACAAAGGGACCCATGCCACTGACATCTGCTGCCATCCCCTACACAGTACAGCTAATATAATACACAGTACACTGCTACAAAATCAGGATACACCATACACAATGGCCAGACATACACTGACCTCTTTGCAATATAACTAAAATGACTGAGGGTAGTAAAACAACAGACAACCAGCCATCAATACACACAAATGTTTTAATGTGTTTTGCCATCAAGTATTACAACATTACAGAACATAATTGCCTGAAATACAGGAAGCAGCTGACACTTAATTACATATGTTCTTAAACAGCTTGCATGTACACTCCTCAGTTAACCCCCCAGAGGATACAGTATCAAATGATACAATGTAAATTGATTCTCCACATAACAATGGTTCTAAGTGTTTGATGAAACTGGGAAATAGACCTTTTCCAAAAAAGTACATTGCAACCGACTACAGTCCCCATGGTGAAATGTATGACAAGCAACAGCTATAGAAGGTTTATCCATTTAACAACTAATATCTCTCACATGTTATAACAGACTGATTCTAAGCCATGTCCTACTATACACAGACCCACCTCTTGACTGTACAGAGTTCTACATGCTGTCCAGCCTTTGCACTCATATGTTTGGCCTCTACCTCCCTTAATGTGTCTTATTCCACAACATCACTGGGATGATAGCAGGAATGTCAGCACTACATACTGATAAACCATACCTATCAACCTTCTACTAAATGACAACTGGACAAAGCTTGTCATATACGTGGAGGCCAGAGGGCAAAACACAGGCCATATTTAATATATTGCAGTTATATGCTGAGAACGTTGCTGGTGTTACATGGTTGGTTGCAGCATCTCTATTCTGAGGGATATGAAGTCAGAAACACATATGGATGTTGCCATTTACTGGCAGCAATGACCGGAGTATGCCACTGATTTACCAAGGACAACACCTGTCTGGGTAACACATAAAACATAACAGACAAACCTCTGGCCATTATGTGGATAGGCATACAGTTCAGAGCTATGCAGACACATAACTTTGTTAGACTGGCATCCATGCAGAAGCAGCATGTACACACAAAGCCTGTAAAACTAGCAGTATTCACACCATATAACAACAATACTCCCATTTGGCCCCTAGGTCTGTAACCTTCTCAACCATTTAGTTGGCCTGTCTCCACAAGTCTTGCTGTAAGAGTTATTCCCACCTGCTGTGTGTAGCACTCAGTGGCCCTAGACCTCCAGGATGTGTTCCTCACAGTCAAGGCAAAGGGACAATGCTCACATTAAGTATTCAATTATAGGAGTGTGTTGCCATGACATTGGCTATTGGAAGAACTACCCAGCTGCTCTGCATGCAATTAGCAAGTGGGGAACACCAATTGGTCCACAGGCCATCAACTGGTCAAGAGCATTACCTACAAAAGGCATGCAAATGCCTATTCCAAACATATGTCTACCAGTACTCCACGCTGGGAAACAAAAAAACATGGAGCAACCTGCTGATACAACCTAGTGCAGTGTGAAATAATAAAAAAGTATGCGAAACAAGTCAGCATATAAGTGAATGTAGTATGTGTTTTCTAATGGGAAATAGGATTGTCACATATTTTTGCATGAGTGAGACTTGCTGTAGTGATGACCTGCTAAACAGCACCTATGGCCATAGCATCTGCCTCTCTTTGCTGTGACATGGAACACAGCTCAGGACCCTAACTCACCCTGGGAAAGGACAGCTCACACATGACAAACACTGGAGTCTCTGTCAAGCACTATTGACTGTGCCACTGCTAGGCCAGCTACAGGGTTATTGTACATATCCATGTGCTACCTGTGAATATGAGTATGATACACATGTTTGTTGTGTAAATCCATGAGAACTATATAGTGTGTATAAACCTTCCATAGCCAGAGAACTGGCAGATTCTACACATGTGGATGGACAGGGGTGCTTATAGGTGGACTGCTGCCCATCATGGCCCTGCCACAAGTGCCACAACAGGTGTCACCAGACACATGTTTTGGAATGTCATGGAGGCATAGGCACATGTCAAATCTAAAACTGGACATATTCTTAGGGTCACAAATGCAACTCTTCATGCTATGTGTGGCAACATCCTTGATCTTGGAGATGCCCACCATTATGCTGAGGTCAGAGATAGATAGTTGGGTGAGATGCTGGCAATCATCAACTGTGGGATGTCTGTGCCACAGCATGTGGTGGGAGATAGGCATCAGCCACGTGGACATAGGACAGCACATGTGCTGGGAGTACAATGGTGCAAAACTGTAAACCATGGCAACATTTGTCACTCAAACACACACAGTCAGAATACTGATCTCACACACACAAACATACACACTTGGCACAACTGAGATTAGAAACATTACCTACCTAGGTTTTGCTATTCAAGTGCTCTGCATTTATTGCACATGCCATGGAGAAAGTAGGGTGAAGTGTGTTCCACAGTCCCTCTAAGGTGAACAACATCAACTGGCCTTGCACAGTATGGCAATGGGAGATGCCCTGGGTGAAAATGGCCAGGAAATACTATCAGCTACAGAAATACACACAATGACCAACACATATATAGCCATACACACATTTGCCACACCTACGGTTAGCAGTCCTGCCTATCTCGTCATTCAGTCCATACTGTTACAGAGTTTTGGCACACAGCACATGCCTTAATGGGCTGAAGAGTGTCATCACTTACCTGTATGATCAATGGTGACAGCAGTCCTCATACAGTGGACCTTGGGACACGTACTGGGAGTACCATGGTGTAAACATATCACACCCAGTACCCCACCCACATTGCATATAGTACTCACTCATACCCATGATAATGCTATGACAAACCCACAATCACATATTTACCAGGAATGAAATGCAAACCTTTGCCTGCCTATGTAATTATTGTGATTACAGTGATATGCATTTATCACACATGCCATGGAACTAGTAGGGTGAAGATTGTCTCATGGCTCTCCTAAGGTGAGCAACATCACCATCCTTGCAGTGTTTTGCACTGTGCAGTGTATTTGGAAAATGGGGCCTCAGAATGCTGTCTCATACAAATATGCACACTCACACACACTTGCAAACACATACACACACGCACACACACACACACACACACACACACACACACACACACACACACACACACACACACACACACACATACTCACATATGCCAGGACTCAGAGGGTAAACCACACATGTCTACTCATTGGTAGAACAGTATTATGCTGGTACTGCAAGCTCAATATAGATCATAGGGTGAAGGGTGTCACAAGGTACCTTTACAGGGCAGTGCAGCAGAAGCCCTTTCTAAGTATAGCACTGGGGGTGTAGTGGGTGAGAAGGTCCTCAAAGTATTTTCAACTACAAGTTTACAAACTCACAAACACTGTTTTGCTCAGTAATGCACACAGACACATTTGTCAGTGCTGATGTCCATTGGTGCAGGTGGCTCTGGGTGTGTACCAGGCTAATGTCCATGGCCATATGTAAAAGTAGGGCATGTGAGTACATTGGTATCATGGCACCTGACATTTGTCAGCATGCCATCTATCGACTACTGACACTTGAGTGATTCCCAGGGTGACAGTTATATTCACCATCCACTCATCTGGATTTCTCTTAAAGAGGGCCAGTGAGGTGCTTTGACTTACATGTATGCAACATATATCACATAACATGGCCAGTGTCTAGGTTATGAACCTGACCCCAAGCATGTTCTGTTGAATGTGGTAATGCGGTTGAGGTATCCATGGCATGTGGTGCATACAGATTGTGGTTTCCTAGCTTTGGCATTTGTAACACAGCTGAGCAGACATGGCATTGTCAATCAAGCAGGGATTGCCTGTAAGTAGCCAAGATGTGACCAGGAACACCTGGAGGTTTTGGGCTCTTTCCATATCAGACAGTTGTTTCATGCCTAGGGTCATACATGTCAGGTACACTTGCAGCCTACCCAGTTGTTGAAGGTGTCTACTGAGTTACATGCAAATGGGTGACTGGAACTGCTGATTGGTGGGGAGTAGAGGGAGACATTGACCTCCTCATTCCTGGATGACACACCCTTAGTTATACAATGTGCCACATGGAAGGTCTTTCTGTCCACAGTGGCAGTGTGATGGTCAGAAGAGAGGTTGCTGTCAAGCTGTATTCACAGATCTCCTATAAGAACATCTGTCTCCACTGGACTACCACCAATGTGGTCATTTTTGGACAACACATTGATTCAGCTGGGGATTGGGGCACATTTCTTGACATTGAGACTAAGGCCACTGTTCTGACAACAGGTGGAGGTATCAGTGGCAACTTTATGCAGGATGTTAACATAATGTAAGGATGTAAACATACCCCCCAGTTAGCAATTGTCTGCAAACATTGTTAACCACAGTTCATTCCTGTTGAGCTGGATATCAGAACCACGCGCAACACACAAGAGTGGACACAGGACAAAAACCTGTGGTACTCCACGTATGACTGGCTGTCTGACACCACTCATGAGTGTTTTGCAGTCTGACAGGTAGTCCACTGCTTTCACACTGTAAAATCCATCTTTGAACCCATTTGCAGACCACTTAGTGACATAGGGATTAATGAATAGATGAGCGTGTTTGCCTATGATTCCTGTGTGTGGAATTGTATCACAGGACTACAAGGGCCACATATCCTGTTTTGGACT
Source organism: Protopterus annectens (assembly GCF_019279795.1). Lineage (NCBI taxonomy): Eukaryota > Metazoa > Chordata > Ceratodontiformes > Protopteridae > Protopterus > Protopterus annectens. The sequence continues at coordinate 494,865,658 of NC_056732.1, forward strand.
CCATATTGTTCTATAGTAATATCACATGATGAACGGATTGTAGGACTGAAGCATGTGCACAGCTACCACAAAAGTAGGCCCTGTATAGTGGACATTTGGTAGTTTGCTGGGTGAACCACGCAAAATTGTAGCAAAACCCACCCCCCAATGGATGTGGATCACAATGTTAATGACACAACCACAGACAGACACACACACTTGCCAGGACCAAGTTTCAAAGGCCTACCTAACTAGTTTAATGCACTATAGTATTATGCATTTATCAGATGCACCATGACACTGACATAGTTGAGTGCTGTCCAAAGGTATCTTTAACAGTGAGTGACATCAGTAGCAGTGATAAAGGAGGGGAAACAGAAGTGTAGTAAGTGCCAATGGGCACAAAATCATATTTCCATAACTACAGACACTCTCAGACAAAGTTTTACATTTGCCAGAACTGAGATTAGAACTCCTACATAATTAGCTTACTGCACTATAACATTACATATTTATTAGACACACCACAAAGCTTACATATTTGAGAGCTGTCCAAAGGTATCTTTAAGAGTGAGTGACATCAGTAGCAGTGATAAAGGAGAGGGGAAGAGAAGTGTAATAAGTGCCAGTAGGCTCAAACTCATGTCTCTATAACTACAGACACTCTCACACAAACACTTTTACATTTGTCAGGACCAAGATTAGAACTCCTACCCAACTAGTTTACTGTACTATAGTATTATACATTTATCAGACACATCACAAAGCTTACATATTTGAGAGCTCTCCAAAGGTATCCTTAATGGTGAGTGACATCAGCAGCAGAGATAACAGAGGGCAATTTAAAAAGGAGTGAGTGGGAATAGCCTCAAGATCATTCACCTATGAATACACACACAAACAGGCACACCTTTTTATCTGACAGGACTGTGATTAGGATCACTACATAAATAGTTATTGGTACTCTGCTGCTACACAGTTATCAGAAGCACAACAGAGCCTATACGGCTGAGGGTTAACAAAAGGAATTTGTACAGTGACTGACTGCAGCACATGTTCTGATATTAGGTAATGGGATGTGTACTGGGTGGGGATGGAGTAAATCAGCAGTTCCTTCACACACACACGCAGTTGCCAGGACCACAATTCAAAACCCTACCTATGTACTTATTTGTTTTACTAAGTTGTGGATTTACCACATGTGCTATTAAGCTTATAGATTTAACGCTTGCCCAAAGGTACATCTAAGGTGACATACATCAGCAGATAGTGTAGAGTGGAACTATGGGATATGTACTGGGTGGGAAATGCTTCATAATGGTACTGTCTCTCTTACTGTTTGTGTCCCTCTTCCCCATGTGTATGTGTGTGTATGTTTGAATTATTGTAGTATGTTAGCCTTAGATATGTGTGCGTATCACACAAAACAGATGGGGACTTACCACATATCTGCCACCTAGAGTTGGCTGTGGGTTTTCCTGTCCAGTGTGTGTGTGTGCGTGTGTGTGTGTGTGTGTGTGTGTGTGTGTGTGTGTGTGTGTGTGTGTGTGTAGACCAATCAGTTTACATTTTGGTGTGTGTGCACAGACATCTGCATATAACAGATATCTATGGTCCACTGTGGTGTCAGACATGGGATTTATTTCTAAGTGTAGGAGGATGCCCAATATGACCTTCTATGTTGAGTGTGGGGATCCATTCTCTGTGTAGGAGCATGCCCAGTATGAGCTTCTGTATTGCTTGTGGGAATCCATTCCAGGGAGTGTTGTAATCCAGTCCATGGTATTGTGTGCTATAGCTACACCTAACAAGCTATTTTTTTCAGGATATCTGTAGATAGGTTGCCAATATGGAGACACAATTGGTGCAAACATGGGGGGGGATACTGTGTGTAACTAAGTTTCCTATTATTGTCTGTGTTGCTTGTGTAACATGTTCTGTTTTAGCATAGACTTTTAGACATATGTACTGTTTTACAGTGTCATGTATTGTGTCATCAATTACTGACAGATATCATTGTTTGCTCACAGTTGTTTACCAAGGAAATACAAGAGCAATGCAGCAGACACCAATATTGTCAAGTGAAGACTAGATATTGTGACACAATCCTACTATTGTGGAGGGATGGCTACAGACAATTGAGTGATGGGTCTGTGTAAATGGTCCAGCACCTTGGTGCTAAGCTGGCTGGGGATCCCCTTCTTGTGCATTTCTCAACTTAACTGAATGGCTATATCCTGCTGTGGGCATACCTCTCAGCTGTACAGATTTGGTCAGGTTATCCAAATGCAGGACTCATATATGTGTCATATTTCCCTTCACATTGTGATTTACAAGCAGGTTTGTGGCTATGCATTCATAGGTTTGCAGTCAGAGGGAAGTATGAGCAGACATTTGAGTTTCAGACTTCACACATGCCATGATATCCATGCATTTATACCCCCACTCTCTGTAATTCTATCCTTTTCCCAACAGTATGGTAGCAATATCTCAGACATATCTCTACAGTTTGACATTTATCACAGCAATATTTATGTCTTGGTCCACAATTCTTGCACTAGGAGATGGAGATGCATCCTAATAGCATTTGTCAGCATGGCCTTGCATTTGTTTTCTGCTTAATATGTTATGTTTTTAGTTAGGACCGTATGACATTCTGTATGATGGCACTATGGGTGAAGCATATGATGGCATGATGGGTGAGCCATCGGAATTTGCCAGAGGCCTGTAGACCACATGAGAGTAATGCAGGCCACTGCATTTTCTCACTCATACGTTACCAAGCTGCAAGCCAGTGGACATCCCTGGGGTAACATGGGGCAAGTGGGAGAGGTGATCCCTGCAATCCTTCTAGTTCATAGTGATGCATCAGTCTGGATGTGTGCAAGGTCCTGCCTACGGCTAGGGACACACTTGCATGGGACACCATGTCAGCATGCTGCATCCTGTATGCATTCCATAAAAGACATGTGCTGATTCTGACATCATTCCCAACAGTAAGGATATGACTGCTGAAATACCTGCGGCTGTTGTAGGGGGTGGTGGACTGAGTGCATGTGTGATATTGAAGCTTATGGCACCTGACTCACAGATATGTCTGGGATCTTCTACTTCTCCAGCATTGTATGTGGACATCAGCAGTGTGTCATTACTTTATAACTGTGGTTTATGTGGGCTGCCAGTGATTGGGCAGACAACCAGTACTCCATATTAGACAGACAACTAATGTGATGATAACCTCTATATTTAATTCCAAAGGTGTGTAAAGTTCATAGTTACTTTCTAGGCACTACATAGAGTTCTTCCACCTGTGTGCTGTTTATGTGTATGGACCCCTGTTCATAGCCTGTCCAGCTTTCTGACAGTAACACATATTAACATCTGGACAGTGAGTGTGTATAACTAGTAACATAGGTGTAACTGACAAGCAGATTGGTTGGCACTGCAGTTGTTGGAACATGGCCCTGTCAAACACAGTACTGTGCCAAGGCCACTGAGATACAACATCCAGGCCTACATGCTATCCACTTCCAGACAATATTAAACACTCACAAAGGATTGGCATACTGCATATAGTAGACATACATCAATTATCATGTTGATTGGGACAGCTCAGAGCAGTCTGTGCTCCACTGATATTACTCTACAAACTTACATATTACTGCCATTTATACATGGGGTTGGGGCGCACACCTGACCACTTTCCACATTTGCATTGACTGCACTGGTATTTCAGTTATAACTCTGTTTGCTTCCATTTAGTATTGTATTGTGCGCCATCTTGCTGATTGGAGGTATATCAGTGAAATACTCAACTTAGATTGTAATGGCATACATTTCAGTTTTAGACACCTTACTCTTCAGAAATATACTGCAACTGCCAGACCTGTTGTTGTATGTCTGTGTAGGTCTGTAGGGGGTCTGTTCACCATTACCAGCATTTGGGGAGCTTTGCCGGACCTTTATTTCTGGTCATCTACACCTGTCCTGCTGGGTGAGGCTGGGGGGTGGGAATGAGAATGTTCATTGACGTCCATGTGTGTGACCTGTGGACACCCACAATAAATCGAGCCACCACATGTACTACAGTGGGGGTTGTCACCCTGAGTACTACTGCCTAGTATGGGGAAACCAGTATTAGTTATGGATTTTATGCTGTCCCATATAGCTGTCAGCTATCTGCTGCTATCCCATTTGGCCACCCAATTCCCTTGCATGCTTGCACCCATAGCATAGATATAACTATCAGAATATAGTACTCAATTCAGTAATTGATAGTATGGGTGACATACCTTGTGCCTGGGGTGATATTAAGGATGGTGCTGGAGGGCTGACTATGTAGAACACACGCAGTACACTCCCTATATATGGTAAAGTACAGGTAGTGTCATATTTGGCATCCCTTCTACTGTATGTGCGAGTCAGAGAGAGGTATCAGTCCCTGGGTCCCTGCAGTGTCAGTGCATGTGCTATGTGTTGCCTCTTTGCCAAGGCATAGGCATACTGGGCATGCCTCTGTCTGCTTCTATAGGCAGGCTCAAGAAGTTGCTCCTCCAAGTCCATCTGTTCCTGTGGTGACCTTGGCAATAGTGGTGGGCTGTGTGTCCCCTTCCTGTATTGTTCCTGCTGAGGTGCATGATCATACTGTGTAGCATGGCACATACTGTGAACATGTGTACCAGAGATTTGCCAATGGGGACATCCCATATGGCCACCTAGTGGGGGATGCTGGTTATGCACTGGAGCCATGGCTGATGACACCCATCAGAAATACACACACAGCCAAACAAGAACTCCATAATGAGGCACACGCACAGAAAAGAATCATAATAGAGCATGCGTTTGGGATGCTCAAGTCACAGTTCCAGTGCTTGGACATATCCATTGGAGCCTTGTAGTACTCTCCAGATACATGTATCCAAATTGTCACTGTATATGTCATGCTACATAATATTAACCTGTGGAAACAGCTGCAGCAGGAACAGCTTGGGGGCAGGGCCACACAACCCCCCCCCCCCACCATTGCCAAGGCCAGCACAAGCACAGAGTGACTCAGAGGAGGAACAACCTGAGCCTACCCCTGTAGGCAGAAGTAGGCGTATCCAGTATGCCCAGGCTTTAGCAAAGAGGCAATGCATAAAACATACAATGACACGGTAGGAACCCAGGGAATGACACCTCTCTCTGACTCACACATACAGTAAAAGAGATGTCAAACATGACATTACCTGTGCTTAACCATGTATAGTGAGTGTACTATATGCATCTGACATAGTCAGCCCTCCAGCACCATCCTCAATACTGGCACAGCCACAAGGTAAGTCACTCTCACTATGAATTGCTGAATGGAGTAGTATGTCCTGCTACTTGTATCTATGGTATGGATGTGAGCATGCAAGGGAATCGGGTGGCTGAAAGGGATGGCAGCAGATAGTGGACACCTATATGGACAGCATGAAATCCATAACAAATACTGGTGTCAATACAGTAGACAGAACTAGACAAGGTGACAAATCCCACTGCAGGGCATGTAGTGGGCCAAATGTGTGTTCATAGGACACACACATGCATGTCAGTAAGGCTCACATACGCAACAACAATCTCAGCCAGCAGGACAGGTGTAGATGACGACAAAGCAAGGCTCTGCTAAGGCCTCCAATTGATGGCAATGGAGAACACCTCCCTCAAGACCTACACTGACAGACTACAATAGGTCAGGCAGTGGGTTGTTAGTTCTGAAGGGTAATAAGTCTGAAACTGAAATATAGGTCAATAAAACCTAAGATCTGTACTACACTGATATGTCTCTAGTCTGCATGATATGTCAGAATACAGAAAGAAACGGAAGCCAGCAGAGTACCTGAAATACCAGTATGGTCATAGCAAATGTTTACAGTTGTCAGGTGGGCGCCCCCCAATCCTATGTAGAAATGTAGCAACATATACATGTGGGTATAATAACAGTGGAGCACAGATTACCTGAGCTGGCCAAATTAGCAGAATAAATTGTTGCATGTATACAATATGCAGGGCTCTATGTGTTAGGTTGTTGTGTGTTGTATATTGTGTGAAAGTGGTCAGCATGTAGGCATAGAGGGCTGTATCCCAATGGCCAATGGCCAGTACTGTTGATGACAGGACCAAGTTCTAACAACTGCAGTGCCAAACACAGTGCATCCCAGCAAGACCCAATCTAGCAGTAATCCATACTAATTGTTCAGATGTAATATCTGTCACCATTTGAAAGATGGACATGGTATGATTGTGGGCCCAGACATACACACAGTACACAGAGTGTATAAAACTTTACTGTCAAATGGACACACCATTGGAATTGTACATACAAGTTAGCAGCACATTAGTTGTCTGTGTAGTATGAAATACTGATCTAGTCTGGCCAAACACTGGCAGACCAGAGAAGGCACAGTTATGAAGTACTGAGAAACCGCTGATGTCCCCACACAAGCCAGCATAAGGGGAATGGCCCATATATATCTGAGAGTCAGCTGCAAGTAGCTTCCATAACATACATGCACTCAGCTCACCCCACCATCAGCCACAGGTACCTCACAGGTCATATCCCTGCTGTTGGGAATGAGTACAATATGACCCCCACTTCTGTATGGAAATACCCGCAGAATGCAGCATGCTGAAGAGGTGTCCCATGCAGGTGTGTCCCTAGCTGTAAGCAGCACCCTGCCAGGATCTACACCAATGAATTAATAAGGACAGAAACTACTGCCATTAACACCATGCACGCCCACCCTGTCACTTCAGGGGAATACAGTGGCTTGCGACCTGGGACTGTAGGAGTGACAGAATGCACTGGCCTGCTACAGATGGCCTGCATCACTACCAAATGTCCTACAGTCCTCTGTCAAAGGCCTGTGTCTCACGTGTACTGCCAATGTATGTTATCTCATGGAGTCCCAAATAATGACATAACACAGTCCACAGAACACAAATGCAAGGCCATGTTGAGAAATCCCAGTAGCATGTCCACCATGTCCTACTGCATGAACTGTGGACCAACCCCTATTATTGCTGGGATTAAGTGATAACTATAGGGATACTTATCAGATATCACTTGCATAATTTTAGGAAGAGGATAGAATAACAGAGGGGGGGGTAGAAGCATGGAAGCCATGGAGTGTGTAAAGTCTGAAACTGTGATGTGTGCCCATACTATCCTTGCCTGCAAACACAGGAATGGGTGGCTACAAACCTGCTCGTAAACCACAATGTGAAGGGGTAATGACCAGATATATGAGCCCTGCCTCTAGGTATCCTATGTGAATCTGTACAGCTGATAGGTATGGCCACAGCAGGATATAGCCATTCTGTTACATCGATAGATGTACAAGCATGGGATGCTCAGCCACCACAGAACCAAGGTGCTGGTTCTGTGTTTGCAGGCAAGGCTCAAAAGACAAACCCACCTCCTTAGAAAACAATAATGGAAAAAAACTAAGGGTTATGCTGCTCAATGCCAGAAGTCTAAATCTCAAGATGCAGGCACTTGATGCACTCCTCAGCATGGAGAACATCGACGTCTGTGCAGTAACTGAAACCTGGTTCAAGGCTCCTGAGAGCACCCCAGCGCTACCAGGCTATACCTCATATCATGCTTTTCGGCCCCAAAACCCGGGCCAAACCACAAAGGGAGGGGGAGTGTCCATATTCATCAAGGACACCCACACCTCCAGGTTAGTAGCAACACATGAAGCATCAGAGACCATACAGATGCAACTAACCATAGGCAAAACTGCTATACAACTGGTAGCATGTTACAGACCACCCTCCCAATCTCAAGAACTCCACTCAGCCTTCCTGAAGACATTGGAGGATATGAATGTATCACAAAATACCATCATACTGGGAGACTTCAACTACCCAAACATAGATTGGGTACATTATTCTAGCCCTAATACCCTAGCCCAAGGGTTCCTGGAATTCATAAATTCAAATGCACTGGAACAATTAGTCACCTCTCCCACTAGGGGAGATAATATACTAGACCTGATCATCACAAACATGGGGACAAAATGCTCCACACCGGAAGTATACCCCTCACTAGTGAGATCTGACCACAAACTAATCACCCTGGATATACATATCCCACCTCCACCCCCAGCACAAAAGACCACAGTGAAAAACTTCTCAAAAGCAGACTTCACTCTTCTTAAGACTGAGATGGTATCCTTTAAGCCCACTGTGCCAGTCCACAATGCCGAATCCTTCACAAATGCTTTCTATGGACATCTCCAAGAATGCATGGATCATGCAATCCCAAACAAATCCAAGTCCCTCTCCACCAAAGGTAAGTGTCCTGTCTGGTGGACCTCAGCCATAAACAAATTGCATAACAAAAGAAGGAAGCTACTGCACGTCAGAGCAAATTCCCATGAAGGGAAGACATCTCTGATCAACATTAGCAGAAAACTACATTCTCTCATAAAAACATCCAAGGCCAACTTTGAGAGAAAAATCGCTAAGGACACTAAAGATAACCACAAAGCCTTCTTCAGCTATGTTAGAAACCTGGGCGGAAACCCTCAGATATGCTCAGAGTTGGTTCACAACAATAAAAATACACTGAACACACAGATATTGCCAACATTCTGGCTGACAGGTTCAGTGCAAATTTCTCCCCTCCTTCACCCCCAAAAGAAGAAATACTTATCCCAGCTGAATGAAATCCCCCTGTCATCTCAGATGTCCAAGTGAGAACCACCCTAAACAAAGCAAAAAACACAGCATCAATGGGACCTGACGGTATCCCGGGTTGCGTGTTACGTGAACTCCAAGAGGAGCTAAACCCACACATAAAAATGCTATTTAACCTTAGGCTTACTTTGGGATATGTACCTGAACACTGGCGTACAGCAACAGTGTTCCCACTCCACAAGTGGGGTGCCTCTACAGACACTGGAAACTACCGCCCCATAAGCTTAACCAGCCTGGTCTGCAAAGCTATGGAAAGAATCATTATGGAACTCATAAACAGAGACATAGGGGACCTACAGACACTTGACCCCACCCAGTTCGGCTTTGTAAAGGGCAGATCCTGCCTTTTAAACCTGGTTGACTTTTTTGAAACAGTCACTAGAGCCATTGATGAGGGCAAAGCAGTCCATACAGCATACCTGGACTTGGCTAACGCCTTCAACATAATACCCCACTCAGGTATCATAGATAAGCTCAACAGCTTAAATGTAAACCCTTATGTCACTAGATGGGTTGCAAACTGGCTAAAGGACAGAAACCATAAAGTTAAAATCACTGGAGCAATGTCAGACTCAAAGCCAGTCACAAGTGGTGTCCCACAGGGATCTGTCCTGGGACCCCTCTTGTTCGGCATTTATTTCTCAGATGTTAAAGCAAACATGGGAGGGCTGTGGCTGACAAAGTTCACAAATGACTGCAAACTAGGCGCCATAGTCGATACACCAGCAGACACACACATCCTACAAAAAGGCCTCACAGAAACGGACAACTGGTGCCGGAGTCACGGCCTTAGACTAAATGCCAAAAAATGTATAGTCATCCCCTTTGGGAAAAACAAAGTACCCACAAATCATCACATAGACAGCAACCCACTGAGTACTGAAAAAGTAATCAGAGACCTAGGGGCCCAAGTCGACAGCGACCTCTCATTTGATCGTACATTGCCAAAGTGGTTAGAAAAACATTGTACCTTGCACACCTCATCATGAAGGGATTCACATCCAGATCCAAGGATGTCATTGTACCCCTATATTCCTCTCTCATCAGACCCATGATTGAGTACAATGCCCCATTTGGTATGTACCTCACCCGGCATTTGCAACATCTGGAGAGACCACAAAAGTACCTCACCAAGAGGATCAAGGGTCTCCAACATATGTCTTATTCTGCCAGACTAAAGAAACTTCAGCTCTATTCAGTATCATGCCGCCTGCTCAGAGGTGATCTCTGCCTGACGTACAAGGCCATGTCCAATCAGGATCTGATGGACATGCTCCACCTCAAAAAATCCAAGTCCATCAGGACCACGAGAGCTAAAGACTTAAACCTCGGCACAAGTATGAATAGGACATGCTAGAGGGAAAGATTCATAAACCAGAGGCTTCCCATGCTTTGGAACAAGATCCCAGTTCGTATTAGGCAGAGCCCCTCACTGACTCTCTTCAAGAGAAATCTTGATGAGTGGATGGGAGATCGTAAGTTTACCCCAGGGGTCACATCTGTGTCACTGCTAGACAGGGGCACAGTAAACTAATTCTATTATAAAAGGGGACCTTCATTGTGTCACTACTAGACACAGTATTCTAAATTTATTCTGTACATTTTTGTACCATTTCATGGGGTGGCAAATGCCACATCACTATGGCTAGGCTTACAAATGCCCCAGGGCAGAAACTATGAAACTATGGACCATTTACACAGACCCATCAGCAAGTGTCTGCAGCTCCCCCTCCAGAATGGCATGATTGTGCAAGAATATGTAGGCTGCAGACCACAATACTGGACACAGCTTTATTCATCTTGTATTCTTCAGGGAATTACTGCCAGCAAGTATGTAGTTGATGACATAATACATCACAATGTAAAACAGTAGATATGTCTGAATATCTCTGCTAACACCAAAACCATGTAGCAGAAGCAGCACAGACACAGTTAGTTACAGCATCCTACTTTCCTTTGCCCATTGTGACCCCATATTGTCAACCTATCTACAGATATCCTGCAGAAACAGGTTGCTAGCTGTAGGTGTAGAACGCAAATGACTGCACTGCAGTACAACCTACCTGGAATAGATTCGCACATTCAATACAGAAGGTCAGACTGGGCATGCCCCCACACTTTGAGAAACGAAGTCCATATCTGACAACAAAATATGGAAAGGTCATACTGGGCATGATCCCACTCTTACAGAAATGAAGCCCATGTCTGGCAATAACAGTGGACTATACATATCTGTCAGTTGCAGATCTCTGTGCACAAACTCCATGTTGCACACCAGTCATGCTTTGCACACACATCGGATAGGAATACAGACATATATCCAAGGACAACACAGCATAATAGGTCAAACGTACACAAACATAGATGTGGGGAAGAAAGAGAGAGACAGTGACAAAGAGTTTCCCATCATGAGGCTTGTCCCACCCAGCACACATCCAATTGGCCAATATCACATGATGTGCCAATGTCTATCACTGTAGACATTTGCTTCTGGTAGCCTTCAGCACTATAGTGTCTGTGGTGCTTGTGATAACTGTGTAACATGACAGTACAAGTCATTATTCATCTAGCAGTTGTATACACAGTCCTGTCAAATGTAAAGTTGTGTGTGACTGAGTGTTGTGTGTATGTTTCCAGAGGAATGATTTATGCCCATTCACACACACTGCACTCCCCATTGCCCTACTTTAGCTAGCCTGCTGATGTCAGTCACCTTGAAATACTCCTTTGGACAAAGATCATCTCTATAATCTTTGCGGCATGTGCAATAACTGTGTAATGCTACAGTGTGATGCACTAACCAGGTAGGAGTTCTAATCCCAGATATGGCAACTGTGAAGCTCTGTGTGTGTAGTGATCAATGCTTTAGAGGCTATTCACAGTCACTACACCTCCCATTGCCCTGCTTTAATAAGGCTGCTGATGTCATTCACTTTGACATACACCTTTGGAGAAGGGCTAGCCTTATAAGCTCTGTGGCATGTGCTATAACTGCGTATTGCTGTAGTGTGATGTAATAGTTAGGTAGGAGATCTAATTCCAGACATGGCAACTGTGAAACTCTGTGTGTATAGGGATCGATGCTTTTGAGGCCATTCACAGTCACTACACCTCCTATTGCCCTACTTTAGCAAGGCTGGTGATGTCATTCACCTTGAAATACCCCTTTGGAGAAGGACTAGCTGTATAAGCTCCATGATGCATGTGATAACTGTGCAATGCTGTAGTGTGATGTACCAGCTAGATAGTAGTTCAAATCTCAGACATGGCAACTATTGAACGCTGTGTGTGTGTGTGTGTGTGTGTGTGTGTGTGTGTGTGTGTGTGTGTGTGTGTGTGTGTGTGTGTGTGTGTGTGTGTGCACGCATGCGTGTGTAGAGAGTAATGCTTTTGAGGCCATTCACAGTCACTACACCTTCCATTGCCCTACTTTAGCAAGGCTGCTGATGTCATCTACCTTGAAATATACCTTTGGGGAAGGGCTAACCCTATAAGCTCTATGATGTGTGGCATGAATGTGGAACAATGTAGCAGCAGTAACTGCACAGATATGCATTTGAATCCCATCTGTGGCAAGTGTTTGTGTGTGTACCTCAAGGTTTTTGACCCTATTTACAGCCAGTACACATCTCTGAGCCTGACTTTAGCAGTCATGCAGATATCACCCACCTTACAAGTATCTGTTGCGAAGCCTATTCCATGTCAGGTCAGTGGTGCATGTGGTAAATGTGTAACATAATGGTCTGTAAAGGTTGTTGGATAGAGATTTGAACCTCACCCCTGGCAAATGTAAATATATGATTAGAGTGAAATTATTTTTGGGATCTCTCACCCACTACATCACCCAATGCCAGTATTTACATAGGCTGGTGATGTTCTTCACCTTAGAAGTACCTTGAGATACCATCCATCTAATAAGCTCTGTGGCACGTGTGATAAATGCAGTATAATGTAGCAACAATACATAGCTAAGTAGGTGTTTGAATTTCAATACTGGCAAGTGTGAGTGTTTGTCATCAGTATATTGTGTGGAGGATGCTGTGATTATGTAATAACAGGATTCATTGTGGGGTGGGTTTTGCTAAATTCTTATATTGAGGACCTACTATATGTCAAAATGTCCACCTTACAAGGACAACAGATGTCAAACAGCAGAGCTGCTGGTGTAGACAATCCATAGCCCTACATGTGACATTATGGATCAGTGAACAATATAGGCAACCCTTGTATTATCCAGAGAACACTCTCCACCCATGTCTCATACACAAACACACTTGGCTAGGCAACAGCCACTATATTGGTAGTTCTCTGCATATTGCCCACAGATAGTAACCACTGTGTGATTGCAGTGGACTACATGCCTGTTCACCACAACACTGCCACTGACATCAGAATGTACTGTGATGTGTAACATCTCCTGACTGTGTGTTATCCAGCTAGTAAAAGGACATGGCACCCTGTTCCATCCCTACAATAGGCAAATAATTGCTTACAGTGATCGTTTGCTATGTTCTCCATTGGATGCCTGCAACAACTGTAGAGTCTGCAAATGTAACCTACAAAGGGAATATCATGCCTTATGCACATGCCCTGTATGGACAGATGCCACTAACTCCAATGAATACCTGTATCATGCTGTCCATGTAGGTGCAGGCACAACCTCAGTTCCATAGCAAGTTCTCACCACATGAGGTCAGGAATACCACATCAGATGATAACAATCTGTCCACACAACATGCCACAGAGACCCCTGGTACACTTCCACACATCACAGAACATGCATGTGGGACATGTGCACAACCCAGACACTGTCCATGTTATGGAATATAGATCACATACATGGCAAGCATTACACAGCACTGGCCACCCACAATAGTAACCCAGATGAGTGGATGGTTAATACAATACCCACCTGTGTGGGCCAATCCAGGAACTACACCCCTGAGCCACACTGGAGACCATTGTCATGAGGCCTGATGCCAAGTTATACCCTTTGCCTAACCTTGTACAGCCTTCTGGCAAGTCAGCTACTACACACCCATGAAGCAATAGACCCATGCATGTCAGTACTGGCAAGTGTGTGTGTGTGTGTGTGTGTGTGTGTGTGTGTGTGTGTGTGTGTGTGTGTGTGTGTGTGTGTCTGTGTCTGTGTGTCTGTGTGTGTATGTGGAGATTCATGATTTTGAAGCCATTCACACTCACTGCAACTCCCATTGCCCTACTGTAGCATGCCTTCTGATAGGTTCATAGGTTCATACGTAGGTACTAGGCTATCGGCCCTAGGGCCCATACAAGCCTAGCCAAAAAATGTACCCTGGCTTTTGCCACTCAAGAAATTTATTTTCCTTTGCCCCTGTCGAGCAGAGCCACAGAAGTGATCCCCGGGGTGAATTTCCCATTCCCCATCCAATCATCAAGAATTTTCTTGAAGAGTGCTAATGAGGAGCTCTGTTTGACATAGATAGGTAGTCTGTTCCAGAGTATGGGAAGTCTCTGGGACAGGAATCTATGTCAGTCACTTTGAAATAACACTTTGGCTTTATATCACCCTGATAAGCTCTGTGGTGCATATGATACCTGCATAATACTGTAGTGTAACAAACTAGTTAGTTAGGAGTTCTAATCCTGACCCTGCCAGCTGTGATAATGTGTGTGAGTCCCTGAGAGAGTGTGGCTGTGTCTTCCTTGGTACCTGTTTTTGTGGACAGCCACATGTACTACACTTCCCTTATCCCTCCTTTATCACTGTTGCTGATGTCACTCACCTTCAAAGATACCTTTGCACAACCTTCTGACATGCAAGTTCTGTGGTGCATGCAATAACTGCATAACAATATAATAGCAATACATAGTCAAGGAGGGGTTTGAAACCCAGTACTGGTAAGTGTGTATTTTTGTGTATTATTAGTGTCCTGTTGGGGTGATTGTGTAATGGCAGGGTCCAGAACAGTGTGGGTTTTGCCACATCATCATATTGAGGAGCTACATGTCCCATTGTCAACATTACAAGGCCAACATTTACCAAACATTGTAGAGATTCTAGTCGACAATCCTCAGCCATAAATGTGTGCAGCCATGTACAATTAACATGTGACAGAATGGAATAGTACACAATATAGGCAACCATCATAATGCCCAGATACCACTCTCCACCCATGGATCATACACAAACACGCTTGGCTCTTACTTTCCTACTCCCTTCCTTTCTGACTTTGTCTCTGTCTGTCTCTCTCTTCCTCCCTCTCTGGTGGATGTGGAAAAGTACACCTGCTTTACTTAGGCAGCAGCTTCCATTTTGTAAGTTATGCTCATGATCAGCTTATGGCCTGTGCACGAATTGCAGTCCCCCACTAGCTGATTGCATGTGGAACAGCTATGGTATCATTCCTATAGCCAATTGCATAGAAACAAACTCCTATAACTAAGCACTTCATGTGGATATTGGCCCTTTTCATTCAATGTGAGCAGGACTTCATGTGGGTGTTTGACAAACAGCATTATAGAGGGTAGTTGGATATACCTTTACAACATGCACGGTGGAGACAGGCCAACAAACAGGAGGGGGATGTTCCAGACATGAAGACAAAATGTAAGTATTGCTCTTCTACATTTGACATAATGTTGGTTTAACAGGGTTTGTGTGGATATGGCTGTTCTACATGATAAAATATCTGTCTTGACAGTGTTATGTTGTTGGGGAAACTCACCTGGAGGGTTATCTGCAGACTGGCCAGTGTTTGGAGTCTTACATGTGTTGTATTACTCACACATTTCCTATCTTTAGAAATGCAGTAGCATACTCTGAGGATTGCAGTCAGTACATGGTGACAGCCATGTGAGTTTCTGATTTCATATTCCTCATAAGACATTTGTCACAACAAACCCTGTTACACCAGTAAATGTATGGGTTTATCACAGCAACATGTCAATATTGGCCCTGTGTTAGTGCCTCCAGCCACAACTCTGTCAATCTTTGTATATATGTCATGCAGTAAGAGGTGCATATGTTCAGTACATCATTACTTACTGACATCATACCTGATAAGCCAGTGAGATATCAGACTGCTAGACATGTTATGTATCATAGGCCTTATATTTGAGGACAAAACCTGGACATTTTGTTCTAATGTGTACAGTAGTGAGGTCTGTGTACTTATGATGATTGTCGACAGAGTGTGTAATGTGAATATTTACCTTGGCCTGTGTACAGATTGTGGTAGATGCCATTGTTCTTGGTCCTTTTCTATGTGATGTTGCATGCTGATGCAGTGTATGGT